>NC_136264.1:167221846-167769346 GCF_964187855.1 Myxine glutinosa
TTAATTTTCCACAAACATTCCACACACGCGGGAAAATGCAGAGATATATTTTTTAAAATCGCGTCATGGTGTATCATACACCGCCCAACATGACACCGACGGCAATGTGTCGATATCTATTTTAAATTCGATATATCATTTCATTTTTCACAGTCGCTAACATAGTTTTAGACTCGGTTGAAACAAAACGAGAAGAAAATCCGATGAAAGTTGCCGTTTATAGAACGAAATGAATTCTCAAATGCCTGTAACTTCAAGGCCATTGAGTCTCTCTCACGCCTTTATCTCCAATATAACTCACCATATGATTTCATTTTTATCGATGGTTTTAGAGTCGGTGTCAGCAATAATTGAGAACATTCCACACACGCGGGAAAATGCAGATATATTTTTTAAAATCGCGTCATGGTGTATCATACACCGCCTAACATGACACCGACGGCAACGTGTCGATACATATTAAAAATTCGATATATCATTTCATTTTTCACAGTCGCTAACATAGTTTTCGACTCGGTTGAAAAAAAACGGGAAGGAAATCCAATGAAAGTTGCCGTTTATAGAACGAAATGAATTCTCAAACGCCTGTAACTTCAAGGCCATTGAGTCTCTCTCACGCCTTTATCTCCAATCTAACTCACCATATGATTTCATTTTTATCGATGGTTTTGGACTCGGTGTCAGCAATAATTGAGAACATTCCACACACGCGGGAAAATGCAGAGATATATTTTTAAAAATCGCGTCATGGTGTATCATACACCGCCCAACATGACACCGACGGCAACGTGTCGATATATATTAAAAATTCGCTTTTGCTTTTCCGTTAAGATATATTACTTTTTCGTTTGATGACAGTCGTCACAAAAACGTCAACAATGATGCCGACATATATTTCTTCGTTTTTATTTAATTCAACATTATTAGCCGGAAGTAAAATATGTTTCAGGAAATTACCGAGAGATATTTCTTCGTTTTTTAAAATTAGTTATGTGCGAATACACTTTAAATAGGTTTATTTGAAATCTTTAATTTTCCACAATATAATTTACTTGCCATTTATCATTTGATGATTACGAGACAAATTCCTCTTGAGGATCGTGACAATTCATGCGCTGCGTGGAAACTTCTATTTCCAAAATGAATGAGACGATCGATGAAGAACGCAGACTTGAACAGGATGCAGCAAGAAAACGAATGAGACGGGCGAACGAGTCCATCGACGAACGTCAATGCAAACTTGCGGGGTCACCCGTGGGAATCCCACGGGCATGGATGTGTGTGACATTTCGACATATTGAGTTAGATGCTGCACATTCATTTTTACAAAATGGTTACTGGCAAGTCATCAGATCCAGAAATGGTGTAAAAACCACCGTTTAGAGGCCATTTTTCCCCGCAAAGCGGGGGTTGGCCTTTTCGGGGACCGTGGTAGTTGTTGTTTTTTTGTCCCCTTTTTGAAGCAATGTTTTACGGCCGGATGCCCTTCCTGACGCCAACCCTTTTTGCCGCCTTCAACGACAAACAGGGAATTACCAGTGAACTGGTACTCAATTAGCCGACCTCGGAAGGATGACAGGCTGAGTCAACCCCCCTGGCATTAATTCGGCGATCGACCGAGATTCGAACCCAGGATCCTAAGCCGGCACCCTAGCCGCTAGCCCAACACCAGAAATGGTGTCATGAACACAATTTATTTACGCACAAGCACAAAAGCAAGACGGGCCGATTTCCGATTCCGACGGGCCGACGGGCGAGACGGGCCGATTTCCGATTCCGACGGGCCGATTTGGAGCAAGAAAAAGAACGAGACGGGAGAAAAAGGAGAGAAACGAGACGGGGAAAGCCGATTGGAGAGGCGAGTGAGGCGCGATTGGAGAGGAGTGTGAGGCGCGATTGGAGAGGAGTGTGAGGCACGATTGGAGAGGAGTGTGAGGCGTGATTGGAGAGGAGTGATTGGAGGGGAGTGTGAGGCACGATTGGAGAGGAGTGTGAGGCACGATTGGAGAGGAGTGTGAGGCGCGATTGGAGAGGAGTGTGAGGCGCGATTGGAGAGGAGTGTGAGGCGCGATTGGAGAGGCGTGTGAAGGATTGCAGAGGAGAGGAGTGTGAGGGATTGGAGAGGTGAGGGATGTGAGGGTTTGGAGAGGAGAGGAGTGCTAGGTGGAGAGAGGAGAGTGTCAGGTGGAGACAGGAGAGTGTCAGGTGGAGACAGGAGAGTGTCAGGTGGAGAGGAGTGAGGGGTCACATATTATGTGAAATAACTAAATTCACACCATTTCTGGATCTGATGACTTGCCAGTAACCATTTTGTAAAAATGAATGTGCAGCATATAACTCAATATGTCGAAATGTCACACACATCCATGCCCGTGGGATTCCCACGGGTGACCCCGCTAGTATATATATATATTGTTCCGTGTAAACTCCGGTTACGGTGCCCCTCAGAGTCTCGAGCAGGAACACGGCAGAAAGATTTGTTATTTTGAGTGTTCTAATAAACCGTGGTAAACCACACCACAGTTCTGCAATTGTGTAGAACAAAACAAGTAATTGTATTCAGAACTCTCACACGCACAATAATATCACTCTTGAAGAAAGTACAATGAAAATATCACTTGCATCAAATGAACAATGCCTATGATGGTACCATCATTGCACAATGCTCTCAAAGCAATAAACTCATGATACGTCAAACGTGAATGGAATGTTACAATCCCAAAGTCCGGGCACAAATCCCCACGCGAGGTGAAAGTTGAAGTCGTGCAGAACGACAAGAATAGGCAAGTATCGGTGCGGTTGCAGACAAGGAGTTATGAGGTGGGAGGTCGGGCAGCTGGCGGCATGGTAACGATCCCCCAAAACGTGAGCGCAATTATGATTTTTAAATAAAAAAATTTTAATATAATTTTTAATATAATAGAAAAAAAATTAATAAAAGCTCCTCAATAAAATTTTGATTTTGAAATTAAGTCGATACGAACCTGCCGCAAATCTGGAAACCTGATGTGTTGGTGTACCAATATGGTGGCCCGCCATCTTGGTCATCACACTGCACCTCGCTGGGATCTTAAGCCGTTATTTTGTTTCGGCCTACTCAAACTTGCCTTGCCTTGGAAACACGATCGATTAGCATTACATAATTGAAGCCAGCTAATAGAATCCGTGACCATTTTCTCAGGACCATGGTTTGAAGGCATATTTTGGATGATTAGGCAATACTAAAAAAATTAGCCGCGGGACCCCTCACAAAAGTACGGGCTAACTCCACCAGAGGGTGAAATCCAAGATGGCCACCAATAATACTGATTTGGCCATATTTCCACTTCTAATTAAGTTAGAAAAATAATTTTTGTGTCTAAATATATGTTTTTGAGGTCATGGCTGCTGGACGTGGCCTGAATTTTGAGGAATTCAAAAGTACAATTGCTATTATCATTTTCTTAATATTTGATGAGTTGTTGAAGAAATTATTGTTTTTACCATTATTATTTATTAATTTTTTTCAGAGATTCTTTTCCAGGTATTCTGACAACAGCTTAAAGTCTTATACCATTAAATTCTAACAACCTTTATATTGTTGCGGTTTTGAGAACCCACACAGGTAACATCATTAAAGGTTAACAGTTGCACCCCATAGATAGGCCATATGCAACACGTAGGTCACCTTAGGTCATTAGTTATTTCTTAGTATGTGTTTAGGATAAGGCCATTCCAAATAGTTGCATCTGCGTTGTGTAGAACAAATAAGAGTAGGCCCCATCCGTCCATTTTGTAGCCTCCCTTCAATCGACACCATTAAGCGCTAACCAGTCTGTACATCGCCCTCGCTCTTTAGGCTGCCAGCAGCCTTCGCGAACTCATTTGGCTTCCGCTCAAACCAGCCCAAAGGCCACGAGGTAAGGCCCGGAAAGGGGGTGGAGCGCAAGGGTGGGGGTGCGGCCACGTCAAGCAGCCATCAAGGCAGAGCCGGTAAGCCCTAAACAGCCAATCAGGGCTGAGGCGAGATCGCCTGACAGGGTGTGGCTAGAGATTCGAGAGGGATCGCGGGGCGTGGCAATATAACCCCTTGCGCGAGCCCCCCACGTCAGTTATGAGGAGAGGGCTCGAGTTATGAGGAGAGGGCTCGAGTTATGAGGAGAGAGAGGGCTTGAACATTGTACCTGAGTTGTGAGAATGGACGCAACTGTGATCATTGTGAACAAGTTATGATGGGAGAGGCGCTGAGTTACGAACTCAAGTTATGAGCGGGGAGAGGGAGGCGCTTGACCTGATCAGAGTTGAGTAGTTACGAGAGGGAGAGACGCACTGTGGCAACCGGCTTTACAAAGGGCGGGCGCGCGGCACGCATTGCAGAGGACTGCAGCGTGCAGAAGGACATTGGGGAAGTGGCGCATCGATCGTAACCATACCGGCACGCGTATAAAGGCGCCGGTGCAAGTATTACGTACACCGAATCTAATCGCCAATGGATCCCCCGAGATATAATTGTCCGCATCGTGCTTACGCCACGGGGAGAGCTGCCTGCCGTATTCCACCATCTGCACGGTACGAGTCGTGGACCGGACGAGCTGTGGACCGTTGGACCCTCAATCCGACCATCTACAAACCCCGTGTGAGTGAGCCTGAGAGTGAGTCTGAGTGTGAACGGGCCCGTGTCCACTGTCCAGGGAATAAGTAAAAGACTACATAAGTCTGCCCTGTGTATCTGCTTCTTCCTCTTCCTTGTACATTCTCTTCTTTCTTTTCCTCTTCTAATTGTACAAAGTGTTAATAAATTACCTGTTCTTCCTGGTTTCCTCTCAATTCGACCGTATCAGTCTTTTCTTCAATTGGGTAAGCGTGGCACGATTATAACCGCTCCAATCGGGTTAGTTCCTGCTAACGGCCCGAATCGCGGCTCGCTTCGCTCGGCGTGTCCACTAACGCCGTGGTTCTGGTGGGAGTTATTTCCTCATTTCCGGTCAGTGTTAGTACTTAGGTAATAGGACCAAATTCGACCAACAACCCTATTTAACGCTGCCCGGGAAGGACGTTATAGCCCCCGGGATCGCGTCGGCCAGATAAAAGACAAGGGGATTAATCCCCCCTTGATAAGGGGAAGGCCGACGTTGGAGATCCGTAACAATTGGTGTCAGGAGTGGGATTTGGGACCCGAACCAAATTTTTTATCTTTTGGACAAATTTGGTCAAAATTATGAGCGACCCAAATTTGTAGTAACATCTAAATTAAATCGTGCCATGGATAGCCAAGGCGGTCGGATGCCGGTGGGGGTAGATGAGGCGGAATTAGAGTTGACCCAGGACCCCTGGGAAGAAGTGGGACAATTGGGAGGAATGGAAGAGGAAATTGAAGAGGGTGCAGCAGTAGGGGTTGCGGGCGAACAAAATGGCGGCGCCTCGCACATGCCGACGAGGGCCGCGCCCGCTGCGCAAATGGGGGGGATGGATGTGCAGGCCCTCATTGCACAGCTACAGGCAGCCATACAAATGGAGATGGAAACGAACAGTGAGCGATTGAAAAATGAGATGGGAAACCAAATTGGGGGATTGAAAAATGATATGGGAAACCAAATTGTGGGATTGAGTAAGGAGATGGGAGAAATGAGGGCCGATAGTAAGCAAATGGAAAACAGAATGGGGGAGCAATTGGAAAATCAAATTGGGGGATTAGACAGCAAATTGGGGGGATTAGAAAGCAAATTGGGGGGCCAATTGGAGGACGTGGGTGGCCACATGGGAGAAATGAATGGGGGGTTAACGGGGTTGGAAAACAGGATGGCCACCTGAGAAAATCAAATGAAAGGAATGAAGGACGGGTTAACGGGGTTTGAAAACAGAATGGGTGGCCACATAAAAAAATTATGGGGAGAACATAGACCGCAGGTCGGGCGGGAAAGGTACATTGGTATGCGACGGGGTAGCGCGGCTTGAGGAACGCGGGGAAAGCGAGGCTGAGCAATGCAAAGTTACGTGGACCGGTATAGAAATCGCGACACGGGGTATAGAGAAGCCGACGGCCGCTGAATTGGAAAATTTTATTTTATGTGTGCCAGCGGTCGTCGAGCTGAATAAGGAAGAAATAATTATAGTGGAAATCGGGGTTAAGGAGACGGCAGACTTAGAAAAGCAATCGCGGGAGGAAAAGATGGAATTTGTGCGAAGTCCGTGTTGGCATCATGATGCCGTACTTGTTAACCCCAATGGAAGTTTGCAGTTGGTGCAGGAGAGAAGAATCCCAAAGGTGAGTCAAGCTGTATAAAATAAAATAAAAACACCTTTAGAGGCCATTTTTCCCCGCAAAGCGGGGGTTGGCCTTTTTCGGGAACCGTGGTTGTTGTTGTTTTTCGGTCCCCTTTTTGAAGCAATGTTTTACGGCCGGATGCCCTTCCTGACGCCAACCCTTTTTGCCGCCTTTAACGACAAACAGGGAATTACCAGTGAACTGGTACTCAATTAGCCGACCTCGGAAGGATGACAGGCTGAGTCAACCCCCCTGGTGTTAATTCAGCGATTAGACCGGGATTCGAACCCAGGATCCTCGGATCCTAAGCCGGCACCCTAGCCGCTAGCCCAACACCAGGGTAAGCTGTATATGGCGCGAAAGTGTTTGGCGCGAAAGGATTTTTCGCGCGCTTGCGATCCCGACGTCACCCGGGCGCTTGTGGAAGGTCCGTGGTGCGCTGTGTGAAAGGGAATGGCGCGCGTGTGCGGACGGCGCCGGAGCGTGAGTGTGTTAGAGTGCGAAGAAGAATGTATAACGGAGTGTGTGTGGGAAGAGTGTGTTGAAACGGAGTGTGAAACAGTGCGATACAGTGTGTGCAATGGCTGTGGAGAGTGTGCGAGGATGCACACCAGAGATGGATGGAGAGAGTGTGCGGGGATGCACACCGGAGCGGGTGATTGGGTATGTGCAAGAGTGCACACCCATGGTGGTTACGGAGTACGTAACGGGGGAGAGTGCACGAGAGGAGTGCGGGGAAGAAAGGTGTGCAACAGAGCGTGCGAGTAGAAAGTGTGCGCGAGAGGAGTGCGTAATGGAGTGTGTGGAAGGAATGAGTGCGCCTGAGTGGTCTGCACCTGAGTGTGGAGCGGAGGAGTGTGCACGAGAGTGTGCGGTGGCAGAGTTAACGGAGTGTATGGGATGTGCGAGTGAGAAAAGGTGTGAGAATGCGACTGAGCATCGACGCAGACCGGGGCAGCGGTTAGGCCGACGTATAGCCGACGCGAGCTCTCGGGGCGTGGTGTTCTTTGTGTGCTGTGGTAGCCGGTGGGGATCGTTGCCGCGGCGCTCTCGCAAGGAGCGCTGTGCACGATTCGTGCCGGGCCCCGCCCTGTATGGTCGGTGCCGTGCCTTGGCGAAAGTGGCAAACGGCACGATTCCGGGGGAGGTAGGCCAGGTCGGACCTTCGCCCCCTGGTGGGCGCAGTGCTCCGACCAGGGGAGGTTGGGTCATCGTGCCGGAGACCGGAAGGCTCCGCGCAGAGATGGCGCCTGGAACCTCGGTCCGAGTATGCCTCCTCCCCAGAATTGAAAATGCCGGACAGACCCAACCAACAGGAGACTGACCATCCGCATACATCGCTCGGCTTTTCGAAGCCGAGCTGTGAAAATGCATTACCGCACCCGACGAGGCTCGTAGTATAGTGGACGATTAGTAATAGCAGTAGTGATGGATGGTAGCTCTACCATCCCTCACATCAGTTGGGGCAAAGGAGCAGTAGACTTATGGGGTTTGGCAGTATGAACTAGCCAGGGCGGGCTAGGATAATTGTTAGGGACTTAGAGATGACTTTAGGAGACTTGAGATTTAAGTAGAGACATTGTACAAGTAGTGGGGACGTAGAGAGATTAGTTGGTTGATAATGACGAGGGATGTGCTTTAGTGTAAAGGGAAGACGGGGAAAGCACTAGTATTAGAGGGAAGCAGATAGCTAGATGATGCTGTGTGTGTGAGTATGAGGATGCACTTTAGGCGCAAATGACGAATTGAATGAGAGTCTTGGTTGTGATGGTGAGCAAATGCGTTATTTCCTCGGTTCCGGTCAGCGTTAGTACTTAGGTAATAGGACCAAATTCGACCAACAACCCGATTTAAC
Source organism: Myxine glutinosa (assembly GCF_964187855.1). Taxonomy (NCBI): domain Eukaryota; kingdom Metazoa; phylum Chordata; class Myxini; order Myxiniformes; family Myxinidae; genus Myxine; species Myxine glutinosa. The sequence continues at coordinate 167,229,946 of NC_136264.1, forward strand.
GCTGCCCGGGAAGGACGTTATAGCCCCCGGGATCGCGTCAGCCAGATAAAAGACAAGGGGATTAATCCCCCCTTGATAAGGGGAAGGCCGACGTTTGAGATCCGCAACAATATGTTCAAGTTGAATTTATTAACATCTAGTTGTTGAAGATTTTTTCCACAGCAGTGTCGTGTGTCGGAACATGGATTTGCGCTAAAGATAAGATATTTCTCTTACCGTAATTTTTGTACTTACAATAACGATAAGATTTTAAGCTTTAAAATGTTCACTAATAGTACCATTAATATTTAAGATATTATTACACATCTATTTTTAGATATATGGAACACATAATTGTATTGTACTTGCTAAGTTTGTTTTGTCTTTTTCCAGGTTGATGTAAACAATGGCAACATCATTTGGTAAAGAATGTGAGATGAGAATGTGAGATGTGATGTGAGAATTCTCCAAATGTGAGAATTTAACAACAGGAGGTCAAGTTCATGATTTTGAATGTGCACACATTGAAGCTGATACAATTCTCCTTTTCATCTATTCGCAAATTCGCAAAGCAGGCATCCAAACACCAGTCATCCTAGATTCAGAAGATACAGATGTTATCGTGTACATGCTGCTCATAAGATTGATGGGTTTCTGGCAATAAAACGGAAAGGAGAAATCATCAACTGCCAAACCATTTGTACCCAGGCTGTGTCTGAAATAATTGTCCCTCTTCATGTACATACAGGTTGTGATACAACAACATCATTCTTTGGACATGGGAAAAAGACTCTGTATGAAAAAGGATCATCCTTCGATGAAGCCAGGGCTATGCTGCAGACTGTTGGCAAAGAGATCCCTGCAACAAGAGAGGTTCTTGATAACATGGCCATGTTCACTATTAGATTCATCTACAATGACAAAATTAGTAAGTCTCTGGGGGAAGCTCGAGCTCAAAAGTGGAAGAGCATGAAAAGGAAGTCAACCCTAAGAATTCCACCTGACAGAGACTCCTATGACCTTAAGGTGAAGAGAGTGAACTCCCAGACATACTTACTGCTTAACTTTGAAAAATCTGATCCTGCTAAATCTCCCTTGACCCATGGATGGACCCTGGAAAATGGCTTGTGCAAGCCAGTGCGACCAGCACTTCCCAAAACCTTGCAAGAATCAACCATTCCAGATTAGATTCAGAGGAAAGTGACTCTGATGAAGATGAATATCTTGATGATGATTAACTTTCAATATGTTGTGTATGGCTTGGGCCACTAAATTGCTTACTTTAGTTTTTTATATATATATATATATATATACACCATTCAGCATACATTTTTATGCAAATGTAGATTGTTGTGTATTAATAGATATGTAGGCATATTACTTTGACCAATGAATCTAATTTTATGCAATCCATATAACCAGTTCTGTTTAAGTATGTGTTTACCTCTAGTAAAAAAAATACTTACAATGTACAGTTGTACAAGACTAATTAACATGTTGACAGATTACTTTGATTAAGACTTCTAATTTTGTCTTCGTATTGAAATTATTGTACTAATCCATGTCATTATTGTTCAATATGCCTTTCACCAGTTTCGGAACATAGAAATGTATATATAAATTGTTGATTTGTGGTGAAACAGTGAAATTTTGTTGAGAAATGAAGTAACTTTAAATTCTACATTATTTTAGTTGTTCTTTTTGAATTCCATGACCTCAAAAACATATATTTAGACACAAAAATCATCTTTCTAACTTAATTAGAAGTGGAAATATGGCCAAATCAGTATTATTGATGGCCATCTTGGATTGCGCCCTCTGGTGGAGTTAGCCCACACTTTTGCGAGGGGTCCCCCGGCTAAATTTATTTAGTATTGCCTAATCATTCAAAATATGCCTTCAAACCATGGTCCTGAGAAAATGGTCACGGAATCTATTAGCTGGTCCCCGACTACATCAATGCAACGTCACTTATTCCAACTTTACTCGCAATAGGATTTAATGTATTATCATATATTTATAACTTTCCTTACATACTCCATAATATGATAATACATTAAATCATGCACATCTTACCTTAAATAAACCATGTCTACCAACCAGCATGACCACACCACCTACAGTGCATTCAGAAAGTATTCAGACCCCTTCACTTTTTTCACATTTTGTTTTGTTGCAGCCTTATGCTGAAATCGTTTAAATTCATTTTTTCCCTCATCAATCTGCACTCAATACCCCATAATGACAAAGAGAAAACAGGATTTTAGAAAGTTTTGCTAATTTATTAAAAAGAAACAAGTCAGGAGACGATGATGGTTCACGAGCGAGCGGTATTCAATGACAAAGGACGGACTATAACCGAAACAGGCCCGGACAGGCCAGGCCAAGAAATGTCAAAACGAAGGTTACTGACCTTGAAATGAGATAGAAAATAATGTTTAATCAGTTATGAGGTTAGTTAGCTAGACAATACCGAAAATTCGGTTCGATTCCAACAACTTTGAAACTTTGACCTTTGTGACCTTCAAAGGTCAAAGGTGGAAGATTCTGAAATTTGTTGGAAAACTTGTATTTCATGATGTATGTGATAATATAATATCAGCTACGACATTTCACCCTATCGGGAAGCGAACAATGTAATAAAACCACCAAAAATCGAATTTTCTAAATTTAGTGACTTTGTGACCTTGACTTTGGGGTGAAAATGAAAAATCGAGCTCCGTGGGGCTAGACACATGACATTGGCCTAACCAAATACTGGAACCCCCGTCAGATTCCACCAACTCCCTCAGAGAAGATGTTGCTTGAACTCGATTACCCCCTAAAAATACATCTTTTTCGGGCGTCGCTCCGCTCACAATGGGTGCAATACGCCCACTCTAGGCAGGACACAACTAGATCATGATATCAACCTCCCACCCAAGTTTCATCAAGATCGGATGATATCATCGGGTAGTTATGCTGCGGACAGGCAGACAGACAGACACACACCTATGACGAATATAGTGGTCACTCTGTTTGATAACTCGTGAACCAAAAACTGAAATATCACATTGACATAAGTATTCAGACCCTTTGCTATGACACTTGAAATTTAGCTCAGGTGCCTCCCATTTCTCTTCATCATCTTTGAGATGTTTCTACACCTTGATTGGAGTCCACCTGTGGTAAATTCAATTGATTGGACATGATTTGGAAAGGCACACACCTGTCTATATAAGGTCTCACAGCTGACAATGCATATCAGAGCAAAAACCAAGCCATGAGGTCGAAGGAACTGCCTGCAGAGCTCAGAGACAGGATTGTGTCAAGGGACAGATCTAGGGAAGCCTACAAAAAAAAATTCTGCTGCATTGAAGGTTCCCAAGAGCACAGTGGTCTCCATAATTCTTAAATGGAAGAAGTTTGGAACAACCAGGACTCTTCCTATAGCTGGCCGCCAGGCCAAACTGAGCAATCGTGGGAGAAGGGCCTTGGTAAGAGAGGTGACCAAGAACCCGATGGTCACTCTGGCTGAGCTCCAGAGATCCTGTGTGGAGATGGGAGAAACTTCCAGAAGGACAACCATCACTGCAACACTCCACCGATCTGGGCTTTATGGCAGAGTGGCCAGACAGAAGCCCCTTCTCAGTGAAAGACACATGACAGGGAAAACAACAAGAAAATTCAGATGCCACGCCTGACATCTGAACAATGTTTAAGGGCAACTGGGATGCTTGAGGCTGGTGTAAGCCAGCAAACATTTGCCCAACGTCTTGGTTGCTCACAGCCTGCAATTTCCAACCTGGCCAGGCGTTTTGGTGAAACTGGAACTGTGACTGATGGTCCACGAAGAGGAAGACCACGGGTAACCACCCCAAACCAAGACCGCTGGATTGTGCTGCACCATCTTCGTGATCGTTTCTGCCCTGCGATGCAAACAGCTGCAGCGACAAAAGGTCGCCACAACAACTGCATCAGTGTATCTACTGTGTGAAGGCGCTTGAGAAGTCGGGGCCTGGTGGCAAGACGTCCTTGCAGAGGTCCAGTGTTGAACGCAGTGCATCGGCGGAACAGACGAAGATGGTGTCTGCAGCATCGCCTCTGGATTTTGCCTCCATGCTGCTGATGGGCATCAACGGGTATGGCGCAGAGGTGTGGAAAGGTATGCATCATGCTGTATTCGCCAGATCAATCGTTGGGGAGGACCCAGTGTGATCGTATGGGCCAGCATTTGCACCCATTTCAGGACACCTCTGGTCATCATCGAAGGCAATCTCACTTGGCAGCGTTAGGTCAATGAAGTTTTGATTCACCCTGAGTTTTGGTTCACCCTGTGTTGGTGGAGCGTGGAGGAGGAGGACAAGGGCACCTGCTGGAGGCCTTGCTTAAAAGACAAATGGGTCACGAGGCCTGGTGGAGTTGGTGGATCATGGCTGGCATTCCATACCAAACACAATCTTCGCCTTGCTCGTTTTGGCTCTTGAGAGCTATTCATCTTGCACCTGGATCCCAAAGTGATCTATTTGAGTTGAGTGTTGCACCTGAACATCATATAAGGGAAGTCTCGCCTACAATTGTTTTGTTGTATAAGTGTGATCTGTGGTGCTTAGTGGGTTTGGAATTTTTATTTCTAACTGGTGAGATACCAGCCAAAAGCAAACAATGTGGAAACGTTGAATGCTAAACCATGGAACCAATACATAATAATAATAATACATTTATTTTGTATCGCGCTTTTCAAGAAACCCAAAGACGCTTTAACATGGTACATAAAATAAAGACAAAAGAGACAAAAATACATAATTAAAAAACCAAGCAGAAAGGAAGGAGAAGGAGAAGAGACGATCAGGGGTTGAATGCGGTGTTGAACAGGTGGGCCTTGAGTGATGATTTGAATGTGGTGAGTGAGGAGGAGTCTCTGATGGTTTGCGGTAGTGAGTTCCAGAGTGTGGGAGCAGCGATGGAGAAGACCCTGACCCCCCAGGATCTGAGTTTGGTCCGGATGGGGGGGGGGGGGGACAGGAGGTTAGCAGCAGCAGAGCGGAGTGTGTCTGGGGAGGAGGTCAGTCAGGTAGGATGGGGCCAGGTTATGAAGGGCTTTGTAGGTCAGAAGGAGGATTTTGTACTGGATTCTCTGGGAGATGGGGAGCCAGTGGAGCTTGTGAAGGACCGGGGTGATGTGGTCCCGGGCCCGGGAGTGAGTGAGTAGGCGGGCAGCGGAGTTCTGAATGTATTGAAGTTTATTGATGATATTTGAGGGTGAACCATAGAGGAGGCTGTTGCAGTAGTCCAGACGGGAAGTGATGAAGGCGTGGATGAGTACATTCCAGATTCCAGATTTCCAGACGTACTTTCCAGACGTACATTCCAGATTATTGTGCCACCTTCAGTTGAACGTCAGGCATTGACAGCAGGTTTGTGAAGGGCTTGCACAAAAAACCTACCCAGTCTGAATGGTTTCATCCCCAGTCAATGGCGAATCCGCGAATGTCACGGTTAGAAAGTAGAAACTCTTAGGGCAAAGGGGGGCATTAAGCTCCAGGGGGCATTAGGCTCCACTACATTGTAAATCTTGAAGGTACCTAATGCATTTACAATGTAGTGGAGCCTAATGCCCCCTGGAGCTTTATTCCCCCCTTTGCCCTATGCCATTTCCTCATTCATATTTAAACTCAATATCTCTATTTTCATTCCAAACAGCATCGTTCCAATCATACATTAATATTATAAAAAAATACTGTGTTAAATCACGATTGTATCGAGATATTATCAAACCAGCCCATTGTCCTTATCTGTTTACTTCCGGATTCGGCAGCTTCTCCGTATCGAGTCAATTTCAAAATCATAATTTTATTGAAGAATTTATGAAACCTCCTTCCGACCTTACAACATCCCATGGGACCCCAAAACGTTCCACAGAAGTTTTGGCAGGGCTTGCCCCAAAACTGAGGGAGTAGTTTCTGGACGGACGGACGGACGGACACTCATGTTTTATACAGGGTGAGTCAAAAGTAGCGCCCGATTTCTGTTTTTTCGGCTGTCAGATTCTTTCTGGGATGTCATGTTGTTAATAATTGTCTTGCAGATTATTAATTTTCTTAATTTATTTATTTTTGTTTTTGTTTTGCAGGTTATTGCTGAGAGTTTCGAAAGTTACTGAATTTGCACCAAATTGAACCATGAATTACCTTTCAATGAATCAACGCATTGCGGCCGTGAAACATTACTACAAATGTAATGAACAACCAACGATGGCGGCACGCCGTTTGGCACAGGAATTCGATATTAACCCACCCCAGGGAAGAAACATACGATTGATTGTCGAGAAATTTGAAGCAACAGGGTCGGTGCATCGATCACGAGGGAGAGCACTTTGAAAATTGCAAGTAAAACAGCTTTGTACACTTCCGTAATAATTTTACCCCGAATAAATGGTTCGATAAACATGTCATTCATTTATTTCTACCTTTTTGTACACTGTAATACAAATGGCAAAAATCAACTGACAGAAATATATATATATATATATATATATATATATATATATATATATATATATATATATATATATTATATATATATATATATATTATATATTATATATATATATATATATATATATATATATATATATATATATATATATATATATATATATATATATATATATATATATATATATATATATATATATAAGATATATATATAAATATATATACATATATATATATATATAAAAACAGAAATCGGGCACTACTTTTGACTCACCCTGTATTATAGATCATTGTGAAGGAGCTGCGCTCCAACGCGAGTCGAAAGAATTGACGCGACCAAAGACGGAATTCGTCCGAGTTGCTTTATTGAAACAAAACAGCTCAGGTATTCTGAAAAGCCCGTTTATCGGGCAGCAATATATATACACATTTATGCCCGGGCGTTTGCCCGGGAAAACCGAGACCGGGCATGCCCAGGTGTCAAGGGCGAGTCCTGGAAAGGCGAGTCTGGACATGCCCGGGCGTCCTGGACGCGGCCTGGCAAGTCGAGGCTGGGCGTGCCCGAGCGCTCTGGGCTTCCCTGGAAAGGCGAGAGCGGGCATGCCCGGATGCTCTGGGCGAGCCCTGGAAAGGCGAGTCTGGACATGCCCAGGCGTCCTGGGCGAGCCCTGGAAAGGCGAGAGCGGGCATGCCCGGGAAAGACGAGACCGGGCGTGCCCGGGAGGTTCGGGCATACCCGGGAACAGCGAGTCCGGGCATGCCCAGGAGAGGCGCGTCTGGGCCCGTCCGGACGAGCCCGGCATGGCGATCGCGCCCTGGCTGCGTCCTGGCAGGTGCAAGGCGATTGTGTACATTCAGCGGGAACCGATACAATTGCATATTTGGTTATTTAATTCAACCACCAATTATTTTGAGGTCAACATAGGCCAAAAGGTCAACTTCGGCCAGAGGTCAACAATTTTGATGACTTTTCGAAAATCCTCAATTTTCATCCAATTGACTTGAACTTTGAAGAGGATTTGCATATCAGGTCACTGAATTCTGCCACAAATTATTTTTGAGGTCAACATCAGCCAAAAGGTCAACATAGGCCACAAGTCAACATCTTCGGTGAATTTTCTAAAATCCTCAATTTTCATCTGATTGACTTGAAATTTGAACATGATTTTCATATCAAGTTACTGAATTCAACCACCAAATATTTTAAAGGTCAAATTTGTTTTAGGGATTTCACAAGTGTCATGCTTTGCATGATGTCTTTGTTTGTTTGTTTGTGAGCGGGTTATCTTAAAAAGTTACGGATGGATTCTGAAGAAATCTGGTGGACAGTTTGGGTGTGTGACAAGGACCAAATGATTTGACTTTGGTGAAGATCAAAATCCAGAACCGGAAATGTTTTTTTTTTTTTTATCTTTTAAGTGATCCTTCACATTTGAGAGATAGGGCCAAAAAATATATGTAGCACAATATCACAGTTATTTGACAGATTCTTATGAAACTAGGTGGATGAGTTGGGTCGGTGACAAGAACAAGCTGATCAGATTTTGGTTCAGGTCCAGTTTCAGATCCGGCCTTTCAATGGGATTTAAAACATAAGTTGTTCATTATTTTTTTTCTTTTCTTTTCTCGATACAGGAGTGTGGCTCATGGAGCATACAACTCCCCCTCCATACCACTCCCCTGCTGCCGCTTACTGTAAAATCTTACACAAAATGGAGATCAATTTAATTGTTATTGTATCCTAATTCAAGGTAAATGTAATATGGTCTTTTTTAAGCTGTTATTTTCTTTATGAATATCGATAAATCGACTGGTTTTTTCCCATCAATTTTTTTGTGCTGATTATACCCACACCAAATAACTGAAGTCAATGAATGACGGATGCAAATAAAGTATTTTAATACTTGCTAGTTAATAATCTTTGTTGTTTCAAGCTGTTACTTTTGTACTACCTTTGCTGTTTGTCCTACTTTGTTGCTATATTAGTATCTCTCAAATATTCATAAGCTTTGACATAGTTCAGCACACAATAACGTGTCAAAAATAAAAGTTTAAAGGATCACATTTGCAAACAATAAAACTTTGTGGGACCTCTCATTTTAAATGATTATCCACAAGCCGAAGCAGATGGACCTCGTTCATTTTGCTCAACCAGGGTTCCTCATTGGGCGCACAAGAGTCCACAGCATTAACATCGAGAACTAGTTCTGTACGTTTTTGACGTTTAACAGCATTTTGGTTCAGTGCACTGTTTGTTTCACATAAACAGCAGTGGGTTTAAGCCAAACTACCCTCGTCCATCTGCCGCAAGGACCGAGCGCTGCCAGGCTGTTTGAGCGCAGCCGCTTGTTTTCTCAAGCCAAGCTTGTGTGCGCGTAAACTTACAAAATGCCCCAAGCTAAATCTGCACTCTCAGCCTCCATAGTCTGTCTCTTATCTCTGTCTGAAGTGACCGAGTTTCAAGGGGGTCAGTGGACCAAAAAAAAGCTACAAAAATATGCACCGAGTGTTGTATCATGTTTGAACTTTGCTTATCCCCCTCATTTGTTGTTCTGGGATTTATCGTATTTTCCCTTCTCAGCAGTTAATTTAATGCTCCTTTTCCCTGCAGTATTATACTCCCTTTGCCTTAGTCTTCTCCTCGCCTCCCCACACTCGTTTGGCTCTTCTATGCCAATTTTTCATAATGGACAACCCTATTAATCTCTCCTGCCAGAGCACATTCCAGATAAACAAAATTCGATACATTGTTTGGCTCTGGCTTTGTTCTCTTGTTCTGCTTTTGCTTTGTCTTCAGCGAGTCATTCAATCAGGCCTTTGTGGAAAGTCAGTCACATCCTCTCCGCTGTCCTCTTTGTCTGTTTCTTATTCATGATGATACTCATTGAATTATGGTGGTCATTTTTGCCTGTCCTTTGCATTTCTGGATACATTGCTTTCTGATGTTTCACTAGCACAACATCCTTGTTTAAAAACAATTGATAGAATTTTTTATTTATTTAAACTAGTATGGAGTATGTTTGTAATTATTTCATGATGCTTTCATCACTTCTGCTATTTCGTGTTTTCATTACACAGCCCAATACTGTTGGCAGTTCCTCTGACATCCAATTTCTTTTCTTTCTTTCTTTTTTTCTTTTTTTTTAAATTTTCATCCAATATCGAGAGCAATAATTTGAAGTGCCTCCGGTTTCAGAGTTATTGAACATTTCCTGACTTTTGACCTCAATATACTCGTATTAGTCGGTTTAAGCCTGCCGTTGCGGTATGGTTCAAGTTAAATCTCGTTTTTATGTTTTGAATTTGCACAAAGTGTTCCCAGAAGTTGATGATAAAAAGTAGGGAGAGTGTATTGGAGAGTAAAAACCGACTTGTTCATTTGTGTGCAGCTCGTTGCTGCTGGTTTCATCACTTTTGTGAGTGTGCTGTGTGTGCCATTGTTGATGCGGATGAAATAAACAGGATGTTGATTTAGGTATGCGGATCACCATGGGAAGCAAGAAGAAGCTGGTGTTTTTGGGTGATAACCCTTCGTCGGAGCAAAATCGCTCAATTGCTCTGATGAAGGGCTGACGCCCGAAACTTCAGCTTCTCTTTGCTTCCGATGGCGGTTAGCATACATAATTTTATGTCCTGTTGATTTTGTCCATTGTTCTATATGTCTGCCGATGCAGATTGACATTAGCCTTCACTAGCAAATTCCGTTGATGTGCCCTGTTTAGCTTAATGGAGGAATTCGAAGTTTGGTCATCGGGCCAGTCATGATTTCCTTCTCTTTTACAAAGACATCGTGGGATTTTTGACATCCATCAGCATCCCAATGCTGTCAGCTCGATCTCTGGCTTAATTTTCCCATCCCACGCACGGCATACCATGGATTTTCCCATTTCGCCAATGATACAAAGCCACGCCAGTGAAGCATCAGGGTGACGATTTATTGTCAGTTTGGAAATGAACCAATGCTAGATAGCTTAAAGACAAGTGTGCTACCTCTGAACAATCCTGCCATTGTTGCAGTAAAAAGTTATGGGAGATATTGATTGAGAAGATTTAAAAATCATGTGGTGAAGCTCGAGAGTTATTGCAAAGAGAAACCTTAAAAGTAACTTAAATGCAGGGAGGGGAGGCCATTAGGCCCATCAAGCATATACAACGGTTGCAAACCTACAGTTGTTTGCCCATGCCATATCCTTTTTAAATGCTGAGCATCAAGCAAGGAAGCAGCATGAAAGAAAGAAGAACCACCTTTAGAGGACATTTTTCCCCGCAGAGCGGGCGTTGGCCTTTTTTTGGGCACCCTGGTCCCCTTTTTGAAGCAATGTTTTATGGCCGGATGCCCTTCCTGCCACCAGCCCTGTTAGTCACCTCTTGCAACACACAGGGAATTACCAGTGAATTGGTACTCAATTTGCCGACCTCAGAAGGAAGACAGGCTGAGTCAACCCCCCTGGCGTTAATTCAGCGATCGACCGGGATTCGAACCCAGGATCCTAGGATCCCAAGCCGGCACCCTAACCGCTAAGCCAACACCAGCATGTGGCATTTTAAAGTATTTGGTATGACTTGGCCGGGGTCGGGTTTGAACAGCCGAGCCCAGACTCAGAGCGAACACTCGAACCATTATGCCACTTTGTCTAGTTCTAAAGTCTGGTTGTTTGTCTTTGTTCCTATGTTCCTTTCTGCAATGCATCCAACATCTTCCATTAAAAAAAATATTTTTAAGCCAAGTAGTATTTTCCCCGACTGTTGCAATGAATTATTGTAATTGTCTTTGATCATGGATTGCCATTTGCTTTTGCAGGAAAGATATTTAATCACACTCTTTTAAACTGCACTAGCTGAAGTACCCTGCATTGCCTGGGGAAATTCAATGAAATATGTATTTAAATATTTCCTGCATGACGATCAGAAAACATATTACTCGATCGCTCCAGGGAAAATCCCAGGCAGTGTATAAGAACATACTCACTCGAGGCCTGAACACGGAAGTTTTGTAATACACCTGTGTAAAGCAATCTTTTAAATAACTGGCTTTTGTGAAACATGATAACAATTAAATGTGTGGTGTTGACAACAAATCACGATATACAACCTCAACATACAACCTTCACAATACATATTACTCAATTGCTCCCAGGAAAAAAACGCAGGCAGTGTATTAGAACAAGACCCAATCCAGGCCTGAAGGCCAATTATCTGATTTTAATATATGCATTTTTTAATTTTTATCCTAACATTGAAACATTTTAATTTTATTCAAGGCCCTCTCTTTCTCTCTCTCTCTCTCTCTCTCTCTCTCTCTCTCTCTCTCTCCCTCTCTCCCTCTCTCTCTCTCTCCCCCTCTCTCCCCTCTCTCCCTCTCCCCCCCCCCCCCCACTCTCTCTCACTCTCTCGCTCCTCTCCCTGTGTCTCTTCACTTACAGTGCATTAGGAAAGTATTCAGACCCCTTCACATTTTTCACATTTTGTTACGTTGCAGCCTTATGCTGAAATCGTTTAAATTCATTTTTTCCCTCATCAATCTCCACTCAATACCCCATAATGACAAAGACAAAACAGGGTTTTAGAACGTTTTGCAAATTATTAAAAAGAAAAAACTGAAATATCACATTGACATAAGTATTCATACCCTTTGCTATGACACTTGAAATTTAGCTCAGGTGCCTCCCCTTTCTCTTGATCATCTTTGAGATATTTCTACACCTTTATTGGAGTCCACCTGTGGTAAATTCAATTGATTGGACATGATTTGAAAAGGCACACACCTGTCTATATAAGGTCTCACAGCTGACAATGCATATCAGAGCAAAAGCCAAGCCATGAGGTCGAAGGAACTGCCTGCAGAGCTCAGAGACAGGATTGTGTCGAGGGACAGATCTGGGGAAGCCTACAAAAAAAATCTCTGCTGCATTGAAGGTTTAGCCTGGTGTTGGCTTAGCGGTTTGCGTGCCCGCTTGGGATCCTAGGATCCTGGGTTCGAATCCCGGTCGATCGCGAAATTAACGCCAGGGGGGTTGACTCAGCCTGTCATCCTTCCGAGGTCGGCAAATTTGAGTACCAGCTTGCTGGGATGAATGATCACGGTGTGTACACCGTATCCCTGCGCATCGTAAGAGCGTGACCAAGGGTTGGCGTCAGGAAGGGCATCCGGCCATAAAAAAACATTGCCTCAAAACAGGGAACCATGATTGTCATGGGGCCCGCAAGGCTAACCCCCGCTCTAGCGGGGAAAATGGCCTTAAAACGATCATTCATATTGAAGGTTCCCAAGAGCACAGTGGCCTCCATAATTCTTAAATGGGAGAAGTTTGGAACAACCAGGACTCTTCCTAGAGCTGGCCCTCCAGCCAAACTGAGCAATCGGGGGAGAAGGGCCTTGGTAATACAGGTGACCAAGACCCCGATGGTCTCTCTGGCTGAGCTCCAGAGATCCTGTGTGGAGATGGGAGAAACTTCCAGAAGGACAACCATCACTGCAACACTCCACCGATCTGGGCTTTATGGCAGAGTGGCCAGACGGAAGCCTCTCCTCAGTGAAAGACACATGAAAGCCCGCTTGGAGTTTGCAAAAAAGCACCTGAAGGACTCTCAGACTGTGAGAAACAAGATTCTGTGGTCTGATGAAACCAAGATTGAACTGTTTGGCTTCCGTCTGGCCACTCTGCCTTAAAGCCCAGATCGGTGGAGTGTTCCAGTGATGGTTGTCCTTCTGGAAGTTTCTTCCATCTCCGCACAGGATCTCTGGAGCTCAGCCAGAGTGACCATAGGGTTCTTGATCACCTCTCTGACCAAGGCCCTTCTCCCCCATTGCTCAGTTTGGCCGGGTGGCCAGCTCTAGGAAGAGTCCTGGTTGTTCCAAACTTCTTCCATTTAAGAATTATGGAGGCCACTGTGCTCTTGGGAACCTTCAATGCAGCAGAAAATTTTTGGTAGGCTTCCCCAGATCTGTGCCTCGACACAATCCTGTCTCTGAGCTCTGCAGGCAGTTCCTTCGACCTCATGGCTTGGTTTTTGCTCTGATATGCATTGTCAGCTGTGAGACCTTATATAGACAGGTGTGTGCCTTTCCAAATCATGTCCAATCAATTGAATTTACCACAGGTGGACTCCAATCAAGGTGTAGAAACATCTCAAAGATGATCAAGAGAAATGAGAGGCACCTGAGCTAAATATCAAGTGCCATAGCAAAGGGTATGAATACTTATGTCAATGTGATATTTCAGTTTTTTCTTTTTAATAAATTTGCAAAACTTTCTAAAATCCTGTTTTCTCTTTGTCATTATGGGGTATTGAGTGTCGATTGATGAGGGAAAAAATGAATTTAAACGATTTCAGCATAAGGCTGCAACATAACAAAATGTGAAAAAAGTGAAGGGGTCTGAATACTTTCTGAATGCACTGTACCTATGCTGGCATTTCTCCAATTTGGGCATCTTGTTCATCAACTGTTAATTATTTCGGTCATATAACAACAACATTTTGAGACCTCTTTTAAATGCCTGCTTTTATTGCCTTCATTTCCATTCTTGTTAACTTTCCACTTTACACCTGACTTGCCCTCTGTTTTTCTCCATGCCCCTCTTGATTTTTCTTTACTTCATACAGGGTTTCTCCAATGCAAAAGTCTGAAATAGTTGCCATGGTAAAAGGTAATGTTCAAGCTGTCACACTTGCAGTTGGAGATGGTGCTAATGATGTGAGCATGATCCAAACAGCACATGTCGGTGTTGGTATCAGTGGTATGGAAGGTCTTCAAGCTGCAAACTCTTCAGACTACTCCATTGCACAGGTAGAGATGATGATAACATTCTGCAAACACTAAACTGCAACACAAACAAATTTGAATATTTACTTTCCAGAAATAATTGGAATTGTCCAGATTTATTGATTTGTTTTAAGGTTAGATTTTTGTATAACTTGTTTTGTATCAGACATGGCAATTAAAAACATTCACGTCTGTGACTTTGCTGTATATATTTGATTTAAATAGTATTGATGAGCCGACGATAATTCACGATGACTTTGGAAATACTAGGGGCAGTCAATAAGTAACCTTAAAATATTTTTCACAACTTGTTTATTGCATGTACGTGTGTAACAACTGTTATTTTTCAACATAATCTCCATTGCGTTCAATGCATTTTTTCCAGCGCTTTACTAAGGCCTGGATTCCTCCATAAAAAATATTTTGGCTGCTTGTGTAGCCATTCGTGCACCGCCTCTTGGACCTCTTCGTGGATCGGAAAGTGGCTCCACCAAGCGCCTCTTTAAGTTGCCCGAAGATGTGGTAATTTGAAGGGGTGAGGTCTGGCGAGTAGGGTGGATGAGGAAGACACTCAAAATGCCGGTCCTCGATTGTTGCAGCTGTAGAGCGGGCAGTATGGGGCCAAGCATTGTCATGCTGCAGCAAAACACCGGGAGTGAGTAGTCCACGACGTTTTGATCTGATTGCTGGTTTCAGATGATTTTAAGGAGGTCGCAGTATGATGCACTGGTGACTGTGGTCCCTCTGGGCATGTGATGCTCTACAAGTGGGCCTCGGCTATCGCAGAAGAGCGTCAGCATCACTTTTCCAGCGTGTGCGGGATTTTTTGGGCTTCGGTG
This sequence comes from Myxine glutinosa, assembly GCF_964187855.1. Taxonomy (NCBI): domain Eukaryota; kingdom Metazoa; phylum Chordata; class Myxini; order Myxiniformes; family Myxinidae; genus Myxine; species Myxine glutinosa. The sequence continues at coordinate 167,245,005 of NC_136264.1, forward strand.
AAGTTGAATGGCGCCACTCTTTGCTTGCCCTCTTCATTTCTGGCTGAAAGTAGTGGACCCAACTTTCATCCCCAGTCACTATGCGCTGCACGAAAGCGTCGCCATCTGTTTCGTAATGTCACAGAAGTTCTTCACATGCGTCCACTTGCCGTTCTTTCAGTTCTGGTGTGAGTTGTCTGAGCACCCACATTGCAGACACTTTGCGGAACCCCAGCAGGTTGTGAATGATATGGTGTGCTGAACCATGGCTAATGTTCAATTCGGAGACCACTTCATTCAGTGTAATGTGACGGTTTTCCCTTAGCACGCGCTCAACTCCTGCAACCATTTGTGGTATGTCGGCTATGTGAGGCTGGCCCGAACGAGCATCGTCTGCCATACTCGACACTCCATTTTTAAACTTCCTGTCCCAGTCGTGCACCTGCTGCAGTGATAAACATATTACATTATACTACACATATAACGTTTTCGAATTTATATCGCCATTTTAAGGTTACTTATTGACTGGCCCTCGTACAAACATGAAATTTCACACTCGCTTTAATATTACTTTCCTTTTATTTTTATCAAATGTATTGTTTGTATGATCATCATTATCACGAGTTATTGGTGGCTTTGAGTCGACAAGAGCCAATTTCAAAGTACAGTATAGTCCAGTACCTCTATTACATCTTCTACTACTACTTTTAATGGGCCCCATGTACTCCCATATTGTGGGGTCGAGCAGAGAACCTGTTGGAGCCAAATATTTAATGGACTGGCTGCCCAGGCCTGATGTTCAACTGTAGCCAAACTTGGGTAGGAGATTTTAATTTATTCACGGTGTTGGTGATAACTCACCTACTCTTCATGAAAAACACATTGGGATCTTGTACTACTACCAACGAATGCTAGCAGACAGGAGGCCTACCTTCACGGCCATCTTCGGGGATGGCGCACATGGTGTTGGTATACCAATCCAACAGTTTATAGTGGGATCAAGCATTGAACGGAACGCAGGCTAGCAAGCTCAAAAGTAAGTGCGCTTCCTCTCACCATTTATATTGGGCAGCATAAGCGACGGGATGCGGGTTTTCATTTTTGCTTGCTATATTATAAAAGTGCTAACTTTAACTTACCAAAATGATAACATGCCTGTCAAAATTTATGTTATAAGGGTTGTCGAGCATGGCCTACATAGCTACTTATTAAAACTATGCACTTACAATTTGCAGGTATTTGAATTGGCATAGGTAGACTGTATCTAGGACAAGTTGAGGACAGTCAATGGATAGGTAGTGCTTGGGAAGGATTTCGAAGAATGGAAAAATCGAAAACGCAAGTTGACACTAATGGTGTAGTTTGTTTTTGACATTTTAATTATGATGGCCAGTGGATGAGTAACTTTTACTTGCATTCAATTGGTCCAACTGCAAGGATTTTCCTTTCAATTCAAGTCCAACTGTAAGGATTCCGATTATAAAAGCACTCTGCAGAAGTCATTTGGCAGATTCCTCCTTATTCCCGAGTGGGAAATCTGGTTTTCAAAAGTTTGCCAGTGTTGGGACATACCAACTGAAATTTGTTTGAATAATATAGTTTATAATGAGTGCATTGAATCACAGTAGCCTGCGAGGCTTTTAGAATAACCTTTGCATGGGCACATTATTTTGGGGGAACAAGGAATAAAAGCACGTGATCCATGTCCCGGTCACATATGTTTGAGTTTCAGCTGAAGAGCAGTTTCCCTCCTCCTCCCCCTCCCACTCCAGACCCCTCACTCCTTTCCACGTTTCTTCAGATTTATTGGCGAGGCCAGATTGCACGGAACATGTTGGACCAGCTGGAGACAGTAACTCTATGGGGTGGTGGGATATGCTGCTCATATTTCTATGGTCCCAGTGAAATATTGGGAAGGTTTTCGTTCAATCTCTATCGCCTTCACCATGGGAAATCTCCACACAGCTGGATCCTTTGAGTGGTTTTTTCAAGGAATCTGTTGGAAACAAGTTGTAATTTTTGATCTTGTGACGTTGATCCAAAGCCAATGAGGATCTGACAGAGGAATGAGGGGGTGGCATGAGATGGCAGTGACTTGAAAACTTGAAGCAGTGAAGGGAAGACCATGATGTCACTCTCTATTTTCATCTGTGGAATCGCTCTCCTGTGGCTTTACGAAGGAATGGAGTTTAGCAAGAAGTTTGTGGGATTTTGAAAGGCTGGCAGGGTTAGGTTGCTTGAGGAGCACATTCTCTTTGGAAGTTTTTTTCGAGGGGCAGAGAAATGGGCAAGGTGAACAAGACTGAAAGAGAGACTGGAGAAGATCAAAAGATCACCAACCGGTCTTTTGAAAAGATAATATTTACCCTGCACTTATCTATCTATAATTCCAGTAATCTCTGTGTGTATGTCTGTGTGTATGTCTGTGTGTCTGTGACCGCTGTTTCTCGACAACCACGGGTCCGATATACTTGAAACTTGCCAGGTATATTGCTGGGGACCCGAGGATGTGCCTTTTCAAGGTTTCATATTAATCGGACAAGTAGTTACCGAGCTATGTCCAAAAAACGATTCAACCAATCAGAGAGCAGCGAGTTATCACGTGTGCCGAACGTGGCGAACAGACTCTGCCTCGGACGGCACATTTGAGAGCGTATTCATTTATTTCACGTTGGCAAACTATGTTGCCGCTATGTTGGCGTTAAACTATATTTTAAAACTAATTAAAACTAATTTGCGATTCTTTCGCTTTCCTGCGCGTTTGTGCACGCTATGGCGATTTCTTTACCAAACTCCGCAAGCCGTTCGCTTTGGACCAAACCATTTCATGTAAATAGAGGGGGGGGATTGTCACCGTACTCGCAAGCCGTTCGCTTTGGACCAAACCATTTCATGTAAATAGAGGGGGGGGATTGTCACCGTACTCGCAAGCCGTTCGCTTTGGACCAAACCATTTCATGTAAATAGAGGGGGGGGATTGTCACCGTACTCGCAAGCCGTTCGCTTTGGCTTTGCGAATGGACCAAACCATTTCATCTAAATAGAGGGGGGGGGATATAATTTTAGATATATATATAGTACGGGCATGCCCTAGTATTTACAATATACACTACTCACAATAAGTTAGGGATATTGTGGGAGTGAGTTGATTTTTTTTATCGGGGTGTGTTTCACTTCACTTCACTTTTGGGACAGGCAGACCATTGTATGTGGGCTGTTAGGGTTAGAACCTAACAGGTTAGTCGTTAGGGTTAGAAATACACAAAATCAACCACACCGAAGAACCTGCCAATATCCCTAACTTATTGTGAGTAGTGTATTTACAATATACTAGGGCATGCCCGTACTATATATAAGCTAGGACGTGCCCGTACGTGGGTGCCCGTTCCTTGCCAAAAAAAAAAAAAAAAAAAAATTTGTGTAGGGGTGTGTGTGTGTAAACATCCTAGGGCGTGCCCGTACGTGGGTGCAAAAAAACATGCGTGCAAACAACAACAACAAAAAAAAACTTTGAAACCACGTGGCAGTAACGACCACAGAACCCCCCCCCCCTCTATTTACATGAATGGTTTGGTCCATTCGCAACGACCACAGAACCCCCCCCCCTCTATTTACATGCAATGGTTTGGTCCAAAGCGAACGGCTTGCAGTGTTTGGTAAAGAAATCGCCATAGCTCGGTAAGTACTTGTCCGATTAATATGAAACCTTGAAAAGGCACATCCTCGGGTCCCCAGCAATATACCTGGCAAGTTTAAAGTATATCGGACCCGTGGTTGTCGAGAAACAGCGGTCACAGACAAACATACACACATACACACATACACACATACACACATACACACATACACACAGAGATTAATGGAATTATAGATAGATATTACAATATATATACCCATTTACCCTGCATTTACCCACAAGTGAAAAGCGGGGTTAAGCGATCGGTTACGTCCGTATGTATGTCGTACGTGCGTGTCTGCATTTAAAAAATTAATTTTCTCTGCAACCATTGGTCCAATTGACACTAAATTTTGCACCATCGAAGCACCTCCTCCAATGTAGAATTTTTTAGTGATAATTATGACGTCATATGTCAAGTGGTATGGACGCCATCTTGGAAAAACCGAAAAACGGTTGCACCTCTCATCTCTAAAACTGCCCAAAGGAAAAAGATGAATCATGGGGCGTTGTGAAGTACTCCCCATGGGGAATAAATGTTAACGATGACGTCATTGTTGCCTTAATTATGCCGTCATAATTTGACAAGTTCAATGCTTAGACCGATCAGTTTTAAAGTTGAGTGGAATCTACGCAACAATTATATTGGAGAATGTAAATTTATGATGTCATCGATCACATGGTCTGGCAGCCATATTGGATCAAAGAAAATAAACCTTTAAAAAAAAAACAGAAGAGTTGGCTCACACCAAGTTGACTGCTTGGGATAAGTATTCTATGACTACCATCTAGTTAAAATTAATTTGATATTTTGTTGTTATTTTCAATGACCAACCCTCGATCCTTTCCAAAGACATTAAATATTGAAGGTGATATTGCTGTAACGTAAAATGCTACCAGGCGTGCGTATGCAAGAAAAGTCGACTTTAAATGCACGTGTCTTTTGTTAAATTTTTACGACGTAGTCCATTGGGCAAAGCCATCTCAAACAGTGTTTGTTCGTCCGTCTGTATGTATATATGAACCCTCAAACGTATACCAATCAGAGCTGAGGATCTTGTCACCTGACAGCGGGTTGTGATTACATCTGATGTCATTATGGCGGTACGGCGGCTGACTCTCCACACACTGCCATTTTGATTCCAATTTAGTTCAGGCCGAACATATCGTCAAACATGTCATATATCACAATCGACATGCTCTACCTTGACGTTTTTCATTCAGTGTGAAAGACAAACAAACCGATTGTTAAAATGACCATCAAATATCGAAAGCATCGGCGTTACGGCTCTTCCAACAATACAGTACGTATGGGCCTTAGGCTTCATGCCTCACATTTGGGCCGCTTCGGACAAATTAAGCCCAGGTTTCTTAATACAGCAGTGTGTCGTTTCAGTGGTGCCAATTCCGTAGTAGTAATAATAATAATATCGGAAATATGACCAAAACACTTTAATCCCAATGTCGTGAATACAGAATTAATAGGAATGAAGCGGTGTATGGTTTATGAATCGATGATAAGCAGTGTGCAGTACTAACAACCACGGAAGTAAGGAATTTGCCTCGGTTTTTTGATAGCATTTTAATAACCCAACCCTCGTGAGGTATATAGATTACAGTAGATCTTCCCTCAGTTCTGTAAGTAAAACTTCCCTCAGATGTCGGGATTTCTCCAAATTTCTTTGTTTAATGTTATGAACAGCATTAACGACCGTATAAAAAGCTAATCATGTGTGTTTGTGGTTTATAATATTTTACAACCCCGGCTACGCCGCTGTTAGACTTTCTGTCTTGTTTTTTTAATTCACTCTTCACTTTTAATAGCAATTGCTCCAGGGGTATTTTTTATAAAATAATCTTATTAAGGCACATGTGTAGGAAATAGAAAATTGCAAGCAGTCAGCACCTTAGCTGAATTTTCTTGAGCAGATATTACGAGCTTGTATCTTGAGTAATCTTGATTTATGTTTTTTGCTTGCTCTTTTTGATGTATAAAACAGTATCAAGTGTGGAAAAGACCTCTTCATGTCTTGTTTCACAGTTTCGCTTCCTCAAAAAACTCCTTTTGGTCCATGGCGCATGGAGTTACAGCCGTATTTCCAAATGCATCCTCTACTCGTTTTACAAAAACATTGTGCTCTACATCATTGAGGTATGCTCAACAGATGTATCAAGATGAAATGTTTTGGTTTTTTTAATGCCTTTTTGGGTGAAGGGAGGGGGGGGGGGCGGGGGCGTTTGGATTTTTATATTGATCAACGTCTTGGCATCTAAGAGTGCGGTTCTCGTTACCCTCGCCAGGGGAGAGGGTATTGCCTTTGACTCAGTTTGTTTGTCTGTCTGTCTGTCTGTCTGTCTGTCTGTCTTTGTTACTTGCCGGAAAAGATTCCGGCAAGTATGTTGATCGGTTGGTTTGTCTATCTGTCTGTTTGTCTGTCTGTTTGTTCACAGTACTACGTCTACACCGTTGCACGTAGAATCGCCAAACTTTACACACATATTTGTCTTGCCCTGGAATGGACTGTGCCCAATTTTTAACTCTCTCAGCCCAAGGCCTCCATTATGACGTCATAATTCGATAATTTGACAAGTACAAAACTTCATCCAATCAAGATGCAATTTCTTGAGCGCCATGTCGGCATAAACTGGTGGAGAAAAAAATAAATAATGATGACGTCATCGGTCGCGTGGTTCGGCCGCCATCTTGGAAAAACCGAAAAAATTTGCACCTCCATATCTCCGAAAGTGCTGAATATAAAAAATTGAGACATGGCTCATTGTAAAGAACTCTCCATGGGGAATAAAATATGTTAATGATGATGTCATAGGTGCCTCCATTATGACGTCATAATTCGACAAGTACAAAACTTCATCCGATCAAGATTAAATTTCTTGAGCATTATCTAGGAATAAATTAGTTTAGAAAACAAATAATGATGACGTCATCAGTCACGTGGTTCGGCCGCCATATTTGTCCAACATGGCCGATTTAAAAAAAAAAGAACATTCCGGCAAGTCCTCGGTCTCTGACCGATTTTTCATTTGTTTGTTTGTCTGTTTGTCCGCACAGAATAAATATGGTTTTCTCTGCTACTTTTGGTCCAATTGACGGGAAATTTTCACCATAGGTGCAACTCCTCATGTAGAATTTTAAAATGATAATTATGACGTCATAGGTCATGTGGTATGGGCGCCATCTTGGAAAAACCGAAAAGGTTTGCACCTCTGAATGCGCTGCATAGAAAAATTGAGACATGGCTCATTGCAAAGAACTCTCCATGGGGAATAACATATGTTAATGTTGATGTCATAGGTTCCTCCATTATGACGTAATAATTCGACAAATACAAAACTTCATCCGATCAAGATGAAATTTCTTGAGCATCATCTAGCGATAAATTGGTGAAGAAAAAATGACGACGTCCTCATCGGTCACGTAGTTCGGTCTCCATATTTGTTTTCACCCAAAAGCCTTAAAAACACTAAAAACACGTCTTGGCGAGGGTCTGCAGTCTCTAAATTGCTCTTTCTTGTTTATACTGTTGCTGTGGCTTTACCAGAGCTGACAGGGTAGTTATTCTTCACCAGGGCTTGGAAGATAGATAAGGTAATTGCTCATCTCTTCACTTTCTTGTCTGGGTTCAATGTCCAATAAAAAAAGTTTCAGATGAAAGCTTCGCAGGCAGTGAGTTGCATTACACAGTGCACCATCTTTGAGAGGTATGCTACACTGGGTGACCTGTCCACTAGAATCTGCTGGGAGATGTTAAAGATCACACAGTATCCTTTGAAAAGAGTGGGCAATTGTGTACCGGTACTCCAGCTAAATTCTGAGTTCCTGCCATGACTACCAGTTAAAGGAGGAATGAGAAGCAACACAGGGTATTATTTGTATGGTGGCTGCTTCAGCAGTGTTGTTGCTCTGGAAATAGTATGGCCATGTATGGAATGGAGTACTTCACCACAACTCTACATAGCCATGTCTCTGCTTGGTAGATGTGTCGACTTTTATTAATAGCTGCCTGTCTTAGAGGGCTACTGTTTGAATTTTTTTTTTTAACACTGACTTTCTTTAAAACATTATTTGCCTGCGTGTCTGTGTTTGCACGCACACTTGTGTCGACATGCTCACACCTGTGTGCATGTGCATCTGTCTGTGGCATTGCCATAGTGAATGAATACAGGCATTTATGTGTCAAATGCTCTCACGAGTGAGCAAAATTATATTTTAAAACGGTGAATATTTAATTATTATTCAAGATGGCCTCAAATATAATTGAGCTCAGTTTTAGGCTTGCTTCTATCAATTGCTTTGTGCTTTCACAGTGGCCCTCAATTATGAGCTCTGGACAGGATGATGGAGCTTATTCTGGCATTTTTGGGTTGAGTGTCGAATATGATCAGTAAAAAAATTTTTAAATGCCACTTCCACAGAAATGTGTATTCCATATTTCCATTCTTGCAGTATTTCACTTTTTTCCAAGCTGCACCACTATAAAAAGGTTACATTTGTCAGTAGAATTTTATGCAGAGCTGTTTTATTGTTTAAAATTGTTTTGTTAACCTCTCAAAGGCATAGTCAACCGTGGCAATCATGCTTGGCTGCACATCAGTGCACCAGTTTGTTTTCTTACTTTGGCTGAAGCTGTGTTTCCACAAATAATATTCTGGTCTGAATATATACATATATATGTAAGTTAATACACAGGAGTAAATTCCTGCATGGGGTTGGTGTGAAAAAAAATGCTGTGCAACCCAGGACTTAAATGCCAAGAACCTCATCATCTTTGTATATATGTACATATGTATACAGTGCATTCAGAAAGTATTCAGACCCCTTCACTTTTTTCACATTTTGATATGTTGCAGCCTTCTGCTGAAATCGTTCAAATTCATTTTTTCCCTCATCAATCTACACTCAATACCCCATAATGACAAAGAGAAAACAGGATTTTAGAAAGTTTTACAAATTTATTAAAAAGAAAAAACTGAAATATCACATTGACATAAGTATTCATACCCTTTGCTATGACACTTGATATTTAGCTCAGGTGCCTCTCATTTCTCTTGATCATCTTTGAGATGTTTCTACACCTTGATTGGAGTCCACCTGTGGTAAATTCAATTGATTGGACAAGATTTGGAAAGGCACACACCTGTCTATATAAGGTCTCACAGCTGACAATGCATGAAAGCCCACAGAATCTTGTTTCTCACAGTCTGAGTCCTTTAGGTGCTTTTTTGCAAACTCCAAGCAGGCTAACATGTGTCTTTCACTGAGGAGAGGCTTCCGTCTGGCCACTCTGCCATAAAGCCCAGATCGGTGGAGTGTTGCAGTGATGGTTGTCCTTCTGGAAGTTTCTCCCATCTCCACACAGGATCTCTGGAGCTCAGCCAGAGTGACCATCAGGTTCTTGGTCACCTCTCTTACCAAGGCCCTTCTCCCCCGATTGCTCAGTTTGGCCGGGCGGCCAGCTCGAGGAAGAGTCCTGGTTGTTCCAAACTTCTTCCATTTAAGAATTATGGAGGCCACTGTGCTCTTGGGAACCTTCAATGCAGCAGAAATTTTTTTTCATGGGCTTCCCCAGATCTGTGCCTCGACAGAATCCTGTCTCTGAGCTCTGCAGAAAGTTCCTTCGACCTCATGGCTTGGTTTTTGCTCTGATATGCATTGTAAGCTGTGTGCCTTTAGACAGGTGGTGTGTAGACCATAGACAGGTGTGTGCCTTTCCAAATCTTGTCCAATCAATTGAATTAGACAGGTGTGTGCCTTATATAGACAAGTGTGTGCCTTTCCAAATCTTGTCCAATCAATTGAATTTACCACAGGTGGACTCCAATCAAGGTGTAGAAACATCTCAAAGATGATCAAGAGAAATGAGAGGCACCTGATCTAAATTTAAAGTGCCATAGCAAAGGGTATGAATACTTATGTCAATGTGATATTTCAGTTTTTTCTTTTTAATAAATTTCCAAAGCTTTCTAAAATCCTGTTTTCTCTTTGTCATTATGGGGTATTGAGTGTCGATTGAGGAGGGAAAAAATGAATTTAAACGATTTCAGCATAAGGCTGCAACATAACAAAATGTGAAAAAAGTGAAGGGGTCTGAATACTTTCTGAATGCACTGTGTATATATATACAGTCATGTGAAAAAGTAAGTACACCCCATGTAAAGTTTTGACTTTTTCAACATATTTCAACATACAGCTATTTCATCTTCATTTCAACAATATTGATAGATAAAGGTGTATACAGTGTATACAGTATGTACATATGTGTACAGTGCCTTCAGAAAGTATTCCCACCCCTTCACTTTTTCATATTTTTTGAGTTATTGCCTGAATTTAAAATGGACTAAATTGAGATTTTTTTGTCACTAATCTACATATAATATAACGCCAAGAACCCCATCATTTATGTATATATGTAGAACCTCATCCCCATAATGTCAAAGTGAAATTGTTTTTTTGGAATTTTCTTCCAAAGTAATTGAAAATGAAAAGGTGAAATGTCTTGAGTCAATAAGTATTCTACCTCTTTGCTATGACACTTCAAATTGAGCTCAGGTGCATCCAATTTCCTTTGATCATCCTTGAGATGTCTCTACAACTTGATTGGACAATTCAATTGTCCAAACTTTGGACAAACTTGATTGGACAATCTGTGGCCAATTCAATTGATTGGATGTCCAAGGAACTCTACCATGAAGTCCAAGGAACTATCTGTAGAACTACGAGACAGAATTGTGAGGAGGCATACATCTGGAGAAAGGTATAAAACATTTTATAGAGTGTTGAAAGTTCCCAAGAGCACAGTGAGCTCCATCATTAGGAAATGGAAAGTATATGGAACTACCCAGCCTAAAGCTGACTGTCCAACCAAACTGAGCAACTGGGCAAGAAGGACCTTGGTCATGGAGGTGAACAAGAACCCAATGACCACTCCGACAGAACTACAGAGTTCCTCAGCTTAGATGGGAGAACCTGTTGGAAGGACAACGGTCTCTGCAGCACTTCAAAATCTTGGCTTTATGGGAGTGTGGCCAGAGAGAAGCCACGACTTAGAAAAAGGCAAATGACAGCATGCCTGGATTTTGCAAAAAGGCACGTGAAAGACTGAAAGAGAACATGAGGCAAAATATTGCTACGGTTTTGACATTGGCACATGGAAGTCATTAAAGGTTAAAGGGTTGCCCCCCATAGTTAGTCACACGAACAACATAAAGGCCCATTTGTAGTATAGTTATGTCTTAGTATGTGTAAGAAGAGGTCATTTCCCCTCTTAGTGCCTGCGTTGTGTAAAGACAGGAAAATAGGCTTTACTTGCCACCGATTTCCCAGCCACCCTAGCCTCGATCCAGTTTGTTAAGCATTGGCTGCCCACTAGTCGAGTAACACGAGGTAGGCCTAAAAAGGGTGGGGCCGGCGTTGAGGTCGGGGAGCGGCAGCGGGCGACGGTAAGAGCCACCAGCCAATCAGGGCTCCAGCGGCATGGCGTGAGAGGGCGTGGTGAGGCGCGTCTGGTGAGTTCTCTCGTTCGCGGGGCGTGCCTATATAAGTCGCTGCGCAAAGCCCTCAAAAGGACTCGCGTGCACACGGCAGTGGCGATAGGACTTATCAGCAGGACTTTGATGCAAGAGGATCAGAAGGACTTGTTCAGTGGAGACGCCATTGTGAACTATAACCTCGCAGTATAACGTGCGCGCCCAGGGGAAGAAGGAGAAGCGTTGGCGGTACACGTACGCAGGCGCAGCCAGACGCGCCGGGAACGCGAATAGCGCTTTTCACCCACGCGAGTAAGCGCGGCCATAGCCGCAAGTGAATAACCACCAGCCACGTCAAAGTCCGCTCCCTACAATTCGCCCCGTGATAACTCGCTCCGTCCAGACGACACGCGGAGAGCTCCTGCCTTCACCTACTCCAAAGGATGTGCCGGGGACCAGAGAGAACTGCACGAGAGCCATCCCTGGGCGAGCTAGTGAACATCGTCCTGCCATCTGCAAGCCCCGCGTGAGTGTGTGTGTGTGTGTGTGTGAGACGGGCCCGTGTCCTTGGGATTAAGTATAAGACTGTTTTAAGGATTACTCTGTGTCTCTGCTCTTGAACCATTGTACATTGTAAATAATAATAATTAAACCTGTTATTCCTTTGCTTCCCAATTCGATCGCCTTTGTGATTTCTCCATTGACTAAGCGTGGTACGAATAAGAACCGCTTGAATCGGGGTCTAGTAAGTGATAACGGCGCGGATCGTGTGTACGCAACCGCTCGGCGTATCAGCACACGTGGTTTGTGCAGGGCTTATCTCCTCGCTTCAGGGCAGCGCGAGTATTTAGGTAATAGCGAATTTGGTCCTAATACCCTATTTTGCGCTGTCCGGCAGGGACGTCATAGGTCCCGGGTCGCACTGGTCAGTCAAAGACAAGGGGACTAATCCCCCCTTGGTAAGGGGAGAAGGTCGGCGGCGGATCCACAACAATATTATGTGGTCTGATGAGATGAAAATTGAACTCTTTTGCCTGAATGCGCAAAGCGCTATGTCTGGTGGAAACCAAGCACAGCTCATCACCCATGTAACACCATCCCTACTGTGAGGCATGGTGGTGGTAGCATCATGCTATGGCATGGTGGTGGTAGCATCATGCTATGGGGATGCTTTTTAGCAGCAGGGCCTGGGAGACTTGTAAGGATAGAGGGAACAATGAATGGAGCCAAATACTGGCAAATCTTTGAGGAGAACTAGCTTCAGAGTGCAAAAGATTTTAGCCTCGAGAGAAGATTTACGTTCCAACAGGACAATGACCCCAAGCATACAGCCAAAGCAACACTGGAATGGCTACAGAACAAGAACGTGAAAGTCCTTGAGTGGCCCAGCCAAAGACCAGACTTGAATCCCATTAAGAATCTGTGGAAAGATTGAAGATTGCTGTTCACCGACACTCCTCATTCAACTTGACAGAGCTTGAGCAAATCTGCAAGGAAGAATGGGAGAAACTCCTGAAATCCATATGTGCAAAGCTGATACAGAGATGCCCAAGAAGACTTGAAGCTGCAATCATTTCCACAGGCAATTCTGTGTGGTATTGACTCTGGGGTTGAATACCTATGTAAATTAGATACTTCTGTATTTCATTTTTAATTATTTTGTAAAATTTTCTTTTTAAAAGTTCTTCTTTGACATTATATGAATCCGCTTTGACAAAGCTCTCATCCACTGTGAAGATCAGTGACAAAAAAAAAAAAAATCTGAGTTTCATCTATTTTAAATTCAGGCTGTAACACAACAAAATGTGAAAAACGTCAAGGGGTGTGAGTACTTTCTGAAGTGACTGCATATGTACAGTATATGTACAGTCACGTGAAAAAGTAAGTACACCCCATGTAAAGTTTTGACTTTTTCAACATATTTCAACATACAGCTATTTGATCTTCATTTCAACAATATTGACAGATAAAGTTGATATAATATAACAAATATCATGAAACATTTACATTTTGTAGTCCATTGTATAATTTAAATAAACATAAATGCAAATTTAGCATGTGGAAAAAGTCAGTACACCCTTGGCTCTAATAGGTCGTATTGCCCCCTTTGGCAGAAACAACCTCAAGTAGGCGTTTCTTATAACTGTCCACCAGTCTCTGACATCGACTGGGAGAAATTTTTGCCCACTCCTCCATGCAGAATTCTTTCAGCTGTGCGATGTTTGAGGGGTTTCTTGCATGCACAGCTCGTTTCAAATCCCCCCACAAAATCTCGATTGGATTTAGATCCGGGCTTTGACTTGGTCATTCCAGAACCCTCCATTTCTTTCTTTTCAGCCATTCTTTGGTGGATTTACTGGTATGTTTAGGGTCATTGTCATGTTGCAAGGTCCACCTTCGGTTGAGCTTCAACTCTCCGACAGATGGCCTTACATTATCCTCAAGCACCCTCTGGTACAATGAAGAATTCAGTGGATTCTATGATGGTGAGCTGCCCAGGCCCTGATGCAGCAAAGCTGCCCCAAACCATAATATTTCCACCACCATGCTTTACCAAACCATAATATTTCCACCATTTCCACCACGTATCAGGTTCCTGTGGTCAAATGCTGTCTTTGGTTTTCGCCAAACATGTCTTCTGGTACTGTGGCCAAATAGCTCTAAACTTTGACTCATCTGTCCAGAGCACATTGTTCCAGAAGTGCTGGTCTTTGCCTAGTTGTTCATGAGCAAACTTTAGTCTTGCCCTGATGTTCTTTCTGGACAGCAAAGGTTTCCTCCTGGCACACCTCCCATGGAGATCAAATTTGTGCAGCCTCTTTCTAATGGTAGACTCGTGCACTTTGACATCAACAGTGGTAAGAGCAGGTAGTCCCGTGATGACATTCTGGGGTTCTTGGAGACTTCTTTCGGCATCTTGCGGTCTGCTCTCGGGCTGAACTTGCTGGGGCGGCCTGGCCTGAACAAGTTGGCAGGTGTTTGGAATCTTCTGCACTTGTGGATGATCTTCCGGACAGTCGAATGATTGATTTCAAATTGTTTGGAGATCTTTTTAAATCCCTTTCCAGACTCGTAGACATCTATAACCTTCTTTCTGAAGGCCTCAGAGAGCTTTTTTGATCTAGGCATGGTGACACCGCACACTTCAACAACAAAGAGCAAACCAAACTATGAAATCGATATGAAATCTTTCCTCTTCTCCAATGGCTTGATCTCTGATCATCAATTTGGTTTCAGACCTGGATACTCTACTCTGGACATGCTGCTTCTGCTTTCTCAACAATGGATGGAGGTCCTCAATGCCAAACAGGAAATTAGAGCAGTCTCCCTTGACATATCACGTGCCTTCGATACGGTCTGGCACCCCGCTCTGCTCACCAAACTCTCCTCTTTTGGTATCAATGGAAATCTCCACGCATGGCTGGCGGACTTCCTCTCTAGTCGTAGTCAACGTGTGGCCCTGAATGGGTTTCTCTCATCTCCTCTTCCTGTTCAGGCTGGAGTTCCACAAGACAGTGTTCTGGGCCCTGTGCTTTTTCTGGTCTTCATCAATGATCTCTCTGACTCTCTTGAAAATCCTCTGTATCTCTTTGCTGATGACTCTACTCTCTGTCGCTCCATTCTTCATCCCTCAGATCGGCAGTCTGCTGCCTCCTCACTCTCTGCAGACCTGGACAAAATCACAGACTGGGCAAACAAGTGGAACATGTCTTTCAATCCTGACAAATCTCACACTCTTACGATGTCTCTCCGAAAAGACCGACTGGACAACCCTCCCATCCACTTTCTGAATAATCCTCTCCAAGAAGTTCTGGCACTCAAGCTTTTGGGTCTCACTATCTGCCATGATCTTTCCTGGGAAAACCACATTTCAAATCTGGCCTCCAAAGCCAGTCGCCGACTGGGCATCCTCCATCGTGCAAAGTCCTTCCTTGGCACACCTGAGCTCCTCACCACATACAAGGCTTTCATCCGCAGCTCAATGGAATACTGCTCTCCCCTCTGGGCTGGTGCTCCTGCCTCACACCTAGCTCGTCTTCACGCTGTTGAAACCAAAGCATTCAGAATCATTGGAATCTCCCGCGATGAAGCAAACTCCAAGGGCCTCTCACTCACTCACCGCAGGCAGGTTGGTGGTCTTTCCATCTTCTACCGACTCCTCTCTGGCCTTGCCCCCCCAGCTCTCTCTGGGCTCTGTCCCGCAAATATTCCTACAGGTCGCACAAGATCTGCCTGCAACCCTCTTATGGTCAAACTGCCAAAATCAAGACTCTCTGCTCACCTTCACTCCTTCATTCCTCTCTTCTCCCGCCTCTGGAACAAACTCCCTCACTCTCTTCAATCCCACTCCACCCTCCAGGTCTTTAAAACTGCTGTTCACTACCATCTCTTAACTTCCCCCATCCAAAACCTTGATCTTTTCTACCCCCGCTAATTTCACCCCAATTCCACTTTTTTGAAATACCAACTTCTGGCCTGGAAGTCCTTGGTGTCCTTGTGTTTTATACTTCTCCCTCCACCCCCCCCCCCCTTTCCCACGCCTCCTCCCCCCAAGCCCTCTCCCTTCCACACATCTCCCTGCTCTCAAATGTTGTGTTTGTGTGCTTCCCCTTCTCTCCCCATCTTGTTTTCCGCTCCCTCTTTTTGTGTGTTTTGTTTGTCTGGTTGATTTGTTTGTGAAGTAAATGTTAGCTCTTTCACGGGCCTCGATTCAGTATACAAAAAAAAAAGAAAAAAAAAGAAAAAGAAAAGAAAAAAAAAAAAAAAACTAAATGTCTGAGGTTTAAATAAGACAGGTTCCTCCAAGATCCTCGAACGATGTTCTAATCATTTGCACCTGAGCTGGTGCACCTGATTCTAATTTTAGGTATTTGAAGTAGTGATAAATGTAGGCGTGTACTTACTTTTTCCACATGCGAAATTTGCATTTGTTTATTTAAATTATACAATGGACTACAAAATGTAAATGTTTCCTGATATTTGTTATATTATATTGTAGCGACCCATGGGTCCCCCAAGCAAGACCAGCATCAGAATCTCCTTGCTCCAGCCGGTGACGTCACCGGCAGGGATCCGCGGCGCCAGAGTGGCTGGTCACGTGACCACCAAAGCGTGCCGTGCGTGCGGGTATAATCAGCTACACCTGTCGATCACGTGACCACCGAAGCACGCCTCGCTTGAGAGGCGTGGCTTTCGGTTTCAGTTTTGGTTTCTGGTTGTGCTTTATAATGCAGCCCGATAAACGGGCTTTACAGTGTTCCCGAGTTGGTTTTACGAATAAACATCTTCTCGGACGAGTTTGTGTCTTGCCCGTCATTTCGTCCGTATCAAGCAAGAGCCCCGGCCCTTCACTGGTGACCCCGAATTTGAACACGCAACCCCGACTGCCCCCGCACGGATGCGGGGGCTGCGAACGGACACGGCAAGCACGCCCTAGCCAGGGAAGCCACCTAAGCTGGTGACGCCGGCTTCTCCCGCACGGCTTCGGGCGCAGTTTCGAATGCGGTTTCGAAATGCCGGAGTTTCGGAAACAACGACGGCCATGACTATGAGGTTCGCGCACCGCGCTCGGCTCCTCCTCTACGAACGGAGGGGCGAACCTATTCTTAGACCCTCCAAAGGCACGGCTGCTTCGTCACCTTCGCGCGCACTGACGTTGGCAGAACGGCTGCTTCGTCACCTTCGCGCGCACTGACTTTCGCGGCACGGCCGCTTCGTCACCCTCGCGCACCTACAACTACAACCGCAACTACTTCTCCGACCCTGCAAGCTCGGGAGGCCCGCGAGGCACCTCGGCAGCCTCCCCCGAGGCCTGGACCAGCCCCTCGGTTTGCTCACCCGCTTTTCGCGTGCACCGCTCGAGCCTTCTCGGCACTGCCTCCATGCACTGCAACCTCGGGAGGCCCGCGAGGAACCTCGGCAGCCTCCCCCGAGGACTTGCCCGGCCCCTCGGCCGCCCCCCGTCCACTGCATCCCCCGAGGCCTTGACCAGCCCCGCATCCTCGGGAGGCCCGCGAGGAACCTCGGCAGCCTCCCAGGCCTTGACCAGCCCCTCGGTTGGCTCACCCGCTTTTCGCGTGCACCGCTCGAGCTTTCTCGGCACTGCACCCGCGAACTGCAACCTCGGGAGGCCCGCGAGAAACCTCGGCAGCTTCCCCCGAGGACTCGCCCGGCCCCTCGGCCGCCCCCCCGTCCTGCACCCCCCGTCCGACCACCCGCCACCACACCGGACCCCCCCTGCCTGCAACCCCCGTCCGACCACCCGCCACCACACTGGACCCCCCCCCCCCCCGCGACTGGCCAGGGGTCGTTTCGGTCGGGTCATCCGGACCCCCCTCAGGTTGACCTCCCTGGACCAAGTCCATTCTGGGGGGGCGTGTGTAGCGACCCATGGGTCCCCCAAGCAAGACCAGCATCAGAATCTCCTTGCTCCAGCCGGTGACGTCACCGGCGGGGATCCACGGCGCCAGAGTGGCTGGTCACGTGACCACCAAAGCGTGCCGCGCTTGCGGGTATAATCAGCTACACCTGTCGATCACGTGACCACCGAAGCACGCCTCGCTTGAGAGGCGTGGCTTTCGGTTTCGGTTTCGGTTTCTGGTTGTGCTTTATAATGCAGCCCGATAAACGGGCTTTACAGTGTTCCCGAGTTGGTTTTACGAATAAACATCTTCTCGGACGAGTTTGTGCCTTGCCATCCTTTTATCCGTATTCTGCTGGAGCCCGGACTCCTTCAATATCACCTTTATCTATCAATATTGTTCAAATGAAGATCAAATAGCTGTATGTTGAAATATGTTGAAAAAGTCAAAACTTTACATGGGGTGTACTTACTTTTTCACGTGACTATGTGTATACAGTCGTGGCCAAAATTTTTGGCACCCTTGCTCTTTTTTCCAATAATGCACCATTTCTTCCAGAAGATTGTTGAAATTAAAATCTATTTTGGGATACACATATAGTCACCTTCATGCCATTTTTGCTCAAGTCGAATTTTATCGAAAATGACATTTTGTTATCCGGTGATTGGTTATTGTGTCTCGTTACTGTCAATTCATAATAGAAATCCCATACACGTTTTTTTCGCCGAAAAAAATGTGTTTGTTCAACTCCGTGCCATTTCCGCTCATCGTATAATCACCGAAATAATGACTCCTCCCATTAAATTCAACGAACCCTAACCCATCTCTATAACCCTAGTTGAAAAAAGTGGGGGACGGACAGATTGACATCGAGACCGGCATTATTCGTGACCTATCTCCGGAAGGAGATTACCAAAAAAACTAGTGTATAAATGAAAACAAAGTCAATGTATCATAAAAATTAATTTCTTGATTATTCGTTCCAAAGGGTCGTCAGCATTTAGGTCGAACCGTGAGCAATATTGTCTCTAGCACTTCTCCATGCCATAATTGCCCAAGCCAAAATTGCTCACTGTGATTTGCCCAAGCCAAAATTGCTCACGGTGATTTATAATCTCTGTTATTTATAAATTTAGCTTAGTTACATGTTTCTCTACAATTGCATGCAATGATAATCTAGGTTTTCTTCACTAAACAGAATTTAAATTCAGTACTGATCCAGATGGCTGAAAAAAAAAAACGTTTTTTGTGATTATGTCGTAAACGCTTTGTTCGACTTGAGCAAGAATGGCACGAAGGTGACGATATGTATTTCTTTGGTTTTGTAGTGGAACAAAACCCAAAAAGCTGAAATAATTACTAAATCCTAGCTTATTCCACACAGAAATCCTAAAATGGCCCAGACAATATTATTGGCACCTTTTTGAAGTTGTTATAAATAATTAGATTTCAAACAGGTGATTCTCCTTTACTTTGGAATTGAATTCACCTGTGGTGAGTTGCAGGTGCATGCAATATAAAAATCACTCTTTCAACCATTTTGAATAGAGGAAATGAGTCATTCTGCTGTTTTGTGTCACAATGAGCATGGAGAAAAGAAAGAAAACCAGAGAATTGTCTGAGGAGGTCAGACACAAGATTGTAGCCAAGCATGGACAATCTCAAGGCTACAAGTCCATCTCCAGAGACCTTCATGTTCTTGCGTCCACCATACGCAATGTTATCAGTAGGTTTAAGGCCCATGGCACTGAAGTCAACCTCCCTGGATGTGGCCGAAAGAGAAAACTTGTTCGAAGATTGCAATGAAGGATTGTTCAAATGGTGGAGAAAGCACCTTGATCAACTGCCAAACAGATTCAAGCTGAACTTCAGACACAAGGTACGACGGTTTCAACTCACACCATCCGTAGCCAATTCAATGAAAGGGTGTTCTATGGTAAAAGACCCAGGAGCACCCCACTGCTGAAAAAACCTGACTGGGGTTTTCCAAAACACACCTGAATGAGCCAAAATCCTTCTGGAAGAATGTCCTGTGGACAGATGAGACCAAATTAGAGCTTTTTGGTAAAGCACATAATCTCTATGTTTACAGAAAACAAAATGAAGCCTTCAAAGAAAAGAACACCGTCCCTACAGTCAAACATGGAGGAGGTTCAGTGATGTGTTGGGGTTGCTGTTCTGCCTCTGGCACTGGGTGCCTTGAATGTGTGCATGGCATCATGAAATCAGGAGATTACCAAGGCATTTTGGAGCGCAATGTTCAACCCAGTTTCAGAAAGCTGGCTCTCCGTTGAAGGTCATAGGTCTTGCAGCAAGACAATGGCCCCAAACACACTTCAAAAAGCATCCAGAAATGGTTCAATACAAAACGCAGGACTGTTCTGAAGTCGCCACCAATAAGTCCAGATCTAAATCCCATTGAACACCTGTGGAGAAATCTGAAAACAGCAGTTGGGAGAAGGCACCCTTCAAATCTGGGAGAACTGGAGCAGTTTGCACAAGAAGAGTGGCCAAACTGTCAGTAGAGAGGTGTAGGAAGCTCATTCATGGCTATCGGAAGTGCTTGACTGCAGTTATTTTGTCCAAAGGCTGTGCTACCAAATATTAAGTCCAGTGTGTCAATAATTTTGTCAATGCCATTTCTTTTTATTTTCTGATTTAAAAGGATATATTAAAAATTCTGAATCAAAAACAAAGGTTCTATAATATTAAAAGTGAAATAAAGAATTGTGGAGACCAAATACTTTTGTCAATCTCAACTTATTCATGGAGAAAATTGTGAGTTATTGGAGAAAAGTGCAAGGGTGCCAATATTTTTAGCCACGACTGTATGTATATGTATATGTATATGAACATGTTTAATATACATATTATGTATTTGTATGTGTATATGTATATGTATTTGTATATGTATATGTGTATGTACTTTACCCCAAGTAAAGTATAAAAGCGTTTATAGCTGGAGTACCCGGCGTTGCTCAAGCGCAAAAGAAACATTAACATATTTGCAATGAGGGCAAATATAATGGAAAAGCAATTACATCCAAATCTGAATCCATCACAAATGTCAAATCATCATTTTACCTTTTCGTTTAATATACTGAAACGCAAAAGAAACTTACCACCTTTGAAACCTTTAAATATCAACAATAACACTGCGTGTAGTAAATGTGTGAACTTATTTGTGGACAATAGTGTCCTCACCGTCAGACAAAACGGTCACGGTTGGTCACTTGAACCTTCAATGGTCTCTTCATAGCACAGCTATTGAACAGCCGTTTTGACTGTCAGTGATTAGCCAAGGGGTACGGGATGATTTTAATGAGCTGCACGTGATGTCTTGATATTGGCTTTAAAAAGGCCAGTGCAAAATGGGCATTTCAATCAACATGCCACGATTGTCAGGGGATCAACGGCAGCGTGCCCTGGGCATGCTGCAAGGCGGACTGAGCTACCGTGAGGTGGCGCATCGCCTTGGCTGTTCACACCAGACGATATCGGCCCTGGTGGACAGAGACACCCTCCACAACTCTGCAGATGACAGACCTCGATCAGGGAGGCCAAGAGTCACCACTGCAAGGCAGGAAAGGCAGATGGTCCGAAGTCACCTGCGGGATCGATTCCGTCCAGCATCCCGCACTGCGGCAGAAACTCCGGGGCGTGCAAACCCACGGATCTCCAATGATACTGCACGAAGACGACTGCATGACTATGGTCTGACTGCCAGAAGACCATACAGAGGCCCCGTGATGATGGCTGCCCATCGCCGCAACCGACAGAGATGGTGCCAGCAGCATCAGCGGTTGACCTTGGCGCAGTGGAACGAGGTCGCTTTCAGCGATGAGTCAAGGTTCTGTGTGGACAGTCCTGATGGGCGTGAGCGTGTCTGGAGAAGAACTGGCGAGCGATATGCCAATTGTTGCGTGCGTCAAGCCAACAGGTGGGGTGGCCCAAGTGTGATGGTGTGGGCCGCCATATCAGGCCGGTACAGGACGCCACTGGTGGTTGTGGGTGGGAATCTTAACACCCAGCGGTATGTGGATAACATCCTGCGACCTCATCTGCTGCCATTCCTGCTAGACCACCCAGAACTGAGAACCTTTCAGCCTGACAACGCTCGTCCCCATGCTGCTCGCTTTACAACTGCATTTCTCCAAGGCGAGAACATCAACACCATGCAGTGGCCTGCGCTCTCTCCTGACCTGAATCCCATAGAGCACCTGTGGGATGAGCTTGGGAGACGCGTAGTTGGTAGGGCCAGGACACAGGCAGAGCTGCTTCAGACATTGAGGACTGAGTGGGACAGAATCCAGCAGCAATCCATCCAAAGACTGGTAGGCAGTATACGCCGACGATGCACTGCCTGTATCCAAAACAATGGTGGCCACACACGCTATTGAAAGGGGACTGACATTGCACCCTGTGCTGTTCTGTACTGTAGAACAAACTGATGAGATGGTGTATCTTGGTCAAAAACTTGACATGTCATCAATAAAATGCCAATGTTTCAATTAGCAATTGTTGGTTTGTTTTATTTTGAACTGTTACAATTTTATTACATTTCAAACAAGTGGTAAGTTTCCAGCGGCCCAGGGCACGCTGCCGTTGATCCCTTGACAATCGTGGCATGTTGATTGAAATGCCCATTTTGCACTGGCCTTTTTAAAGCCAATATCAAGACATCACGTGCAGCTCATTAAAATCATCCCGTACCCCTTGGCTAATCACTGACAGTCAAAACGGCTGTTCAACAGCTGTGCTATGAAGTGACCATTGAAGGTTCAAATGACCATCCGTGACCGTTTTGTCTGACAGTGAGGACACTATTGTCCACAAATAAGTTCACACATTTACTACACGCAGTGTTATTGTTGATATTTAAAGGTTTCAAAGGTGGTAAGTTTGTTTTGCGTTTCAGTATATATGCTGGTGAATCGTTCATCAAGTTTCTGAGTTAAGTATGATGATGTTCAGGAAGAAGAAGAAGCCTACCACCAAGTTTGACTGCTTCCGGAATTGTTTTATTTGTGTTCAAATGTCTGGTGACTGTTTTGTATTTATTTATTCGAATGTGTACTTGTATATAACTGTCATTAAGCAAAAAGGCATAGGCACTATAGAGCGATTGTTATTTTTTTATTTTTTTTAAGAACTTGTTTTTTTTTCAAAAAAAATTTTTTTGCCCTAAAACACTCCCAGGGCACTCGCTGATTAATCTCTAAACGTTTGACGAACATCCGTTCAGCCATCTCTGAGAAAAATGATGACACACAGACAGACCAACGCCTCTCTTACATAGAAGATGTATGTTTTTATATATGTGTATATATACAGACTTGGCATTTAATATGGAATATTTTTTTTTTCTTGACTTGGGTTTACTTTCTGAACTCAGTATATCAATCTGGTAAGTTTCTTTTACCCTTCGGTGATGTCTTTGTTGAAAGAACCATGTCACTGATTGTCTTTCGCAGCAAGAAATCAATAACAGGATTATATCACAGGTGGCATGACAAAATGTAAGGACAGGTACATTTGACGATTGGCTTCACAATCGGATATATAAGGGTTGTTGCGTTCTGTGTTCGTGGAAAACAACTGCTGCACGTCTACAAAAGTTATTGCCGCTTCCTCTGGAGATGGTCCGTCAACTTGACAATGCTGTTTGTCATGGAGTGGTGGCTTTACGAAATTCTCGCATGAAACAGCATGCTATTGCTCGGCAGTATGGCATCACTCAAGGTCAGGTGTCAAAGATCCTGAAACGAAATGCTCAGAGGGGTGTCCCTACTCAAATACCGAGGCCAGGACGTCCACGCAGAACCACAAGGAGAGATGATCGCCAGCTGCACCGGTTAGTCTGCAATGGCCGTACCAAGTCAGCTAATCGGCTTAGGGCTGAGTGGCAGCAACTGACAAATGTGCCTGTATCCAGAAGGCTAGTCAACCAACGACTGGTTCAAGCAGGCTATCGTGTCAGGCGTCCCCTGAGAAAGCCACGCCTGACCAGACAACACAACCAGCGCCGATAGCAGTGGGCCAGAGAGCACCGTCAATGGCAGCCAGGACACTGGAATCATGTAACCTTCAGTGACGAGTCTAGATTTCTGGTCTATCGTCAAGTTGGCCACGTCCGAGTGCGCAGATAAGTGCATGAAGCCCACAACGAAGATTGTATAGTGCCAATAGTCCAAGCTGGAGGTGGTGGGGTGACCGTTTGGGCTGCTTTTCATGCAGGGGGCAAAACTGACCTGGTTGTTCTGAATGGAAACCTGAACCAGTTCAAGTACAGGGCCATTCTGGAAGAAACATTGCTTCCATTTGCTCGTGCAGCCTTTCGAGGAAACTTTGTCTTCCAAGATGACAATGCACGGCCTCATCGTGCTCGCATGATCCAACACTTTCTTGCTGACCGTGGTGTAGAGCATATGGAGTGGCCTGCCATGTCCCCGGATATGAATCCGACAGAGAACTTGTGGGCAGAAGTAACGCGTCAAATCGACAACTTGGACCAGCAGCCTACCTCTGTGCGTGAATTGCAGCAGACTATTGTCACTGCATGGCAAGCGATTCCTGTCCAAACCTTGGCAAATCTCGTGAACAGCATGCCTCGACGTGTACGTGCTCTCCTGAATGCTCTTGGGGGTTACACGAAGTACTGAACTGTAATTTTACTGTCCGTAATCCCAGTCATAATTTAGCTTTTCTTTTTGTTGAAATTTTTTTTGGCTATTGTGCAAAATAAAGAAATACTTCTGGAAAACGTACAGAAGTTTAACACAGTACTGTCCATGAATTGAGTTCGATATCAGTTTACATCACTTTCAAGGATCAATTTATTTGCTTCGAAATGTCAAATGTGGTTTTTGTTTCTCTTAAAGGTCACATTAACAAAATCTAGAATAATTTCAACATAATTCCAATGAACTTTTGGTTCGAAGTCATCTTGAAAAGTAAGTTCACCCCGACAAAAAATATATTCCATATTAAATGCCAAGTCTGTAGCTATATATAAAGGAGGAGTGTCTGTGTGTGAGAGTGTGTTTCGGTGGTTTTAGGCTAGTTTTATTTTAATATCAATGGTTTTAAAAAAACCGCGCCAGCTGCAATTCCATGGTGTAGTTTGTGGCGGCGCTAGACGTTCGGGGTGTATTGCAATGGTTTGTCGGGTTTGGCTGTGGGTCCAGAATAGCTCCCATTTCCTTATGTTCCTCCACTTTTATTTTGATTCTTCTGTTACAACGCCTTCCTTATCTACCTTATATCTCTCCGACGAGGCCTCTACATAATTTCATGCGGCAGAATTTCGTGCATTTTGAGTGAAAGAAGTGAGACGAAGTTGTAGGAGGAAGAAGAGGCGCGGTCACTGTGGAGGCCTCGATCATGAGTGGAAATGGCGGGAATTGCGTTTGTATGGCAAAGTAAAGGATCTGCATTCATTTCTGAACTTGCATTGGTGTTATACATCTGCATTATTTTTCATTAAAAAGCTTTATGTTGAACTTGAAGGCTCCAAGCACGGACTATATATATAGCCCTCATTGAGGTAAAAATAAAAGTAAAAAGCCTGCTATCGCTTGCCAAGCTAGCCGTTCCCACCTCCCCTCCCCTCCCCCCCTCCCTCCCCCCCTCCCCCTCCCCCCTCCCCCTCCCCTCTCCCCTCCCCCTCCCCCTCCACTCCCCCTCCCCCTCCACTCCCCCTCCCCTCCTCTCCTCCCCTCTCCTCCTCCCCCTCCCTCCTCTTCTCCCGTCCCCCCCTCTTCTCCCCTCCCCCCCTCTTCTCTTCTCCCCACCCTCTCCTCCCCTCCCCCCTCCCCCTCCCCCTCCCCTCCCCCTCCTCCCCCCTCCCCCTTCCCTCCCCTCCCCCTCCCAATTGCGATGCAGCGTGCGTTTCAACGGCGTTTTGGCATTGATCCGCCAATGCCAAAGAGCATTCGTCATTGGTACCGACAATTTGAGGAAACAGGCTGTTTATGTGAGGGGAAGAGCACAGGGCGACCATGCACTTCAGAGGAAAATGTGAGAAGAATTCAAGAGAGTTTTCTGCTTAGCCCGCGCAAGTCCACTCGTCGTGCCAGCCGAGAACTTGCGATCCCTCATACGACTGCCTGGCGTGTGTTAAGGCGACGTTTAATCCTGAGACCATACCGGTTGCAACTGGTACAGGCTCTTCGTACAGGTGACAAAGGAAAGCGTGTAGAATTTAGTGATGCGATGTTACAGAACATGGAAAACGACAGCTTCTTACCGCGTTTGATTTTTAGTGATGAAGCAACGTTTCATCTAAGTGGTAAAGTTAACCGTCACAATGTGCGCATATGGGGACTAGAGAATCCACATGAAACTGTAGAGCATGAGCGTGATTCCTTGAAAGTGAACGTGTTTTGTGCTGTTTCTCAAATAAAGGTTTATGGCCCTTTGTTTTTCGAGGGAAAAACAGTTACGGGGCAAACCTATCTCGAAATGCTGCAGAACTGGCTCTTTCCACAACTTAATGAAGATTCCGATGACTTCATTTTGTCAGCAAGACGGAGCACCGCCACATTGGCACCTGCAGGTTCGACGTTTTCTAAATGACACACTGCCTCAGCGTTTAATTGGTCGTACGGGACCCCAAGACTTGGCACTACACTCTTGGCCCCCAAGATTCCCAGACATTACACCCTGCGACTTTTTCTTGTGGGGATACGTCAAAGACCGTGTTTTTGTGCCACCATTACCGACTTATCTGGATGACCTCAAAAACAGAATCACGGCAGCGGTAACTTCAGTGAAAGAAGACACTCTGAGAGACGTTTGGGACGAATTCAGCTATCGTCTCGATGTTGTCTTTGCAGCAGGTGGAGGGCACATAGAGCATTTATAAAATGGTTAGTAAAACTTGATAACTCATTAAACCGTTTGTAACTTTTTGTGTAATTGTAACATGTTGCCATCGTGAAATATACTGCTTTGAAATTGGGTCCATCTGTTTGAAACACCCTGTGTATATATATATATACACACATATATATATATATATATATATATATATATATATATATATATATATATATATATATATATATATATATATATATATATATATATATATATATATATATATATATATATATATATATACATACATGTATATAGTGTTGCGGATATGAGGACTGTATTTTTTTTATTGTGTGCTTTATTATTATTATTGTTTATTCTGCGCCTCCTGCCTCCGGAGATGTGTAAAGATAAAAAGGGCGTCTCGGTAGTTATTCCATGAAACACCACATTGCAGGACCCGATAAAACCCTTGTTCAGTAGCTTATATCTTATTATGTGTTTTAGAGTAAGGCCTTGTCTTCCATTAAAATGACACTCCATTGCACCGAGTAAAAGGAGATAGATTCCCTTCATTCCCATTCCCAAAAACCTCCATTTCCCCTTTCGTAATGGCCAAGCCTCAATTTGGCAATTACATCCCCTCAAAAGCCGCCATTGACCACGAGGCAGGGTTGGGGAAGAAAGGCGGGTCTCCACCTCGTCATAGAGGGGAGGAGTAAGTCGGCCCCGCTCATCCAACCCAGAACGAGGGGTTTGGCTTGAGAGGGCGGAGAGAGAATGCTTGGGGGAGGTTCACAAAGGGTGAAGGGCGGGGCCTATATAACCCGCCGTGGGGACGCTCCCCAAAAGGAGACAAGCAGATGAGTCCAAGAGATGAGCTGAAAGGCTGAGCTGAGCTGCGTGGTGAGGTGGACAGGAAAGAGCTGGGTCGTCAGAGCAGGGCTGAGTCGTGAGGGCCAAAAGCAGAAGATCATCCAGGGAAGCACAAAGCCTGCTATTCGTCACCTTGCTCGCCAGCAGCAGCGTCTACAGCAGCAACAAGACTCGACAGCCGTTTGGGGCCTGGACGGCAGTTTGGAGCAGGGCCGCGAAGGAACGGTGGCTGCCGAACACGCCGATTCGTGCTGCCGAACAAATTGGACTTTCCTCTCCTTCCAGCCAATTCCTATCATCATTCCCCGTGTGAGTCGTCTTTGTTTGTTCTGTCCTGGGTATTAATTAAGCCTGTTAGATCAGCTAGTATTTTCCCTGTGTCTCTAAAAGCTTCTGTATATTATTTTATTATCTTTCCTTCTCCTTGGTTACTTTGAGCCTGTAAATAGTAACTAGAACGGGCACTCGGTAGAGCGCATACCTTCGCCGCAGCTACTGTTCTGTACTTGGCATGGGAGTGTAGGGAACAGAACAACAAAAATACGATTTTGACCTTTTCGTGACCTTGACCTTGACCTTTGACCCGATTGCTCCCAAAATCTAATCAAATGTGTCCCGTATAATAACCAATCATCCCACCAAATTTCATGCAATTCGGTTGAATACTTTTTGAGTTATGCGAATAACATACACACACACACACAGACATACAAATAAATACACAGCGATCAAAACATAACCTTCCGCTTTTGCGAAGGTAATAAATTGTAATCGTATTTCAAACCTTTCTTTGCCTTCGTCTTCCTTTTCTTCACATCCGTCGTCTTAGTCTTTTCCCTCATTGAATAGCGGTGGCGCGATACGGCCAACGTTTGGGTAAATCGGGTTTAGTCGGGGAACAACTGTTCGGCCGCGGTTACCTCCGCTCAGTAAAAATAACATCTAATCCGCGGACCGTAACAATATATATGTATATATATATATATACATATATATATATATATACATATACACATATACATACATACACATACAGGGTGAATTGGAATCAAGTATAAGCACTTTGATATGTTTTTTGCCTCTGCTCAAATGTGAGTTCATTATTTTCCATGTCGATCAGTTAGGGGTTCCCCTGCAAAAAAAACTAATGTTAAATGCTTACCTTAACTATATTATGCAGAAATTTTCATGCAAATTAATCATGGCATCTGCAAAATACAGTACTTAAACATGTTCATACATTATTCTGATTCACCCTGTATCTATTGTTATGGGTTTGCTGGCTGGGTCGCAAGGGGGTACGGACCTGCTTCCCGACCTTTGTCCTTGAAGCCGATGAGCAGCAGATAATTTTGCAGTATAACGGGTTGCTGAGCAACCACCGACACCATCTGGGCTGATTAATTTCGGGAGGGATTCTCGCGTCCAATTCCCGCGTTACCTTTCGGCCAAATTAATCCTCCCAAATAGGGAACAGTGTTCTCAACTCCCCACTTCGATAAGACAAGAAGAGGCCGAGTGGAACCGTAAGTGGGACGTCCGCTAGTCTACGACCACAGCGAGACTGCAGGGAAAAAGTAAAAAGTCCCATCCACTATTTACATACTGGTGTCCAGCAAATAGAGGAAGAGACAATCGGGCAGGTTGGAAACGAATGGTCATGTTAACAAATAAATGCATATTTACAAGCAATGCATTGTCACAAAAGGAAGTCTTATCCTTATCCACGGAAGCCCATTAGCTTAGACAGTCATCTTATCTTATGAAACTACAGACATATGTGCATCATTCACTCTGGGAAATTATCATGTGAGAGTGATAGACAGAGAGATAAAGAAGGTGGTGCTCGTTGATGACCCCTTTCCTTATGCACTGAAACGAGGGGAGAGGTTGACTATCTGATACAACTGATATATCTAAACTCCAGGGTTCTTTTATGTGTTGTTTGTAACTCCCCAGGGTCTTCCAAAACAGCAACACTTCACACTATGAAGCAAAATATAACCATTTTACCATTCTGCAAAAGTATTATATCTGCAGCCAGGACTTAGCTGGGTTATTGCGAGTCATATGACATACACTGTATTTAAGTATTGGGGGGTTGAAATGCTCAGCTGTAAAATCCTACTTCTTCATGGATAAATGCAGCATAAAAAAAATCCTGGTGCATAATTTTCAGAAAGCCCTTTTGTTCCATTCATTTCATTTTGGCTCCGGTTGTGAATAGTTTTCACAGAATTTATTGCAATAGTTGCAGAACTATTTCATTTTTCAGGTGATTTGGCTTTTTAATACAGTATATCTGTATACCAAGCTCATTCTAACCACTCACTGACTACTCACCGAATGATATTAATGTTTGGTACCCTACGGGTGATGTCGAAAGCTGAAACTTCGCGTGCCGACAGACATCAAAGCCAATCCACCGGGGAAAATCACAGAACCATTGGAAAACGTCCGTAAATGAAAATTTACCCTCATGAAAATTTTATGGTAAAACACTGTAAATGCATCCGAAAAAAAGAAACCTCAATCCATATCTACCATTTGAAAATCGTAATTTCTAAAACTGTAAAGTGTGAAATAAAAACCTCAATGAAAATTGATGTCAAAATTTTGGACATAAACTTTTGACATTTGCCCGGCCAACTTTCACCGATCTGGTGAAAGCCCGCTTGGAGTTTGCAAAAAAGCACCTAAAGGACTCTCAGACTGTGAGAAACAAGATTATGTTGGCTTTCATGTGTCTTTCACTGAGGAGAGGCTTCGGTCTGGCCACTCTGCCATAAAGCCCAGATCGGTGGAGTGTTGCAGTGATGGTTGTCCTTCTGGAAGTTTCTCCCATCTCCACACAGGATCTCTGGAGCTCAGCCAGTGACCATCGGGTTCTTGGTCACCCCTCTTACCAAGGCCCTTCTCCCCCGATTGCTCAGTTTGGCCGGGCGGCCAGCTCTAGGAAGAGTCCTGGTTGTTCCAAACTTCTTCCATTTAAGAATTATGGAGGCCACTGTGCTCTTGGGAACCTTCAATGCAGCAGAAAATTTTTGGTAGGCTTCCCCAGATCTGTGCCTCGACACAATCCTGTCTCTGAGCTCTGCAGGCAGTTCCTTCGACCTCATGGCTTGGTTTTTGCTCTGATATGCATTGTCAGCTGTGAGACCTTATATAGACAGGTGTGTGCCTTTCCAAATCATGTCCAATCAATTGAATTTACCACAGGTGGACTCCAATTAAGGTGTAGAAACATCTCAAAGATGTTCAAGAGAAATGGGAGGCACCTGAGCTAAATTTCAAGTGTCATAGCAAAGGGTATGAATACTTATGTCAATGTGATATTTCAGTTTTTTATTTTTAATAAATTTGCAAAACTTTCTAAAATCCTGTTTTCTCTTTGTCATTATGGGGTATTGAGTGTAGATTGATGAGGGAAAAATGAATTTAAACGATTTCAGCATGAGGCTGCAACATAACAAAATGTGAAAAAAGTGAAGGGGTTTGAATACGTTCTGAATGCACTGTATATATATATATATATATATATATATATATATATATATGTATATATATATATATATATGTATATATATATATGTATATATATATATATATATATATTTCTTTCATTGACATCACAAACAAACAAACAAAATCTTTGGTGACGATAGCTTTTTCATTGGCTCAGTTCAAAATATTCAGCCGGTCGTAGTCTGTAAATACATCGTTATTGTGGCTTCTTTTGCATGAAACATTTGAAGGAATTCATTATCGAACATTGCTTTTGCTGCTCAATAATTCATTGCTTGCCAAGCATCATGTAATGTCCAGTGTTATGCTTTTCCTCCACAATTTTGAGTGAGCACGAAAACGCAGGTGTTCAATAATGTAGCTCGGAATGTTTTTTTCATAGCTTGTGCCCCGAGTTGAAAAACATACTTGGCACGTACAGTTTTCAAAAGCACATGCAAACAAGCCTTAGGGAAATAAGTTTTAAAACTTCAACATCAAAAGCCTTTTTGCAACAACATTGTATCACCATTTAAGCCACATGATGCATGTTTTCTTTAACACTGAGATTTTCATTGAGGAATGTGTCAGTGCATGAGCGATGATTCTATGGCCTGAAGTGTTAATCAAGGTTAATTTTGTTGATTGCATGATCATGTTCTGGCTTTTCTTCCAAACAATCAAACTGGTGCAGTCCCAATGATGGATCAGTCGGTTTTGAAACTGCAGTTAACCATTCATGTCTTGTTCTTTGGCACGTTAATCATCTCCAGGACTGCTCCAGGGTTCTCTGTAATCCATACCGGCAGGGGGATTGTTATTCAATTGGTGCCTTTCACTTCGGTCTTCCACTTCTTGTATTTTCACCTTATTTTGGGGGTATTTGGTGTTGGTGACTGCAATTCCATACTTGTTCAGCCACTATGACAATACTCAGCTGTTGTATGTAATATGGATTCTTGATATTTTCACCATTCTTCGGGATCGCTCGTTGCGCATGATCGTTTCCCGCTTTTGATAGGAAAATGTAGTCACAACATTATCATATAACTCTCTCCCTTTCCCCCTTCTTCTTTCTTTTTTTTTTCTTTTTCTTTTAAGAATGAAATGCCAGCCTTTGAGTGGTGTGCACACTCATGATTATATATTTCGGAGTAATTATGTTCTGTTCCGTTTTAAAATACCACTAGTAATTTTACACTTGCTTCATTCAATAACTAAATCTATTTTTTCCATGCACTGGTTTATCCCATCAAATCTGCGACTACCCTGTCCATCCTCTCGACCCCAGTACACTGAATCATGTGAGGAGTCAGTTGCAGTCAAGCAGCTTGCTTTCTCTCAGCATCGAACACTAACCTGACTGAGGGTAACTTGTCTTAATTTTGTAAGGTTCGAAACCACATCTTACAAATCTCAAGACTGAACTCTCCAATCAGTCTCCTTCCTCCAAATCATGGTGGAACCTTATCAAGTCTCATCTTATCACAGCACCCCAATGTCTACAGGACTGTCCTTCTCTCCCAAGAAGGTAGAGAAAGTTCTGTCTGGCCATGCGCCTTCTTCAGCGGCGGGTCCCCCGTGAGCGATGATTCTACACTGTGCACAAATTATTCAGGTGCCATGTCTGCTTCATCTTGTGCCTAAACTAGTACAACTCTTAGTCAAGATTTTGAGAATGTGGTAAACTGGGGGAAGGATGCACCTGTATCCTTCAACGTGAAGAAGACTCGATTGAGGTCCATTTCCCGAATAAGTACAAGAAATGTACCTCCTCCTGCAGAAAAGACCTCCAAGGTTTCAATGTTGTCAATGTGTTCTCCATTGCAGAAGCTCCCCAATTTGCGTCTGTTTGGACTTGATATCTGCCCCAACCTCAGTGGAAATAATTGCTTCCAAACGCATTGGCCACCTAGACCGTGCACGACAATACTTCTCTGATAACTCTTATCATGGAGTACAGTAGTACTCCATATGTAGGGATGGAATGGGGAAAAAATGGCCTCCCCATCAAATGTGTACAAAATTATATGTTTAAAAGCTACTACAGAGTGTCTATATAAGGCCACTGTACGGCCTCTCATGGAATACTGTTCCCTCGGCTGGTCACATGATTGTCTTCTTTCTGTCCTTGACGGGATCCAATAGCGTGCTGTCAATCTGGTAGGGCAGGACTTGGTATCGTCTCTGGAACCTGCATTCTGCAGATACAGTATTATCATGGAATGTGCTCCTGTCGTTCTCTCCTGCCTTGTTCCCCCTGAGCGAACCTTCAGGTGTTACACATGTTTTGCAGCTGCTTCACACCCTTATCCTCTGTCTATCCCTAAGGCCAACACTGCTTCATACTCCTCCAGCTTTTGTCCTTGTGCTGCTGTTTTTTCTGGAACTCCTTGCCTGTCCTGCTATCACATGTCCTGTAACCTTCCACAATCAGAGGAATTTCCACAAATTTATTCTGTTCTCTCTTAAACTTTCCTTGTGTAGCCTTCAGCTGGAGTGGTCTTTGGCTTTGTGAGGTGAGCTCCATCACAAATTTTGACAGTTTTGCCGATTGCTCTGCTTGCCAAGCTGTCTGCTTATGGCATAGAAGGCTGCCTTAATTCCTGGATTTCTAACTTCCTATGCTCAAGCAGTCAACATGTTGCCATCAATGGAATCCTCTCATCCCCTCTTTCAGTGTAAGCTAGAGTTTCCCAAGGCAGTGTTTTGGGTCCAGTCTTGTTCCTCATATTTTTAAGTGACAGATCTGATGTTCTGGAAATCCCTCTCTTCCTTTTTTCAGATGGCTCAACATTGTCATACAATACTCTATCTTGTTTGCTTGTTAGACAGCAACTGCAACTCTCTCTCCGTTGATCTGGAAATGAGCAAACACCGGTCTGATAAATGTATCATGTCCTTCAATCCTGGTAAAATCTGTCACTGTCATTTCAGAAGGATCATCAAATATAACTACCGTTCGTTTTCCTTGGGTTCATCCACTGGAAGAGGTTCAGTTTCTTGAACTTTTGTAGGCTTTACAATCAGCCATGATATTGCCTGAGCCAATCACATAGCAAGGCTGTCCTCCAAAGCACCATTTGTCAATCTAAATATTTATTTGGGAAATCAGAGCTACTCCCAGTCGATAAGGCCTTTTGTCCACAGCTCAATGGAGCACTGCTCTCCATTATGGTCTGGTGCCCCAACATCACATCTGCCTTTCCTGCATTCTGTGGAATATAAAGCTCTTAAAATTCTGACAATCTCCTGTGATGAGGCTGAAATACAGTCTGCTGCTGTCATATTGCCGGCAGGTCGATGATCTCTCGGTTTTCTACCATGTATTCTTCGATATTGCTTCTTCTGTACTTTTAGTCCTCTGACTCTCCATATCTACTTCAGGATGCATGTGTTCTTCCAGTATACCCGTCCTGGTTAAACTTCCAAAATCCAGACTGACTGCACACTTCATCTATTTTATTCCTTGATTCTTTCATTCATGCAACCACTTTCCAGCAGCCCTTTCCTGCAAGGCTTCAAGCAAGCAGTGCACTATTGGTTCACGAGTTATCAAGTGACCACTATATTCGTCATGTGTGTCTGTGTGTCTGTGTCTGCAGCATAACTTCCTGATGATATCATCTGATCTTGATGAAACTTGGGTGGGAGGTTGATATCATGATCTAGTTGTGTCCTGCCTAGAGTGGGCGTATTGCGCCCATTGTGGGCGGAGCCACGCCCGAAAAAGATGTCTTTTTAGGGGGTAATCGAGTTCACGCTACATCTTCTCCGAGGGGTTTGGTGGAATCTGACAGGGGTTTCGATATTTGGTTAGGCCAATGTCATGTGTCTCGCCCCACGGAGCTCGATTTTTCATTTTTCATTTTTTTTCTTTTTTTTCATTTCATTTTTCACCGAACTTTCGGTATTGTGGAGCTAACTAACCTCATAACTGATTATACATTATTTTCTATCTCATTTCAAGGTCAGTAACCTTCATTTTGACATTTCCGGGCCTGTTTCGGGCCATAGTCTGTCCTTTGTCATTGAATACCGCTCGCTCGTGAACCATCGTCGTCTCCTGACTTGTCATCTTTTGTCATCCTGCATTCTGACTCGGGATCTTCATTACACGCAATAACCTTTCCTAACCCAACCATCTTGCTGGCTACTTTCAGTGTTTCTTCCCTTCCTTCCACTCCTCTTTTCCTGTTTATTCATTCCCTTAATGTTTGTCCCACTTGCATTTCAACCTTGCTCTTTCATGAGCCTTGCTCCTGCAAAGAAAACAAACAAACAACCAAAACCTTCTCCCATGAAATAAGCCATCATGCCTCTTTTGCATGAAATGAACTGCCAAATTCCTGTCGCATGAATTACTGTGTACCAACATTCCTCTAACGTTTTTTTAAACAATTTTGCTTTGGCACAACCAAAATGACAAGCCAAAAATTACAGGTGCTGGCCTATTTGGTGTTGCTTTCATTGTACATCGTGCATAATGCTTGGATTTCAGATTCATATCCCATATACAGTACTGTGTTTGTATGTCTGATGTTTTCAAATCTTTGTGATTGAGTTAATTAAAGTACACTGATTCCTTAAAATGTCCTTTTTATATACTGATATAGAGGATTTTTATAAAACCTGTTTTTGCTCTGAAGGATTAACCTTCATCAGTGACATCAGTGACATACCTCAATCAACGTTCTGATTGTTTCATTCATTATAAGGTCTTTTCTCATTTTGCCATGTCAATGTAGCAAAATGTCTCGATGTTTGAAAGTACAAATTGCCCATCTGTGATTGTAACCTTCGTCAAGAAACTGCTTCGACGGGACTGATGCTCGGTATAGAGCATGGTACATTAATGAATTGTCACACAATTGGAACCTGATCCCTTGTTTGAGCAGCATCTTATGGAATGATGAGGGATATTTCATGCTTTGTGGAGGGGTGAACCTGCATAGTTGTAATATGTGGACAACTTAACATACACTTGTGCTTTTTGATGAAGCATTCCCTTAAAGTAACCTTATGGGGACTCATCTTATCTTTTATTTAAGGCCTATTATTTGAAAATAATAAATACGCTGAGCCTAATTTACTGCAGGCTTATACCATGACTGGTTAATGGTACTGCTGTGTTCTCCCAGCCACCCAGGACAATCTCCTGTGATATGTGCTCAAAACAACTATCTTTATGCATGATAGTGCACCACCAAAAATAATTCTTGTGAAGGAGCAACTTCGATTAATATTTGGTGAAGATCTTGTCATTGTCTTTTTTTAGGGCATAGACCGTGAGTCAATGCCGCCTGGAACAGCGTTTGTCTGTCCGTCCGTTCGGTGTATGTATGTACTGTATGTATAAATAAATAAATAAAAAAACACCTTTAGAGGCCATTTTTCCCCGCAAAGCGGGGGTTGGCCTTTTCGGGCACCGTGGTTGTTGTTGTTTTTTGGTCCCCTTTTTGAAGCAATGTTTTATGGCCGGATGCCCTTCCTGACGCCTACCCTTTTTGCCGCCTTTAATGACAAACAGGGAATTACCAGTGAACTGGTACTCAATTAGCCGACCTCGGAAGGATGACAGGCTGAGTCAACCCCCCTGGCATTAATTCAGCGATCGACCGGGATTCGAACCCAGGATCCTAGGATCCTAAGCCGGCACCCTAGCCGCTAGCCCAACACCAGGGTTTCCGTCTAAAATTCCGTCTCCCTCCAAATCCGTCTCCCTCCAAATCCGTCTCCCTCCAAATCCGTCTCAATCCAAATCCGTCTCCCTCCAAATCCGTCTCCCTCCAAATCTGTCTCCCTCCAAATCCGTCTCCCTCCAAATCCGCCTCCCTCCAAATCCGCCTCCCTCCGAATCCGCCTCCCTCCGAATCCGTCTCCCTCCGAATCCGTCTTCCGAATGTATGTATCTTAACAAAATTAAGAAAACTCCCTTCCGCCAGCATTTTGCGGATTTATTCCTTTTAAAATTTATTTTATCTGCAACCGTTGGTCTGATTGACACAACATTTTCATCATAGGAGTGGCTCCTGCTGTGGAATATTTAATGATAATTATGACGTCATAGGTCATGTGGTAGGTCTCTATTTTGGAAAAAAACCGAAAAGCTTTGCACCTCTATATCTCCAAAACTGCTGCATGGAAAAAAAATTTGAAAGGCGGCTCATTGTAAAGTACTCCCCGTGGGGAATAATATATATATTAATGATGATGCCATAGATGCCTCCATTATAACGTCATAAATCGACCAGTATAATGCTTGATTTGTTCGGTATGGAATTTCTTGAGCGTGATGTCGGGATAAATTG
This sequence comes from Myxine glutinosa, assembly GCF_964187855.1. NCBI lineage: Eukaryota > Metazoa > Chordata > Myxini > Myxiniformes > Myxinidae > Myxine > Myxine glutinosa. The sequence continues at coordinate 167,282,018 of NC_136264.1, forward strand.
GTCAAGAAAAAAAATTTGATGTCTTCTGCCATGGCAGTCATATTTTTACGGTGTACCCCTTAGGGCAATGCAGACTGGAACAGCATTAGTCTGTCGTCCGGTGTATGTATTGTTGCGGATTTGAGAATCCTGTGATTGTTGTAAATATCACCCTCTGTAAATAGTGTAATGATCCTTGTAAATACCTCCGTTAAGTGTAAAGATCAAAGGTCGTCCCCCTTAGTTAATCCATCGCATGCACGTAGAAAATCATATACCCTTCTAAATAGTTATTTCCTTATTATGTGTATTAGTTTAAGGCTGTGTTTCCTATTAATTGACTGCATTGCACCAAATGACATAAGATAGGTCCCCTTCAAGGATTGCATTTCCCAGCCAAACTCTCCCTTGCTGTGCAAAACCGCTGGACAAGCGTGGGGTGCGCGCCCTCTCAACTGGCCCTGGTTTGGAAGCAGCTTTCGCCGTCATAGTGAATATGTGCTCCGTGCTCTGTTTGGACAAGAAGGGCGGGGTCGCCGAGAAGAGACAAGCCCATGGCTCGCCACGGGGGGCGGGGCTGTTCACCGCCATGCCCAAGTAAGGCTACAAGCCCGTGGCTCGCCACGGGGGGGGGGGGGGGGGCTGTTCACCTCCATGCCCAAGTAAGGCTACAAAGCCCGTGGCTCCCCACGGGGGGCAGGGCTGTTCACCTCCATGCCCAAGTAAGGTAACAAGACCGTGGCATTGCCATATAAGGCCACCAAAACAGAGCACGGGGGCGGTACCCAAACGGCCGAGGGCGTGGCACGACCCCGCTTGATATGCGTGCGACAATCGCGCAAGGAGAGGACATGCGAGAGGACATGCTACTTGGCTAGTACGAGAACTGGTACGAGAGCGGGGTGCGTGCTGCTGAGCTGGGTTTGAGGTACTGGAGAGGAGAATCCCAGTGAGAGAGAGAGAGAGAGAGAGAGAGAGAGAGAGAGAGAGAGAGAGAGAGTGAGAGAGAGAGAGAGAGAGAGAGAGAGAGAGAGAGAGAGAGAGAGAGTGTGTGTGTGTGTGTGTGTGTGTGTGTGTGTGTGTGTGTGTGTGTGTGTGTGTGTGTGTGTGTGTGTGTGTGTGTGTGTGTGTGTGTGTGTGTGTGTGTGTGTGTGTGTGTGTGTGTGTGTGAGATAGAGAGAGAGAGAGAGAGAGAGCGAGAGAGAGAGAGTGTGTGAGTGAGTCGTGGGTCGGAACGGAACCTCGCCAGATGAACGAATCTCCTGCCAGTCCTGTCATCATCCCCGTGTAAGTCTGACTGTCGTCTGTTCGTCCGTGTTGTCCTGGGTATAAGTTAAGCCTGTATAGATAAGCTAGTATTGCACTGTGTCTTCTTCTCCTTCTGTCTTTATTTTCGTATTCTTCCTTCTTCCTTGGTTTCTTTGGTCTTGTACATAATAGTTAGTAATAAATCCCTGTTCTTCCTACCTTGCCTTCTTTCCTTTACATCCGTTTCGTTTTAGTGATTTCCCCATTGAATACCTGTGGCACGATTTGGCCAACGTTTAGGATCGGGTGTAGTATTGCTAATGGTTCGAGCCGCGGCTGCTAATCCGCTCGGCAAATAACATCTTGTCCGCGGTCTCGAACAAGGTTGCTCACCTGCTTCTCTGGAAGGAGCTGGGCAGCTTCAGGACTCACGTCGGTCAGTCGCAGACAAGGGGATTAATTCCCCCTTGGTAAGGGGGAAAAGGGGCCGGCGCTGAGATCCGTAACAGTATGTATGTATGTATGTCCCTCACAAACGTCCACCAATCAGGGCTGAGGATCTGGTCCCTTGACATGGGGACAGCAGGTCCTCCACTCTGCAGATCCAAGCCTGGCTATGGTTTTTTTTTCTAGTGGAGAAGCTACTGTTTGGGCCTGAGGAATTGCACCAAGAGAAGGTTTAACAATGAACTTGTGCAGCTCAGCAAGGTTGTAGTGTGTGTTTTAACTGTTTATTATTTACCGTACAATACTGTCCATACATCCCTGGTGTTGGGCTAGCGGCTAGGGTGCCGGCTTAGGATCCTAGGATCCTGGGTTCGAATCTCGGTCGATCGCCGAATTAATGCCAGGGGCGTTGACTCAGCCTGTCATCCTTCTGAGATCGGCTAATTGAGTACCAGTTCACTGGTAATTCCCTGTTTGTCGTTGAAGGCGGCAAAAAGGGTTGGCGTCAGGAAGGGCATCCGGCCGTAAAACATTGCTTCAAAAAGGGGACCAAAAAACAACAACTACCACGGTCCCCGAAAAGGCCAACCCCCGCTTTGCGGGGAAAAATGGGCTCTAAACGGTGGGTTTTTTTTTTTTTTTACTGTCCATACATCATATTAATAATTAATTTATCGAGATCTGGTGCAGTCAGTTGTTTTCAATATCCTTGATTACTGATGCTGAAGGTGAGAATGAGGGATGAACCTTGAAAATGTAGTCGAGTCAGACGTCTGGCTAATGCAGACCCTCTGACCGGTGGTCATTGCCCCCCCCCCACCCCCCACCCCCCGGTGAATGGCCGAAACGATCTTAACACACGAAGCTGCGATGGACAGCGTTCGTGCACCTAACCAAGGGCACACTGCTACGAATTAATGTTCCCCAAAGGACCAGCCAAACATTTTCTGAAACTGGGCGTTGCTCACACAGGAAGAGGTTCCTTGCAAATATATGGTTGTACTTAAAAAAAGAATACGAGGGGGAGGAATAAGGAAACAAAAGGCACGATAATTAAATGGAACAGATGTAGTGGTCGACAGATGCAAATATGGCAGAAGGGGGCATGCAAAGTTGCATAGCAAAGAAATTAACTCTGTTAATGTCTCCAAAATACCTGACTCATACAAGACATAAAGGGGCAGTTGAGGACTTCAGCGGGCCTGATCTTGTGTTGGATGCAGGACGACCCATGCAGGCTGATTACAACTTGCTCGTATTCGGCTCCCAGGGGTGGCAAGCCCACCTCACCCTCTTCCCCTCGTCCCACCTGTTTCTCATTAAAACGTTTTGGAAACAAAATAGAATTATCTTCCCTGTGAAAAGAACCTCATGCAGCCTGCAGATGTATAAACCTTGCATGCTTAATGTGATAGAGGATGAGTTATATTTCTAGCCTTCTGTATGGCATCAAGAAAGGTCCGACTCTTTTCCAATGTATTAAGTTATTACTTCATGCATTGGTCTTGTCTCATCTCCAAGAAAGACAACCATGGCCATTAAAACACCATAATACTTAGAAATGCATCCAATATCCAGTGCAGAATAATCTATACTGTAAGAGAGATGTTTATCTGTCTGTCACCATTTTCACTTAGAGATGGCCAAACGGATATTCGGCAAACATTCAGAGGTTCATCAGTGAGTGTCTGGGCGTGTTTAAGGCAAAAAAAATTTTTTTGAAAACTTTGAAAAAAATATTGGATTTTCAAAACGGCTCTTTCGTGCCTAAGCCTTTTTAAACTACGTTGTGTGAGGGGTTATATTAAACGATCCCTGACCCCATTCCTTCGTGAGTTTAGGGGAGTGTTTTCGGCCGCCACAAAAATAGCAAAAAAACAAATGTGATTCCTTCAAAATGCATCAGCAATACCAAGTACACCTGCTCGTATCTACCTCTCTACCTGGATATATATTTATTTATTTATACATACATACTCACACACATATGTTCTGTAGTGATGCACACGGCATAGGTGATACGAGTAGGACAGAACCTTATTACGTATATGGGCCCTCACTGAACTATGGACCCCTCCTGGATACTTTGGTCACCTAGTTTGGAGAACACCGATTCACTGAATTAGCGAGCATCCCATAAGTTGTGGGATCAAATTTGAACAAAGACAGGAATATGTACGATTTGGATTCTAAGCTCCCGGGACCTAAGCGTCAGGAGAAATGCACTGTCAGGTTATCAATATAAACCAAGCTGGTTCATGAATGACCTTTGTGCATCTCTGCAATTCCAACTAGTTGGTGAACTGAGCTCCAGCTTCTGCACTCTGAGAGTGTGCAATCCAAGGCGAAATAAGTGTGGGCGAGGCAGCACAAAGAGTCTATTTGTGCAAAGTGCGCGAGCAGCTGTGATTTTAAGTCTACTTAAGCGATGAAATTTCAGCCATTGTTTAAAGAAAGCAAGCGTTCCAGTCTTAGGAGAGAACAGAGATGAAGGGGACTACCACTTATGCAAAACGTATTTATGTTCCAGCAACCTTCAAGGGGTGGAGAAATAATTTTATAGACGTGACACTGGATATATTATATAAGCACAGATGGTCATTTCCGCTTTAACGTCATTTGACTTGGCTTTTTTTTTTTGTACTCTTCATGGAAATCTGCCGTGATCGTTTGTCTGGCCATTTATTACCCTCGCCAGAGTATTGCATTTGAGCCCGTTTATTACTTGGCAAAATTTGTGTGTGTGTGTGTGTGTGTGTGTGTGTGTGTGTGTGTGTGTGTGTGTGTGTGTGTGTGTGTGTGTGTGTGTGTGTGTGTGTGTGTGTGTGTGTGTGTGTGTGCGCACTTATACTTGCCTACAGATCACAATTTTAAACTGATCTTCACGAAACTTCACCAAATGGTAGAGTTCCTGGTCCGACAAACCCCTATTTGTTTTTGAGGTCAAAAGGTGAACATAGGCCAAAGGTCAACCACTTTTTTCAAGTTACTAAAATCCTCAATTTTCATCCGATTGACTTAGAATTTGAATATGATTTTCATATCAGTTAACTGAATTCAACCAACAACTATTTTTGAGGTCAACATAGGTCACAAGGTCAACATAGGCGAAAGGTCAACCACTCTTTTGAAATTTCTAAAATCCTCAATTTTCATCTGATTGAGTTGAAATCTGAAAAGGATTTTCATATCAGCTAACTGAATTAAACCACCAACTATTTTGGAAATCAGCATAGGCCAAAACGTTAACATCGGCCAAATGTCTAAAATTGTCAATTTTCATCCGATTAACTTAAACTTTGAAGACTATTTGCATATCAAGTCACTGAATTCTACCACAAATTATTTTTGAGGTCAAAAGGATGATCTACTGAGTGCAATTCTACTTTGTTCTGTTTTGCCAAGTGTCGCTGAGTGATTTTTTCATTTGTCTGTCTGTCTGTCTGTCTGTTTGCTTGTCCACACAGAATGAATATGATTTTCTCTGCGACCATTGGTAAGATTGACAGGAAATTGACAGTGTGCCTCCTCCTGTAGATTTTTAAATTATAATTATGACGTCATAGGTCACATGAGATGGGTGCCATCTTGAAAAAACCCTAAACTTTGCACCTCTATATCTCTGAAAGCGCCGCATAGAGAAAATTGAGACATGGCTCATTGTAAAGAACTCTCCATGGGGAATAACATATTGTTACAGACGCGGTTTTAGATGTTAGTTTACCGAGCGGTTTGGTATTACCGCGTCCGAACAGTTACTCCCCGATTAGAACCCTATCCCGCCCGATTCCACTCGAACGTTGGCCGAATCGCGCTACGCTAAATCAATGATGGAAAGGACACAACGGCTGGGTTAAATGAAACGACACAAGGGGTACAGTTCTCAAGACCTCCGGAGGAGGATATAATTGGTGATGCAGAAAAGGGTAGATTACAAGGTAAGAGGTAAAGCACAGAAAAGATGGGCACTTAGACACAGTCTTATCTCATCCCCGACAGACCACAGACAAACGGGACAAGACTGACTTACACGGGGATTGATGGCAGGGAAGGACAGGCAGTCGATAGCACAAGGTGCACCTTGGCTCAGGGACAGGATACAGCTCGGTCCAGTCCAGAGATGCGGGGAGGTATTGCCGCGCTCGGAGGTGACGTCTTCTCTCTGCAAGCTGAGGGCGCATCTGACGTCACCTCCCTCTCCCTGCGCATGCTCAGCGGGGAGTGACACGCCCTCGGCTCGTTGTCTCCGCCCCAGATGGAATCGGTCCGCCGCTTCTATTGGGTGCGGGGGGTTACCGGGCTCCGCCCTTGACGAGGAGCTGACAGCGAGCCCCTGCGTGGTAACCCCATCGGAGCACATGTTCAATGGCGGCTAACCAAGCCGGAGTGAGGACGCACACTCCCCGCGCCGCCGCCGCTGTTGTTGTTGTTGTTGTTGTTGTTGTACCATGAGGAAGAGCTGCGGGGAGGTATTGGGAGGTCCTAAACTTTCTAACGGTGCCATACAATCACATTCTGGTGCAACGAAGAGTCAGAATTAATGGAAACGAGTCCTTAACTGACATAGACTAAGAATAACTAGCAAGATGTCCTATAGTTGTCTACGTGAGATGCGGTGGACCTGGATGCGACATTTAATGGGGGAAATAGGGGAAGGTCGGGGCTACAGAGTGTTGTTTACAGAAAATGGGACTAGGGAATGGGGGATTGGGGATAGTTGGGAAGTATTGGGGAAATAGGGGAATATTTACAAGCAGATATGGATGGAGGCCAATCTCATATCCGCAACAATATGTTAATGATGATGTCATAGGTGGTGCCTCCATTATGACGTCATAATTCGACAAATACAAGCTTTATCCGATCAAGATGTAATTTTTTTGAGCATCACCTATGGATAAATTGGTGATGAAAAAAAATGATGACGTCGTCGGTCATGTGGTTCAGCCGCGATATTTGTTTGAACACAAAAGCCTTAAAAACCACTAAAAACACGTCCTCGCAAGGATCTGCAATCTCCGATTGCTCTTTCTTTTTATGCTTGTGATCTACCACTCATTGTACGTGATTAATTTATATTTGCTCTAGTACAATGATAGTATAACACAATCGGACTGTCTACTATCAACAATCTGGAGTGTAGAATTGCAAATGATTACCAACATCACTTTGACATTCTTTCAAACACTCTGGTACTCATACACCCTGTACAGCGTATGCACATTGCACATCATAACCATTTGGAGGTGTCATGAACCTAACTGGTGTGACACGTTATAACTTGGCAACATTCTTTGTTACCTCTCTACATCAGTTTATCTTTAGCTAGATACATGTTTATTGCTCTGTACTTTTAAGTGAGCTAGAATCGTGGGGAATCTTCCCTGCTCCTTGCCCAATTAAGTTTCTCGATCTTTAATAGCTCCGTTTTCTTTTTTGTTATTCTACATTACAGAGGCATAAGGAGTGGACAGGACAGGAGAGGGTTTTTTTCGACAGTGTCAAAGACATAGAACATGTCGACATACATTTTCATTAATTTCAGAGACATTTACAGATGATGGACAAATCAACAAGCTGTGCACCATCCCACCAAACATGCAACACATTATTTTATGGACAATGCTCAACAAACTCTAGTATGCAACTATTTAATATCTTTTCAGGCCTCCATGTGCCTGAATTCAAGGGCGAGGCCCTTACCAATCTGTCAGATTAGAGGTGGAATTATTTGCCATTCTTCACATTGTGTATTCCCAGCTCGTCGTCGTCAAGTCTGTAATTGGCATCCCACTGACTCTGCCATCAGATGTGAACATGATTTACCTGGACTTATCACTCCACAAACTCCTGCCTGGTGAACTGTGCTGGCGTTTGCCTGGTGCGCCCAAGACTCCTGGGACTCTTTCACCACATTGTGAAGGTTTTATAGTTTGACAAAGGGATGCACCTGTAATATAGGTGGTAGAACTAGATAAAGAGGAAGAAACCCCTTGGTAACTTGTGGGGAGGGGGAAGAATAAAAAGGAAGATACCTGAAAGAAACTTTAGCTCATTTGGATTTCTGTTATTGAGAGTAAATTGTAGTGGAGGTCGCACCACGGTCTGGTAAAATCGATCTCACCATCGTCTCCACAAGCCGTTCGTTCATGCCAGATGGATAATGATTGCGACGATAATTGAGGAGAGAGCGTTGCCAGCACTCAGAGTTGGGTCTAAGGAGAGATGGCCCAGCCATTCGCATGTGGAGCTAGACAAGACATACAGTGTCTGTGCGGGCCTGGAGGGCCTGAAAGTGAGTTCCCCACATGGAGCAACGTTCCTACAGAGTAAGAGTCTGAGAATGAGCTGCTGGAGATGTAGGAAAATGGGTAGAGTAAGTGAGGCCGGGGTCAAGGAGGAACTCTGCTTTCTTGGACTGTGCGTCAGACTGCTGCTCGGCTCTAGTCCAGTAATTCCCAACCTTTTCCAATATGCGGACCGCCTTGGTGCCAATATTTTCCTACGGGACCACTTACCCCCTTTTTCACAACAACATTTAAAACTAATTGTTGTGTGCGTGCTGCGTATACCAGACATTAGTTTTTATGTGCGTATACCAGACAACTTTAGTTTGCAGTGGTGATGTCACACACGAGCGTTTGTGTGTAGTCTGTCAAAATGCAGACCCTTCGAAATGTGTTTAAATTTGTGTTTTAAAATGATAACAGTACGACACTTAACATTGTGGTATTATTGCTGTACATTTTAAATGATATAAGTGCAGTAGAGAGTAAAGTATGAATATAACTTACTCAACTTGATGAGAGCCCTGGGCTTGAATCTTCCCTCCCAGTTCATCAATGCGAGGAGAAATGGTGGATAGGCAAGCACTCGTCATGTTGTGGCTGGAGCTGAGATCTGTACTGTATTTTATTTTTAACTTTGTTAAGCAAGAAAATCCAGCTCTGCAAGCATAGGTTGTTACAAATGGAAGCAATATTTTTGTTGCTTTATCTGACAGTTCTTCATAGTCCTTTTCAGCAGAGAGCCAAAAGGCCATGAGAGATTGCTCTCTGAAATTTACCTTCAGGCAGCCATGACATGACAAATCCACAAGTTGATATTGGGCAAGGCAACTCAGGTTTGTGTTTGAAAAGTCTTCTTCGGAGAACGGTGCACAGATTCACTGCCACTTGTCATCTGAAATGTCTCTGAAATAGGTCTCAAGTTGTGTATCCAAGGCATTAAGGTGAGCAGTCAAAACTGTTTTGATGCTGGGTAATCCAATCTCAGAATTACTGAGAAATTATGTGAGCAACGGAAGCATTCGACGAATACCTTTTTCCAAGCGAGTTCGCCATCCCGACTTTCTTTTTGAATCCCATCCCCTTTTCGCGAAGCATCAAAATGTGCATATCTTTTCCTTGCAGTGACAGGTTGAGATCATTCAGAAGGTTTAAAATACATCAGGTAAATATGCAAGTTTAGCAAGAAAGTGTTGTCTTTGAATTGGCTTGCATGGCTGCAGCTTGCATTTGTCAAGGATTCCTCCAGCTCCTTGTGCACCTCAAATACTCGTTGCAAGACTCTTCCGCATGGTACCAAGTGGATCTCGGTGCGCAGCAACAGTTGGACGTGATCAGCTCCTATTTCATTGCATAGTGCAGAAAAAAAAGACGAGAATTAAGTGACCTTGCTTTAACAAAGTGTGCTGTTTTCACGATATCTGTCAGAACAGCATATCGTTCTGGCTCCAAATGGTGAGCTGCTGAGGCTTCTCTGTGCACAATGCAGTGGGTTACTCGTACTGCTGGGGCAACTTGTTTTACCCACTGAATCACACCTTTATGCACCCCCGTCATTGAATGTGCACTGTCGGTGCATATCCCGATACAATCCGACCACTTTAAAGGATGGGCACACATGTAGGAATCATTAGCTTTGAAGATTTCCTCACCAGTTGTCCGAGTTTCCAGAGGTTTACAGAACGGGAAATCTTCAACGATTTCACCTTCCCAAGGATACCACACGTAAACCATTAATTCAGCTAATCCAGCAACGTCTGTGGATTCATCGAATCGAATGGCGAATCTCTTACCTCGAAGACGTTGAACAAGTTGCTCTTCTATATCAAGCGGCATGTCTTGAATGCGACTGCAAACTGTATTATTTGAAATTGGAACGAGGCAAGTTATTTTTGTTGTTGTTCTTGTTGTTGTTGTTGTTGTTGTTGTTGTTTACTGCTTTGGAGCCAAATAAACATTTACACACATCCCTCACACAGGGCATCACAAGTTCTTCCCCAAATGTGTGGGTTTATTTTGACTTTTAAACTGAGCAATGATGTTACTTGAATATTTTTTCATGCATCTGTTGATTATATTCATGATAATACAAATTGGATGCTGAATTGGAAAAGGATGTGTTGCATGACTTTTGTTGAGATTGTGTTTTGAACCTTGGACCGTAACATTGCCTCACTACTCAAATGAGACCACTAAACCTCATTGCAATGCTGCTGTCACATCTCCTCTGTCTGCTCTCTTCAGTCTGTTCTTCACCTTATGTCACCTACCTTGTGCTTGGACTACAACCAACTTCACTCCCTCACACTAGAAGCATACAAAATAGTATGGATCCCTTTAACTACAAATTAGTAATATTATCTCACTTCTAATTTAAGCAAAGTCATGTAATTGATCATTGCAATTGATATGAAGTCTTTCTTCATCTCAAATTTCCAAATCTCTGATTATCAGTTTGGATTCTGGTCACTCAACTTTGGACATGTTGCTGCCTCTCTCAACAATTGGTGGAGGCCTTGGATCCTAAACATGAGTTTAGGGTTGTCTCTCTAGACATACAGTATCTAGGGCATTTCACATGGTCTGGAAACCTGCTCTGTTTCCAACTATTTCTTCAAGGCTCTCTTCATTCATGGCTTGCTGTACTCGTGCAATCGGCGTGTTGCTGTCAATGTGATCCTGTCATCTCTTCTCCCAATGGATGCTGGAATTCCCCAGTACAGCGTTTTGGACCTTGTCTTGTTGCTCATGTACTAAAATGGCATCTCTGATACCCTGGATATATTTCTGTAATAGTTTCAGCATTTCAAAGAAGTCATATCGTTTAGATAAAATATTTTCAGAATGCAGATATCTTATCCCACCATGGTATGACATATTGATGAAACAGCCGTCTGACAGTAAACCTTTTGGCAACTGGCAGTCATGTTTTTTTATTGTTTTTTTTAAGGAAAATGTGTGCAGTTGGCCAATATAATCATGCAGCTACAGAGTTTATTCTTGGAACTTGGACTTGCACGTAGAGACGGAGTATTAAAGGGCACGGACAGTGATTTTTCTAAAATAGATCGAACCCTGTGATTTTGCAAGATAGTGTCATCGGAAAACGATGTTCAACAGTAATTTTCTCTTTCCAATGGTGCATATCCCATAATTTACGTGACTGAGTGAGCTTCACAGCTCAGCCAGCTGAGTGTTTTCCACTTGGCTGGGGCTGGCTTGCTGACATGCTGACATCACTCACGGAAGTTATTTGTGGTAGGAAAAAAAACTTGTGGCCATCTGTGTTATCCAGCGTTTAAAACGTTTTTATAATGCCCTATAATTGTATCTAAATTTTGTTTTTAAACTGGATTTATTTCCTTTCACTCTAATACTGGAGACTTTCTGTGTGCTGTTTGGTTGTTGCAATACTTTACACATTATGCTTTTGGTGTACTTAAATTTCTGCCAAATGGCCTGGACCTGGCTAATTTTGTTTGATATCCTGCTTTTAAATGGGTTCGGCCAAAATGTTGCTCTTCAAGAATACAGAAGTGCTGCAGTGTCTATCCTGAGATCACGCCTTCCTCCACAATAACTTGGACTGTGGAGGACAAAGCAAGTGTCTCTGTAGGTGATTGAAACTGCGTCCGTGCCACAAGACAGGTGTGGGCCACCAAGCCATATTTTAATTGATGGTCAAGTGTAAACTTTAAGTTTCACTGCTTGTCGGCAGAACTATTTGATAGTATTTTGCAAGCAAAATTGTAGTCGCCTGCTGATAATTTTATCTGAATCATGATGTACTCGTACATTCAAGTGGGGGCTCTCACGGAGTATAAAAGACACACGTTTAATGAAATTTCTTTGCTCCTTTATGCATCCATTAATTTGGTCATTAAAAATTTCATTCTAATATTTGGCAGATCACCGAACCAGTATGTGAAGAGGATTTGGAAATGGAAACGAATGATGTAATTAATTAAGAGGCCCAATGTGCTCAGCGATACAGAGATATAGATTCCTAATTGAGAAATAGTTATTCAACTTCTTTGTCAAACAAATGATACCTTCTCAGAACTGGCGCTTTTCATTAAAATGTGCCATATTTGGGAGGCACCGATGTGTTGTTACTCTGATTGAAGTTCACACTCCACACCTTTTATTAACACTGACCAGTGGGGCATGTGTGTGCTCGTGCGTACAACTGGTGATACACTTATCATTCTTCTGAATAGGGTTAAACAGTCATCGAAAAACTTTTCTATTACCCGAGCCCGTTTTACTCGATTTGTTCCTGTCATCATAACAATATAATCACATCCTGTAACACATCCATATGTGTTCCCCCTCCCCACTTCCTAACACAGTAAATTGTTATTGGTTTTCATCAGCTATAGCCTTTATACCATTGTTTTTGTCTTTCCCTTGCTACAGAAGTCACCACATTATCTAGTACATTTTAAACTCTCTTCTATTAACTCCTTCCATTCGTGCAATTTATTTAAGCTCCAGTGATGTGTGAGAATAGTGGACTGGAATTGCAGATAACATCTGCTAGATGCTTGTGTGTGCATCACGCAATCAAGCACGATCTAGCTACAAAGAGGAGTCAAAGTTTTGGAGCCAACAGATGACTTCCATTCAAAAGAACCACGTTTAGAGGCCATTTCCCCCGCAGAGCAGGGGTTGGCCTTTTTCGGGCACCGTGGTCCCCTTTTTGAAGTAATGTTTTACGGCCGGATGCCCTCCTGCCGCCAAGCCTGTTAGTCTAGTCGCCTCTTGCGACACATTCAAAAGGCACCAGGAAATTAACCAACTGTTGAAACCAAAGCGTTCAGAATCATTGGAATCTCCCGTGATGAAGCTACCTCCGAGGGCCTTTCACTTACTCACCGCAGGCAGGTTGGTGGCCTTTCTGTCTTCTACCGAGTACCGACTCCTCTCCGGCCTTGCTCCTCCAGCTCTCTCTGGGCTCTGTCCCCCAAATATTCCTACAGGTCGCACAAGATCTGCCTGCAACCCTCTTATGGTTAAACTGCCAAAATCAAGACTCTCTGCTCACCTTCACTCTTTCATTCCTCTTTTCTCCCACCTCTGGAACAAACTCCCCCACTCCCTTCAATCCCACTCCTCCCTCCAGGTCTTTAAAACAGCTGTTCACCACCATCTCTTATCTTCCCCCATCCAAAACCTTGATCTTTTCTACCCCCACTAATTTCACCCCAAATCCGCTTTTTTGAAATACCAACTTCTTTCCTGGAAGTCCTTGGTGTCCTTGTGTTTATACTTCTCCCCCCCCACCCCCCCCATTCCCACGCCGCTTCCCCCCAAGCCCTCTCCCTCCCACACATTCCCGATGTCCCTCACAAATGTTGTTTATGTGCTTCCTCTTCTCTCCCCATCTTGTCTACCGCTCCCCTTTTTATATACTTTGGTTCTTTGTCTGTTTGATTTGTTTGTGTGATAAATGTTAGCTCTTTCACGAGCCGTATACAAAAAAAAAAAAAAACTGGGAAGAACGTGACCCTGGATGGAAACTACATAAAAAAGACAAGGTTGTGCCAATTTTTGCTGGTGTTGGACCATGCCTTAATGGTTGGGAAAAAAGATTGACTCTCCCTCATATATTATGACAGCATGTGAGATGCCAACACAGACAATGGAACACGTGGACAAAGAAGCACAAGGGCACGGCAAATAATATAAAGACATCAGGCAGGGCAACAAGAATGGACTGACAAACATGTAGCACACTGATTTCTAAAAACATAGTTGTATATGGACCTTGGAAGTGTGATGTGGGAAGACTTAAGCAAGACACAGGATGATGGTTGATTCCTGCTGTATTCGAATATGCAGGTAATAAAGAACCCTAAAAGATACAGAAATACTATTCAGCAGAGATACATCTCAGGTAGCAAATTAAATACCTCAAGCAATTGATGGAATGATACTTTAACAATGATTCCAGCAATTTCCAGCCACATTACGGTGATTGCCTCGAATTAAACAATGTTGCTTTATTGCTTACAATAAATATCTTGAGTACCATATTTCCTGGTGTATTAACCGCGCTTTTTATCGGCAAAAAAGTTAATAAAAGTTGGGGGTGCGGTTAATACACAGATATAGGAAAAAAATCAGTCTTAAAAGCAATCAAAACAAAAACAATCAATTGTCATCCATATACCAGTAGATCTACATTCTACATATCTGTGAGCGTTTAGAGCTTTCATAATTATGTAAAACTATAAGTACAAGCGAACTTGTTGCACGTTTTTGCCTGTCGAGTCATGCACGGTAACCCCAAAATGTCATCACATTCCTGTCAATTCTGATTGAGTGACAAACGAGTGAGGAATGATTGATGGGAATACCCACGTGGTCTCACATCAAAAGAAGAATTATTGCTGTTCCAAAATTACAAAAGAAGAAGCTGACAATAGCTAGTGTCTAATTCCGGAGCACCCATCTCAAATATGTTTGCTTGCAAACTTTCGTGCATTCGACAAGAGGCTAGGGGTGGTCACCTGACCCTCAAGAAGGGCCGTGTTATGCTTCGAGAGTGCCTCATTCTCAACCTTACGTGGGTGGCTTACGTCACCAGATTACGTCATTCTTGGCTTTGAATAGAACAGCTTTTCCCGCTCTCAGAGGATAAAAGCCACTCTATTTAGGCTCACTGGGTCAATCATCAATACAATCGGTTATCATCATTTGTTCTATCCAAGACGCATGAGAAAGTCCACTCCTCTATCCACTCCTGTCTCTTCAACTTCTTGAAAATGAGAATAAGACTGTTAGACAAAATTAAGCGGGCATGGGAGTAAGTATGTCGATACCTCTGTCACTTTGTCATCCCATACAAAGTTAATGTGAAAACCTATTTAGATCGAGATCAGAAAATATAATGATATATATATATATATACAGAGTGAGTCAAAAGTAGCACCCGATTTCTGTTTATATATATATATATATTTCTGTCAGTTGATTGTTTCTTTGCCATTTGTATTACAGTGTACAAGAAGGTATTGTTACGGACGCGGTTTGGATGTTATTTTTGACCGAGCGGTTGGTATGACCGCGACCGAACAGTTATTCCCCGACTAGACCCCGATTCCACCCAGACGTTGACCAAATCGCGCTATGCTAAATCAATGATGGAAAGGACACAACGACTGGGATAGATGAAACGACGCAAGGGGTACAGTTCTCAAGACCTCCGGAGGAGGGTATAATTACAGTGGTGGAGAAAAGGGGGTAGATTACACGGTAGTGAGGTAAAGACACAGAAAAGATAGGCACTTAGATACAATCTTATCTTATCCCAGACAGACCACAGACAAACGGAACAAGGCTGACTTACACAGGGATTGATGGCAGGAAGGGACAGGTAGTCGATAGCACAAGGTGCACCTTGGCTCGGGGACAGGATAAAGCACGGTCCAGTCCAGAGGATGCGGGGAGGCCTCACAGCGCTCGGAGGGTACGTCTTGCTTGCTCCAAGCTCAGCGCGCATCTCACGTCACCTCCCTCTTCCTGCGCATGCTCAGCGGGGAGTGACACGCCCTCGGCTGGTTGGCTCCGCCCCCCTGGGGCCGGTCCGCCGCTTCCATTGGGTGCAGGGGTTACCGGGCTCCGCCCTTGACGAGGAGCTGACAGGGAGCCCCTATTTGGTAACCCCGTCGAGCACATGTTCGATGGCGGCTCGTTGGGAAGGCCTCATGCCCTCCCAACACCCCCTACCAACCAAGCCGGAGTGAGGACGCGCACTCCCTGTGCACGCCGCCGCCGTTGCTGTTGTTGTTGTTGTTGTTGTTGCTGAACCGTGAGGAAGAGCTGCGGGGAGGTATTGGGAGGTCCTAAACTTCCTAACGGTGCCATACAATCACATTCTGGTGCAACGAAGGGTCAGAATTAATGGAAACGAGTCCTTAACTGACATAGACTAAGAATAACTAGCAAGATGTCCGATAGTTGTCTTACATGAGATGCGGTGAACCTGGGCACGACATTTAATGGGGGAAATAGGGGGAGGTCGGGTCTACAGAGTGTTGTTTACAGAAAATGGGACTAGGGAATGGGGGATTGGGGATAGTTGGGAAGTATTGAGGAAATAGGGGAATATTTACAAGCGGATATGGATGGATGCAAATCCCATATCCGCAACAGTATAAATAAATGAATGACATGTTTATCTAACCATTTATTCGGGGGAAAATTATTACGGAAGTGTAACAAGCTGTTTTACTTGCAATTTTCAAAGTGCCCTCCCTCGTGATCGATGCACAATTGCAGCTGAGCAGGCACAGAGTGGCACACACGCTTGCTGAGTTCGATATCAATTTCCTCAAACTTTGTGGTGATTTGAGCCTTCAATTCCTGAATGGTACGAGGCTTTTCACGATAAACAAGGTCTTTCATGAGCCCCCAAAGAAAGAAATCTGGAGGTGTAAGGTCTGGGGAGCGTTATAAGGAGTCTTAAGTGTTATAAGGAGCGTTATAAGTAAGCGTCTGGGGAGTGTAAGGTCTAAATGGTTAGATAAACATGTCATTCATTTATTTCTACCTTCTTGTACACTGTAATACAAATGTCAAACAAACAATCAACTGACAGAAATATATATATATATATATATATATATATATAAAAACAGAAATCGGGCGCTACTTCTGACTCACCCTGCATATATAGAAATATATATATTTTGTTGTTGTTGTTCTTTTTTTAGAGTGAAAAACAGGGGTGCGGTTAATACACGGTCACGGTTAATACACCTGAAAATACGGTACGTAACTTCACATATATTGAAATGCAAGCTTTACAGTTACAGGCTTGACCCATGTATCACATGATACATCAGGGGTAGACTGTGTTTACAATAAATATATAAAGTATGTAACTTCAAATATATTTAAATAGCAGCTTTACATGCTTGACCCATGTAACACATGAGAGATACACCAGAGGCAAACAATGTTTACATCCTCTCGCAAGATGTGCATTATAGCACATGTGGACAACCATACTTTTCTCCATAAGCATTAACCAATAAATTTGGTAACTGAACGTGATGATTGTTTAATTAATTAGCTGTATCAAACCAACACGGGTGACTAGATCACACAATCAAATGTAATGATTTTTACTCACATAGATCACATAAATCATGTAAGTTTAAGTTCCGTTTAGAATTGAATAAAACTGCATCATCAGACACAACTCGCTTGGTTAAATGGTGCCGATAATGAGAATAGTCATAAAGCATCTCAGCATCTCAGCATTCCTATAAAGGAACTTACCCTTGTCTGACCAGAGTATAGAGCAAAATGAGAATGTTTATTGATCCGTCCGAATCCCACATCAGCAAACTACGATCAAATTCCCATCTCCCCTGTTTTTCTGACGGAGACGTTCTTCGATCCCCACGTCGCAAGAGATGAACTGGTGGCAGCTTTCTGAACATGCCGGATGTGACATATGGGAGGCCCGCAGATTAATCACTTACACATGGGAGGCCCGCAGATTAATCACTTGCAGAAAAAAAACAGCTGTCATCGGTGAGGGAAATGCAGACCACTATAGCTAGAGCGAAGGGAAGTTCAACAAGAATAGTAAAGATGAGAGATGACATGATAGTGCTGCGTTTCCACTTAAAAAAACGAGGGAAGCGCATGATTTGATGAACTCGGGTGGGTGATTCCAAATAGGAGAGGACAAAGGAATGAAGGTGAGCCCAGAGACTATATTTGACATGTATAGCAAATCATGGCATTGCTGGATATGTGTGTATTGAAGGAGGGACAAAGGGCTTCAAAGTACAGAGGCAAATATCGCATGAGAGACTGAAAGGGACTGCAAGGACACAAACCAATCAACAGAGGGAAAGTAGCATACCCTGCAGTTCGGCTTCATGCCTTCAGACACTAGTACCAAGTAACCTCAGGACATTTGATTCCATTGTTTTTAGGAAAGTAAAATGAGATGCAACAGCATAAGCCCACCCAGGAGAGTTGCACACCATGTCACTGGAGATAAACACCATGTATACTGTTGAGTGCTGATGACATTCAATGAAGGGTTTATGTGGCAACATCCAGCCTTGGAGGCCAATTTGGAGATGATCAGCCGAGACAAGTCATGACAGATTATAAAGCCAAAAAGCTCCAAAGATTGTACCTTTGCCAGCTGTGTTTGACTAATGAGACAGGATCAGATCATTGGCCATGAATATTTGTACAGAGACAGAGTTGGAATGTGACTTTCGAACATTTAATTTCATGTTACAGGTGGTCGTTCAATCTTGCTTTATCGCTTACCAGACACCAATGATTCTTTTCTTTTTGCACATAGCCTCATGTGAGGGTAGACAAATGTGATGATCGACAAAAAAGTGCAGACGTAATATTTTAATTACTGCTCTTCACAAACAATTGGTATTCTCAGCAGAATGCAATTCGTGCAATGTCTTATCATGGTACAGTACCTGTTTACATGCTGGGCGGACCTGCCAGTTGCCAAAATGTTCTATACATGTTGTACTTTTCTAAAGGATTTCATTCTGTTTCAAACTTACGTGTATAACAATTTCATGCAACCCTTGCTGTGGTATGAGGAACAGGTGGTTTGCTTATTACCTTGACCACCTAAGGTGGACGGTGGTTGTTTTCACCGTTGTTTGTTACTTGGCAAAATACATTTCGCTGAGTATGTTGATCGGGTTCAGTTAGTTTGTTTTTGTTTGTTTGTTTGTCTGTCCGCTCGCCTACAGCCAAAACCGCTCGGCGGTCACGTAATACGGGCGCCATCTTGGAAAAACCGAAAAACTTTGCATCTCCGTATCTCCAAAACTGCTCCATGGAAAAAACCGCTTCATGCTTGATCCGATCAGTTTGAAATTTCTTGAGCGTGATCTACACAAACATTGTATGTGAGAATTAAATTGATATCATCGTTCACGTGATTTGGCAGCCATATTGGATTGAACATAAATCTACATCGCCAATAAACCACACAAACACAGCAGCTAATAAACACCCCACAAACATGTCCTCGCGAGGGTCTGCAATCTCTGATTGCTCCTTCTTGTTTGTTCTGTTTTGCCAAGTGTCACTCTGAGTGATTTCTAGTCTGTTTGTCTGTCTGTCTGTTTGTTTGTTGTGGACAGATGTCTCAAAGAGTTGTGGGCAGATTCTAATGAAATTTGGTGGACAGGTTGCATATGTGACAAGAACGAACTGATTCGATTTTGGTGATGATCTGGATCCTGATCTGAGAATATCTTAGTGGTGGTGGTTCTTATGCAGCCTGTGGATGCTTGGCTGCATCATTTTCTGGGTGCACGGCTGTGCTGCTGATGCAATGCCCTCCCGCTCCGTGCCCCCCAAAATTACAAGTCAGCTGGTACTCATTTTGTCAACCTCGGAAGGATGACAGGCTGAGTCAATCCACCTGGTCTTAATTCAATATAAAGACGGGGGCTCCAAGTCAGGACCCTAAGATCTCAAGGCAGCCATCTTGACTGTTAAGCAAAAAGCAGGCTTATTTTAAAGCGATTGTTCACCATTGAGAGATAGGGCTAAAAACTATATACAGCACGATATCTCATAAACTTATGGACGAGTTATGATAAAACTTCATGGATGAGTTGGTTAGGTGACATGAACAAGCAGATTCGATTAGGGTTCAGGTCCGGATCCAGATCCGTCCTGTCGGTGGGATACAAAACGTAAACTGTTCAGCCTGGAGGAGGTATGCGTTCTACCGAGTGCCGTTCTAGTTGCAAATGTAATTATCTACAGTTGATTGAAGCTCAAATCTTATGTATGGTCTGAACAATTAAAGGCTTGAATCCCATTTTGCAGTAATTTGCACATGCTTTTTCAAAAATAAATTATTTGCAACATTTCCCCTTTGGGGCCCTCTCCCTCTCCATATGTCTCGTATTTTCCTTCCCATTCACCTCTTTCTCCCTTTGCAAATTTATTTGTAGATGGCTCCCAAAGTAAACTTGAAAAAACTACTTTCTCGAGCATTTTCACATGTCTCCATGTTGGAGTCTCTTATAAAAAGGATATTATAAGAGTGTACCTTTTCTGAAGGTGGTTATTGCATTTTGATGAGAGATTTAACTCGCTGTAGTTGTGAGATACTCTTTCAGCATTCTTCACCATATCTTGAAAACACACAGACTGCAATGGAAAGCAAAGTTGCGGAGAAGCATGCAAATTAAGATTTCGCTCTAGTAATTGGTTAGTCATGCTTTCATTTTAAAGATTGTTAGCATGTTAAAATGAGTGCAATCTGCCAAGGATATCCTTAAAATGTCATGAAATTATTTTATAATGTAAACCAAAGGTTACTTTCAATAAAGTTACTTTTAATAGTACTGTAAGTGAAGTTGTTCTTTTATACAATTTTTGGTTTGGGAGTTTTATTTTATTTTACTTTGTTGTAAAATAAAAGAGGCTAAATGGAAAGGTTTGTCGTGGGGATTGAGGGTTTTTAGGGGTTTTGATGCAAGAGGGTTGCAAAGCTAAAAAGGGAATAACTGCATCTGATAATATGATTGATAATGGCAGACAGAAAAAAAAATCAATAACAGGAAGGGGAAAGTAACAAATCGGTCAGTTCCCTCGGAGTTTTCCTACCTGGAGGTGTGTGTGTGTGTGTGTGTGTGTGTGTGTGTGTGTGTGTGTGTGTGTGTGTGTGTGTGTGTGTGTGTGTGTGTGTGTGTGTGTGTGTGTGTGTGTGTGTGTGTGTGCGCGCGTGCGCAGTCGAGAGTATGTGTTCCATTTTATTCAGTTATATCTTGCCTGATCTCTCAGCTCTGGCTGGATATTTGTGCCCAAAGTTGGTTTACCTTGCCGGCGAGGTAAGCAAGACAGATAGGGAACCGGCTACGCGGCGGTTAAACTTTTGGCTGAGCATGCCATACCACATTATATGGGCTACCATTATAATTATAATCCCGGTCCAATTGCACCAGAGACGCTATTTCAGATCAATCACAAGCAGGAAAATTTCAGATGCCCGTCGGTGTGGTCCAGGTCACCAAGTGCCTGTGCAGGGGGGACGGGGAAGGAGTGTATGACTATGTCCAAATAATACGGAGCATTACAGGTGAGCAACTGATGTTTTCAGTGGCGTTATGTAAAGCTATTAACCAATGAATACTTTGTTTACATCTATACAGGGCGTATCAAAAAAAAGGTAATCCGAATTCAAGGGGTTAATATGCAAAGGTTATTTATTTTGACAATTTACATGTGGTTTACTAATTAAGAGGAGATCCTCAGCTTTCCATTGATACCTTCCATGCATCATTGCTGTCAAACATGACCGAATACATGTTCATTGAAAATTACAAGTTCAAATCGCATTTTTACAAGTTTGGCTAATCGATGCAAGTCAGGATAATTGGTGCAAAATGAACGTCAGATGTGAACTTTTCTCAGGAATGATTGGCCTTTATGCACCCACACCTTCAACATGTCCACCTCCCCTTTCAACACAAAGCTCACAGCAGCGGAGCATGCCCTGAACTGCTCGTCTCACCATAGATGGGTCATTGCGCAAAGCATCCACTTCATGTCGAATACGGCCCTGCAATTCGTCAAGATCACGGCGAGGAGAGTTACGAACACCTTGTTCTTTAAATGTCCCCAAAGGAAATAATCACATGGTGTGAGGTCAGGTGATCTTGGCGGCCATTCCACTGTATGGTTGAGGGCGATGACTTGGTCTCCAAAGAGTTCCCTCAGTCGATCTCGGACAGCGATAAGACGATGTGCTGGGTGCCGTCTTGGGCCCACCAGAGATATCTGAAGACACCAAGAACCTGTCGCTCAAAGTTCTCTCCAGCTGTGGTAAAACTTCATCATTGATCATCTGCAGATACCTGTTACCATTGACATTCCTTTGAAAGAAAAATGGTCCGATCACCTGACCACTTCCACAAAGTCCCAACCAAACAGGCCACTTTTGTCGATTCATGTTGGTGTCAAAATTAAATTCCGGGGGTTGTCCTGTCTGTGCATATTCAAGAACATTATGGGTATTGACCTTGCCGGCCATGGCGAAAGCAGCTTCGTCGCCGATAACGAGATACCGCAGGAAATTGACATCTGCTTCGCAACATGCTATCAACCATCCGGCAAGCACCAGCCTCCTGGCAAAATCCCCTGGCGTAAGTTGATGCCAGATGTGAATCCGATATGGATGTTGGTGGAGGTCCAGTCTTGTGATTCGGTTGAATGTTGCCGAAGGCAATCCCGTCCCATTTTGTCTTGCGCTGGTATCCCTAGGATGTTCCAAAACTTGCTGCCTTACTGCTGCAATGTTCATTTCCGATCGCCCAGTGCGCCTCCTACCAGAATTCCCCTTGTTGCGTTTGAGGCTTGTGCCATGCTCTTTGTATTTTCCAACATTCGCCCAGATAGTTTTGGCTGCTGGAGGCTCCAGTTCTGGGAAACGTTCCCTGAACGAATTGATGAAAGCTTGTAACCACGAAGGTCCGCTGTTCAGTCGTAAGTTGAACCATCTTTTCAATGACTCAGACTGTCTCTAAACCCGTACACTGTAGGCCCATCTTAAATACCCATCTTAAACAAAGGATGATGCAACCGACGATTACCAGACCAGTTTAACAATTTCACATAATCAACTTGGCAGTCGACAAGTAATGCGTCCATTTAAAACTGTCTTGCACCGATTAGCCAAACTTGTAAAAATGCGATTTGAACTTGTCATTTTCAATGAACATGTACTCGGTCATGTGTGACAGCAATGATGCATGAAAGGCATCAATGGAAAGGTGAGGATCTCCTCATAATTGTTAAACCACATGTAAATTGTCAAACTCAATAACCTTTGCATATTAAGCCCTTGAATTCGGTTTACCTTTTTTTTGAAACGCACTGTAGTACAGTCACAACAGTTACATAATTGCACGTACAGTACTGTATACAGCACCAACCGCCGGAAACTAGCAACGTTATATGGAAATGTCACGATGTTGTAAGAAAAGTGATCCCCTGTTGGTTAACGATGACGGAATAAAATGATGTTACTAGAAGCGATGTTGTGGAAGAACCTACTGTACCTGAATGGATGGCCACAGTGTCCCACACTCACAAACCATGAAGCGAGGGAGTCT
Source organism: Myxine glutinosa (assembly GCF_964187855.1). Taxonomy (NCBI): domain Eukaryota; kingdom Metazoa; phylum Chordata; class Myxini; order Myxiniformes; family Myxinidae; genus Myxine; species Myxine glutinosa. The sequence continues at coordinate 167,305,125 of NC_136264.1, forward strand.
CGGATTATTGTGATGGAGCACTGATTCTGATTGTGGCTTTTCTTGGTTTTTTGTTGTTGTTGTTGTTGTTGTTGTTGTTGTAGTACTAGCAAAACAAGACCGAAAGTCTAACAGCGGCGTAGCTGGGCTTGTTTGATACTTTAATTGAAAATAGACGTAATGACATAGCGTGAAACAAAACTTCTATACTTTAATATATAGAAGATATATTTTAACCTCTAGTAACTTTGCAGTCTCTACGAAGGGATTAGTGTTATGATTACATTTATTATAATATTAACGTTACGTTATCATTATTACGAATTTTAGCTCTTTCACGAGCCTCGATTCAGTATACAAAAAAAAAAAAAAAAAAAAAAAAATTACTATACACAAAGAATTAAGTTAAGCACCCCCCCCGTTTTTTTACAACCTCGCACATTACAAGTTTGTTGTCGTCAAAACAGTGTAATATACCCATGATATTGCTATATTTTCTGGAGAAGTGATATTATGGTCACATAAAAACATAACAATCATGCCGTTTTCAATATTTTATTCTGAATAATTTAAGGTGAAATTTTTTGGGAATTTTAGGCATATTTTCACCTCAATTTAAGTATGGAGCTATAGGTCCATCACGGACAGTGTGGATGACGTTTATGTTTTCTAACGTACAGTCATTGTTCTGAGAAGACCTCTAGCGATCTTTGCGTCAATAACGTGTGTAGGACCCACGTGATCGGATCACTGACTCAACCCTACGTCTCATAGACCCTGTAAGCCGTCGTATGCGTTGCTGTGGCAGGTTGAACCCCCTCGAGCACGTTTGGGACATGTTGGGACGACAAATTGCGAAGATGGTCCCTCCAATAGCCAATCTGGATGAATTGGAACGTGCATTACATCGGGAATGGAACAACCTGCCACAGCAACGCATACGACGGCTTACAGGGTCTATGAGACGTAGGGTTGAGTCAGTGATCCGATCACGTGGGTCCTACACACGTTATTGACGCAAAGATCGCTAGAGGTCCTCTCAGAACAATGACTGTACGTTAGAAAACATAAACGTCATCCACACTGTCCGTGATGGACCTATAGCTCCATACTTAAATTGAGGTGAAAATATGCCTAAAATTCCCAAAAAATTTCACCTTAAATTATTCAGAATAAAATATTGAAAACGGCATGATTGTTATGTTTTTATGTGACCATAATATCACTTCTCCAGAAAATATAGCAATATCATGGGTATATTACACTGTTTTGACGACAACAAACTTGTAATGTGCGAGGTTGTAAAAAAACGGGGGGGGTGCTTAACTTAATTCTTTGTGTATATATAAAAAACGAGGCTAATTCCTTACTTCCACGGTTACACCGTTTATCATTGATTCATGAACCATACACCGCTTCAATCCATCAACATTCCATTCACGACATTGGGGTTAAAGTGTTATGGTTATATTTACGAAAACGATACTACTGAAACGATACACTACTGTGTTAAGAAACCAGGGCTTAATTTGTCTGAAGCAGTCCGAAGGTGAGGAATGAAGCCTAAGGCCTATACGTACCGTATTGTTTGGAAGACCCGTAACGCCGATGCTTTTGATATTTTATGGTCATTTTAACAATCGGTTTGTTTGTGTTTCACACTGAATGAAAAACGTTAAGGTAGAACATGGTCATTGTGATATATGACAGGTTCGACGATATGTTTGGCCTGAACAAAATTGCAATCAAAATGGCGGAGTGTGGAGAGTCAGCTGCTGTCAGCGCCGTAATGCCGTAATCACATCAGACTGTCTTGTGACCAGATCCTCAGCTCTGATTGGTATACGTTTGAGGGGACATACATACATACGGACGGACAAACACTGTTCTAGACGGCTTTGCCCTATGGGCTACGCCATAAAAATGTTAATTCAAAATCAGCCATTGCTATGGTTTACCCAAACAATTTAAAAGGAATGTTAATTGAATAAAATCCTGCCTTGCTGAATGCCCTGCAACATCCGAGCATGATTGGCTCTTGCTTCCCCCAGAATGGTTTTCAAAGCTGATGTGACCTACAAGCCTGTGTTGGACTGGTTAATCCGAAGCAACCCACTCCCTCCCCCATAATTTTGGGTTTTATTGTCTCAGAAACTTTTATTATATTCAGATTAATACTACGAGTATTTCACATTTTTCATATTTCACATTGCATTTGTGATTATATGCTAATTCATGGTGATGCTGTGAAGTCTTAATGCCAAAGAAAGTTGACTATGGAATTGTCTGCTTTCACAAAAAACAAGTTATGGATTTATCTGCTTTTGACGCAAAACAAATTGAAAAGTATCAAATTAAACATATTTTTATTGTCCCCCGTCGCACCGCAGAGCGAAAGCGGGACTATGGTTTCCCCCTCCGTCCGTGTGTGCGTCCGTCCGTCCGTGCGTGCGTATGTGCGTGCGTAAGCGAAGGACCGAATTCTAATTTGGTGTGCGTGTGCAACCCACGTCAAAATCCAAGATGGCCACCGCCATGTATAGCTGAACCTTGTGAGCGGAATATCTTGAAAAATAAGCGAAGTACCAACTTCTAATCTGGTGTGTGGGTGTATCTACGCATAAGGTAGAACGCTATTGAAAATTGGGTCGCCACGTCAAAATCCAAGATGGCCACCTTGCGTCTTCCACTTTGTCAACTCGCATCACTTCACCAACGGGGGACCTCGGCGTAATGCTTGTTACATTTAGATTTGTGACCTTCTTTTTTTCTTTTTCTTTTTTGTATACAACATCAAGGCTCGTGAAAGAGCTAACATTAATCACACAAAAAGTCAAACAGACACATAAAACACAAAATAAGGGGAGCGGTAGACAAGATGGGGGGGGGGGGGGGAGAGGAGGAGGGACACAAACACAACATTTGAGAGCAGGGACATCGAGAGAAATGTGGGAGGGAGAGGGCTTGGGGGGAGGTGGGAGAGGTGTAAAACATATGGACACTGCAAGGACTTCCAGGAAAGAAGTTGGAATTTCAAAAAAGTGTATCTGGGGTGAATTAGCGGGGGTAGAAAAGATCAAGGTTTTGATCAAGATCTATTAGATCAAGGTCTGTTGCGTTACTTTAATTTAGGACCATTATTTTTGGAATTGACATGTTCTACCAAGAAAGCACCTTAAATAAAATAAGGGACTGACAGTTATTTCCCCACTGTTTCTGAAAAGATGTTAAAATAAATTACCTGAATTTGAAGTGCAAACCCCCTTTTCAGCCTCTTATGTGGGCGCATCCGTATGGGGAGCACAACCCCATGAGACCTTACTGTCCTGAGGCATTGAACCAAATTTGGTCCACATCGCTCAGGTAGTTGTGGAGAAGATGTTTTAATGAAACAGAGATTCAGGGAGGCGGTCCGTGGCCTGAGGACTTTGGAATTATGCAGCAAAATATTCGTCTATAAAAAGAAACAGCACTTACATGGAAGGAAGGAAGAAAGGATGGAGGGAGGAAGCCATCGCACCAAGAAGCGGAAATGCGGTATGTACTTATAACGTACCTTTAAGATAACACGTTATGATGGGACTGCTAAAGACTCCATGTGAAAGTGATCCTTTTGCTCAGGGGCCCAGAATATTGTCCGTCCGCCTTTGAAATGTGAATTTTTTAAACTGACGAATGCCTAGAACGTATGACATCAAGACGTGCCTTGCCAAGAAGTAGAGTACGAGCTGTGGCCTTTTCCTTTGTCCTCTTGGCTGTTTCTAAAGCAATTGGTTGATTTCTATGAATCGGTGTGGTTTAAAAAGGTATGTCGTTTCTCTTTGTGAGTCTGAAAGCAAAATATATTTGATAACACGCGATTTCCGAGTCGTTTTCCAAATTACCGAACCAATATTCTTTACCCCGTCACATGACGATGCGAGCTGTTTATGAAGAATAATGTTTATACGCATCTCCTTGAAACGTCTATAATGCAAGGTTTAAGAAAAATTGTTTATTGAAATTCACCCTCAACAACGATGAAAGTTACTCCATGTTTTTCGGTTGTATACAGTGTAACTGTAATTGGTAATCGGCACTCACTGGCTCCAATTGGCTGATGCAGATAACCGAGAAATGGCCGATATCTACCTGTGCCGATTACCGGTCCAGCACTAATATTTACATCCGCCACCAAAGGTGGATGGTGGTTATGTTTTCACCCCTGTCTGTCTGTCTGTCTGTTTGTTTGTTTGTGAACAAGATATCTGAAAAAGGTGTGGACGAATTCAGACGAAATTTGGCACAGAGGTAGCGTATGTGAGAAGGATGAAATGATTGGATTGTGGTGAAGATCCGGATTCGGATTCGGCTAGTAAAAATTTTTAAGTGATTCTTCACCATTGGGAGATAGGGACAAAAACGATACATAGCAGCATATCTCAAAAAGTTGTGGACGGATTTGGACGAAACTTTGTCGACAGGTTGTGTGTGTGACAAGGAAGAATCGATTCCATTTTGGTGAGGAATCGGATCCGGATCCGGCTCGTATAATTTTTTAAGTGATTCTTCACCATTGGGAGGGAGATTGCACCAAAAATAATGAATTGCAGGAAATCTCAAAAAGTTATGGACGGATGATTTTGATTAAATGTGATTCTGTATTCTGATTTTCTGGTGTACTCTGGGATACAAAATGTAAACTGTTCACCGGGTGGAGGTATGCTCTCTACTGAGTGCCGTTCTCGTTATTTATTTATGTATGTATGCATAATCCATATGCGGTGACTGACACAGACTGATTGCATTTGCCTCTCCCATCCCTTTGTGAGTCGGTATTGTGAATAATAATAGTAATAATAATGGTTATAAAGTAATATACGTCAGCCATTGCATTTGATTTGGTCCATTTGTGTTTCCATGTGGACTACTGGCTCTTGGTACAAGGAACTCAGGTTGAAGTCCCAGAAACCATATGTTTGTCCATTGTCTGGTCTAGTCCCTCTATTCTAATTCATGTGAAAGTTTGCTGATGCTAAAACGTGTTCGTGCAGCCTGTGACACGTGCACCAGCTCCTTCCTAACCCTTGACTAACTAAAACGTAGTAACACCAACGATATTAAAGTTTCACTCATGAATTGTTTTTGTGTGATTATACATTCGCTTTATGATGTGGCCTTGATCTCAATGACGAGTGACAAATCGACTTGGCTCACTTATGGATCATTATCTCCACTCATTTGAATAGTTCGTGTGAATCGTATAATATATTCCGAAGTACAGGAAACTGTTTAAAACTATTTTGTTCTGTCTGGACTTTGATATATCCTGCAATCCAAGCTCATCGCTGGATGTACTGTAGCAGTTGAAGACTTCACCAGCATAATTTCATGCTCGTGAGGGGTCATTCCATTACATGTGCTGTGCATATAAATGGTGGCATTGCAGTGCTCCCCCCCCACCCCACCCCCCCCCCCCTCGTCGACCCTGGCCCAAAAACACACCATATGCAGCTCCTTAATCAATACTCACCACATGCGATGATGCAGTTGCTCCTGTTAATAAAATACGATTTTTTTTTTTTTTTTTTTTTTTTTTTTTTGTATACAATATCGAGGCTCGTGAAAGAGCGAACATTAATCACACAGAAAGACAAACCGACACATAAAACATATAACATAGGGAGCGGTAGACAAGATGGGGAGAGAGGGGGAAGGACACAAACACAACATTTGAGAGCAGGGACCGAGAGACATGGAGACATCGAGAGATCTGAGAGAGGGCGAGGGCTTTGGGGGGGGCGTGGGAAGGGGGCAGTGGGAGAGGTATAAAACATATGGACACTGCCAGGACTTCCAGGAAAGAAGTTGGAATTTCAAACAAGGTGGATCTGGGGTGAATTAGCGGGGGTAGAAAAGATCAAGGTTTTGGATGGGGCAAGATAAGAGATGGTGGTGAACAGCTGTTTTAAAGACCTGGAGGGAGGAGTGGGATTGAAGGGAGTGAGGGAGTTTGTTCCAGAGGCGGGAGAAAAGAGGAATGAAAGAGTGAAGGTGAGCGGAGAGCCGAGATTTCGGCAGTTTAACCATCAGAGGGTTGCTGGCAGATCTTGTGCGACCTGTAGGAATATTTGGGGGACAGAGCACAGAGAGAGCTGGGGGTGCAAGGCCGGAGAGGAGTCGGTAGAAGACAGAAAGACCACCTACCTGCCTGCGGTGAGTGAGTGAAAGGCCCTCAGAGATAGCTTCATCGCGGGAGATTCCAATAATTCTGAAAGCTTTGGTTTCAACAGCGTGAAGCCGAGCTAGGTGTGAGGCAGGAGCACCGGCCCATAGGGGAGAACAGTATTCCATTGAGCTGCGGATGAAAGCCTTGTATGTGGTGAGGAGCTCAGGTGTGCCGAGGAAGGACTTCGCACGACGGAGGATGCCCAGTCGGCGACTGGCTTTGGAGGCCAGCTTTGAAATGTGGTTTTCCCAAGAAAGATCATGGCAGATAGTGAGACCCAAAATCTTGAGCGACAGAACTTCTTGGAGAGGATTGTTGAGAAAGTAGATGGGAGGGTTGTCCAGTCGATCTTTTCGGAGAGACATAGTAAGAGTGTGAGATTTGTCAGGATTGAAAGACATGTTCCACTTGTTTGACCAGTCTGTGATTTTGTCCAGGTCTTCAGAGAGTGAGGAGGCAGCAGACTGCCGATCTGAGGGAAGAGGAATGGAGCGGCAGAGAGTGGAGTCATCAGCAAAGAGATAGAGAGGATTTTCGAGAGAGTCAGAGAGATCATTGATGAAGACCAGAAAAAGCACGGGGCCCAGAACACTGCCTTGGGGAACTCCAGCCTGAACAGGAAGAGGAGATGAGAGAAACCCATTCAGGGCTACACGTTGACGACGACTAGAGAGGAAGTCCGCCAGCCATGCGTGGAGATTTCCATGGATACCAAAGGAGGAGAGTTTGGTGAGCAGAGCGGGGTGCCAGACCGTGTCGAAGGCACGTGATATGTCGAGGGAGACAGCTCTAATTTCCTGTTTGGCATTGAGGACCTCCATCCATTGTTGAGACAGCAGAAGCAGCATGTCCAGAGTAGAGTGACCTGGTCTGAAACCAAATTGATGATCAGAGATCAAGCCATTGGAGAAGAGGAAAGATTTCATTTCAGAAGCAATGATGGATTCCATGACTTTGCTGATAATTGGGAGAAGGCTGATTGGTCTGTAGTTGCTAGGATCTGTTTTTGCACCTTTTTTGTGCAAAGCGGTGATGTTGGCTGATTTCCAAGCAGATGGCAGTTGACCTTGAGCAAAAGAGAGGGTGAAGAGAACAGAGAGAGGGTGAGATAGAGCAGCAGAGCAGGATTTTAGGACCCGTGGGCTGATGCCGTCGGGTCCAGTTGCAGAATCAGAGTCGAGGGTTGACAGAAACTTTTCCACCTTGTCAGGAGGAAAGGACACGGAGTCCAGGAGAAGCAGGGTACGACTGGGTATGGTGGGTACAGAGAGGGATGGGTTTGGGACACAAGATTTAGAGGCAAACACAAAGTTGAGGCATTCAGCTTTTTCACGTGCGGAGTCAGCTGTGTAGCCGTTTGAGGTAAGGGAGGGGATGGAGGGGGAACAAACACCAGAAACGGATTTGACCAGACGCCACCAGGATTTGGAAGAGGGAGACAGGTAAGAGAGTTCGGTCTTGAGAACGGAGAGATATTGTTTCCTGGCTCTCCGGAGGGTGGACACACACTTGTTTCGGGCTTTGTGGAAGGAAATGAGATTTCCTTCCGTTGGATTTGCTTTCCAGGAGACGAAGGCAAGTTGTTTCTGGGCAACAGCCTCACCACAAGATTCCGTGTACCATGGACGGGAGGAAGGGTATGACAACTGAAGACGAGATGGGATAAATCTGTGCATGAGAGAGAGCAATTTACTTTGGAAGAATTCCCAGGATGAGTTGATGTCAGAGGTGGTAGAGATGGGAGACCAGTCCAGATGATTGATGGCTGCTTGAAGACCGTGCCAGTTGGCCTGAGTGAAATGCCAGACTCGTCGACGCTGAGCAGGCTCCCTGAGGATGGTCAGAGAGATGTCCACTTTAACAAGGGCATGATCAGATGTTCCGATCGGAGCAGAAGAAGAGCAGCAGACATTTTCAGGGAAGTTAGTCATAACCAAGTCCAGAAGAGAAGATGTTCCGTTGACTGAGATCCGGGTCGGGAAATTGACAGATTGTGTCAGTCCCAGTGAGTCGCAGAAGTCCTTTGCTGAGGAGCCATGGCTGGTGAGAGAGGTACCCACACCCAGCCAACTGGCATGATGACAGTTGAAATCACCACATATGAGGAAGAGAGAGTTGGGATGAGTAGATAGAAGTTGGTCCATATCATCAGACAGCGAGATGTAGATGGAGTCATCACTGTTTGGTGGACGGTACAACACACATATGAACAAGAGGTGGGAGCGAAGGGGAAGCCGTAGCCAGAGGTATTCCTGGGGGTGAGGTGGAGAGAGTGCAGTGCAGGGCGAGTGAGGAAGAGAGTTTTTGATAAAGATAGCAACCCCGCCTCCAGGACGAGGCTCAGGTCTATCATACCGGAGGAGGGAGTAGCCCGGGAGAGATACTATGGAATCAGAGACATCATAAAGGAGGAATGTTTCTGTTAAGCAGATCACGTCTGGTTTGACAGAAGCAACCTGTATGGAGAGATCGGTTAAGTTTGAACGAAGGCCCCGGATGTTTGAGGTCCATACCGTTAATGAAGAGGAAGGGGGAGCATCAGATACAGAACAGGGGGGAGGAGGGGTAGGGTAAGATGTGGAAGAGGTGGAAGAGGTAGGGAGAGCTGTTGAAGGTGTGTCAGAGATTTCAGAATAGCTCGGAGAAAGGGAAGGATGGGGCGGACAAAAAGTTTGATGGTGATTGGGTGAGCCACAATGAGGTGTTATTTGAGGAGGGGGAAGAGCGAGGCAGAAGGTTGGGGGAGATGGAGGTGAGAGTTTGAAGGGGGAAGAAGCGGGGAGGACGCTTTGAGGAGGGGGAGTGAGCGGGGGGAAATTGAGAAGCAATGAGGGTGGGGAGATTTAAAGGGGAGGGGTGAGGGGGGAGTTTGGGAGGGAAGGGACAAGGGGAGGGATTTGAAAGGGATGGGATATGGGGGAGATTTGGAGGGGAGGGGTGAGGCAGGAGTCTAGGAGGGGAGGGGCGAGGGGGCGTCTTGGCGGGGAGGGGTGAGGGGGTAGTTTAGGAGGGAGGGGGCAAGGGGGGAGATTTGAAAGGGATGGGTGATGGGGAAGATTTGGAGGGGAGGGGTGATGGGGAAGATTTGGAGGGGAGGGGTTATGGGGAAGATTTGGAGGGGAGGGGTGAGATTGGATTTTTGAAAGTGTACGATTTATGGGAAACGAACATTTATTGCAAAATGAGTTTCTTGTGACCTTCGAGTTAAAAATACGTTTAAGGACGCTGGATGGAGGATGGAGTGCAGGAGAGTTTAGGGAATGTAGAAAAAAGGCACTATAGGAGATGGATATTTTTTTTGGGATGAATTGATTTGGTGAGCAAGTCGAAAGCAGCCTTTTAAAGAAGAAGAAGAAAAAGGTGTTATAAAATATGACAGAATACATAACTTGAGGGGAAAGTGTAAACATTGAAGGTTAATGAGTGAAAACTATCTGGGGAAATGGGGGAGAAACACGTGGTCGAAGAACGAACGAACGAATAAGAATGAATAAACGAATGAGAACAGAGAAGGAAATGTTTTTTTTTTTTGTTTTTTTTTGGAGTTGAGATTTACAAAAGGAAGTAGGCTATGGGTGAAAAGACTGGGAATACAGAGAACGAAAGTTATTGGATCACAAACGACGGACCGCTGAGAAAAACAAAGCCTCAAGGTTGTACAGTGCACACTGTACAAGGCCTTGCTCGCGACACGGCAAACAGACGATCAATTTATGAAAGATAAACACCGAGAAACAACCAAAGTTGCACACAATAACTTCACACACCGAAAGATAAATACAGTTTCGACAAAATACAATTGTGAACAGACTTAACTTCGAAAAACGTGGAGACCGTGTGGAGCTTCGAAAATCCCTGCCGCCGTCTCCAAGATCTCGCGAGATCCTCCAACGATTTCGAACGATTATAGATTCTCTCCTGTAGCTGTCTGTGCAATGATCTGAATTGATCATGGATGGCTTTGAGCGATCAGTTCTGCCAAAGTTCGTTTTTATCTCCTCTTTTTTCTTTTTTCTTTTTGTATACTGAATCGAGGCTCGTGAAAGAGCTGACATTTACTTCACAAACAAATCAACCAGACAAACAAAATATATAAAAAGAGGGAGCGGAACACAAGAGAAGGGATTTCTCTCATCTCCCCTTCCTGTTCAGGCTGGAGTTCCCCAAGGAAGTGTGCTGGGCCCTGTGCTTTTTCTGGTCTTTATCAATGATCTCTCTGACTCTCTGGAAAATCCTCTCTATCTCTTTGCTGATGACTCCACTCTCTGCCGCTCCATTCCTCTTCCCTCAGATAGGCAGTCTGCAGCCTCCTCACTCTCTGAAGACCTGGACAAAATCACAGACTGGTCAAACAAGTGGAACATGTCTTTCAATCCTGCCAAATCTCACTCTCTTACTATGTCTCTCCGAAAAGATCGACTGGACAACCCTCCCATCTACTTTCTCAACAATCCTCTCCAAGAAGTTCTGTCACTCAAGCTTTTGGGTCTCACTATCTGCCATGATCTTTCTTGGGAAAACCACATTTCCAAGCTGGCCTCCAAAGCCAGTCGCCGACTGGGCATCCTCCGTCGTGCGAAGTCCTTCCTCGGCACACCTGAGCTCCTCACCACATACAAGGCTTTCATCCGCAGCTCAATGGAATACTGTTCTCCCCTATGGGCTGGTGCTCCTGCCTCACACCTGGCTCGGCTTCACGCTGTTGAATCCAAAGCTTTCAAAATCATTGGAATCTCCCGCGATGAAGCTATCTCTGAGGGCCTTTCACTCACTCACCGCAGGCAGGTAGGTGGTCTTTCTGTCTTCTACCGACTCCTCTCCGGCCTTGCTCCCCCAGCTCTCTCCGTGCTCTGTCCCCCAAATATTCCTACAGGTCGCACAAGATCTGCCAGCAACCCTCTGATGGTTAAACTACCGAAATCTCGGCTCTCTGCTCACCTTCACTCTTTCATTCCTCTTTTGTCCCGCCTGTGGAACAAACTCCCACACTCCCTTCAATCCCTCTCCTCCCTCCAGGTCTTTAAAACAGCTGTTCACCACCATCTCTTATCTTCCCCCATCCATAACCTTGATCTTTTCTACCCCCACTAATTCACCCCAGATCCACCTTGTTTGAAATTCCAACTTATTTCCTGGAAATCCTGGCAGTGTCCATATGTTTATACCTCTCCCACCCCCCCCCCCTTCACATGCCTGCCCCCCTTCACATGCCTCCCCCCTTCACATGCCTCCCCCCCAAAGCCCTCTCCCTCCCACAGATCTCTCGATGTCTCCATGTCTCTCGGTCCCTGCTCTCAAATGTTGTGTTTGTGTCCTTCCCCCTCTCTCCCCATCTTGTCTACCGCTCCCGATGTTATTTGTTTTATGTGTCTGTTTGTCTTTCTGTGTGATTAATTTTCGCTCTTTCACGAGCCTCGATCTTGTATACAAAACAAAAAAAAAAAAAAAAAAAAAAGGGGGGAAGCACACAAACACTTGAGAGCACACAACATTTAAGAGCAGGGAGATGTGTGGGAGGGAGAGGGCTTGGGGGGAGGAGGCATGGGAAGGGGGGTGGAGGGGTGGGAGAAGTATAAAACACAAGGACACCAAGGACTTCCAGTACAGAAGTTGGTATTTCAAAAAAGTGGAATTGGGGTGAAATTAGCGGGGATAGAAAAGATCAAGGTTTTGGATGGGGGAATATAAAAGATGGTGGTGAACAGCTGTTTTAAAGACCTGGAGGGAGGAGTGGGATTGAAGAGAGTGAGGGAGTTTGTTCCAGAGGTGGGAGAAAAGAGGAATGAAGAAGTGAAGGTGAGCAGAGAGTCTTGATTTTGGCAGTTTAACCATAAGAGGGTTGCAGCCAGATCTTGTGCGACCTGTAGGAATATTTGTGGGACAGGGCCCAGAGAGAGCTGGGGGGGCAAGGCCCGAGAGGAGTCGGTAGAAGACGCAAAGACCACCAACCTGCCTGCGGTGAGTGAGTGAGAGGCCCTTGGAGTTAGCTTCATCGGGGGAGATTCCAATGATTCTGAATGCTTTGGTTTCAACAGCGTGAAGACGAGCTAGGTGTGAGGCAGGAGCACCGGCCCAGAGGGGGGAACAGTATTCCATTGAGCTGCGGACAAAAGCCTTGTATGTGGTGAGGAGCTCAGGTGTGCCAAGGAAGGACTTCGCACGACGGAGGATGCCCAGTCGGCGACTGGCTTTGGAGGCCAGATTTGAAATGTGGTTTTCCCAGGAAAGATCATGGCTGATAGTGAGACCCAAAAGCTTGAGTGACAGAACTTCTTGGAGAGGATTGTTGAGAAAGTGGATGGGAGGGTTGTCCAGTCAGTCTTTTTGGAGAGACATCGTAAGAGTGTGAGATTTGTCAGCATTGAAAGACATGTTCCACTTGTTTGCCCAGTCTGTGATTTTGTCCAGGTCTGCAGAGAGTGAGGAGGCTGCAGACTGCTGATCTGAGGGTTGAAGAATGGAGCGACAGAGAGTAGAGGCATCAGCAAAGAGATAGAGAGGAATTTCAAGAGAGTCAGAGAGATCATTGATGAAGACCAGAAAAAGCACAGGGCCCAGAACACTGCCTTGGGGAACTCCAGCCTGAACAGGAAGAGGAGATGAGAGAAACCCATTCAGGGCCACATGTTGACTACGACTAGAGAGGAAGTCCGCCAGCCATGCGTGGAGATTTCCATGGATACCAAAAGAGGAGAGTTTGGTGAGCAGAGCGGGGTGCCAGACCGTATCGAAGGCACGTGATATGTCAAGGGAGACAGCTCTAATTTCCTGTTTGGCGTTGAGGACCTCCATCCATTGTGGAGAAAGCAGAAGCAGCATGTCCAGAGTAGAGTGACCAGGTCTGAAACCAAATTGATGATCAGAGATCAAGCTATTGGAGAAGAGGAAAGATTTCATATCTTTCATATCATATCTTTTTCATATCTTGGAATTGAATGAAACTTCTGCATATAAATGCTTACTCATGAATAAAAAAAAATGTACGCTCTGCATATGTATGGGTCGGGGATCACGTTTGTGACGTTTCATGTTGATTGGATAAGGTTTATTTTTGTCATTATTTTCAAACTATATGCAATGGTGTTCGAGTTAGATGGTATTTATAAAATTTCGCATCCATAGGGTAAGCAGTTTCAGAGATATAATTATTTAGTATTTTCCTTGAATCTAATATGGCTGCCACACCATGTGAACAAGGACCAATGACTTACTCATGAAACCTCTGCTTACTCATGCACAAATGTGGACTGGAAGGAAATACAGAAGCCAGTGTTCCTACAGATATAGCTCTTCCGAGCACAGCACATGCCTAATGTTGCCACAGGCATTTGGCAAATCCTTTGTTATTGTTTTTTGTATAATTGGATCCCGTGCTGATATTTTGCTGAAGGCTACTCTTTCCATGTCCAATACAAATTTTAATTCCCAGGCCCACACCACATCCCTTGCCTGTGTCTTGTCATACTGACATCGCCAGCGGCGACCGGCAAGCTCTGGGGTGGGGACTATTGTTAACTGTCCAAAATCGATTGTACGTTTCTTTGTGCAACTTGCACCATTTTTATTTCGTCCTTGTTGTGCTAAAGCTTACAGTCTCCAAGATGAACTTTTCCTTCCAGTTGGAATACAGTTTTAATAAAGATTCTGTAATTTTTGGGCATCGCAATTTAGCTTCGGAGTTGGACAAAATTGGACAAAATCTGAATTTTTTTCCCTTTCCTGAGGGTATTGTTCTCGTGTTTAAAAAAGAAAAAGAAAAAAAAGAAAGGGAAATCTTTTGGAATGTGAGCTGAAATGTTGCCAAGTTGGGAACCCAAGGAGACAGGTGGCCAAGCTCTAGTTTTGCATTAATTTTTCATCTGCCTGTCAAGGAAAACTGCTTAATTTCTGAACACCTGTCAGGTAATGTCTGCCTTTAATGTACTGGCTAACTCGTGCATGCTGATTATTATGGCTTTTTAATTACGGTTGTAGCTCGCTGGGAATTTCCAAGCCAGACCTTGGAAAAGCGAAGGCAGAAGTGTACAACCTCGTTGGTCAATATCTCAGACGCTTTCATGAGAATTGCTTTGAAACGACTTCAAAAGGCGATTCACGTATATGTATGCATTCACGTTTACCATCGTTACTGGTGAACTGTCTAAAGTTTATTTTTCTTTCATGCCGCAATGAATTACGATTTCAATTTTATCGGAGCTTAAAATGTTATTTTATTAACGCAATCACTCGACTCGAAGGGAGACAAAAATTACGATTTGTGTTCTGAGAGTGCAGTGTGCTTGTGTTGTTTTTTTTTGTTTGGTTTTTGTATACAAGATCGAGGCTCGTGTAAGAGCTAAACTTTGATCACGAAAAGACAAAGCGACACATAAAACATATGATAAAGGGAGGGGAAGAACAATATGGAGAGCAGGGACATCGGGAGATCTGTGGGAGGGAGAGGGCTTGTGGGGGAGGAGGCATGGGAAGGGGGGGGGGGTGGGAGAGGTAAAAAAAAAAACACATGGACACTGCTAGTGGACACTGCGTGAATTATATAAAACACGTGGACACGACTTCTTCCAGGAAGGAAGTTGGTATTTCAAAAAAGTGGATCTGGGGTGAATTAACAGGGGTAGAAAAGATCAAGGTTTTGGATGGGGGAGGATAAGAGATGGTGGTGGACAGCTGTTTTAAAGACCTGGAGGGAGGAGTGGGATTGAAGAGAGTATGTTTACTCATGTGGCATCACTCATGTGGCATCACTCATGCAGCATGTTGTTTTACATGTGTAAGTTACCTACCCCACTCTGCCACCACCAACCTCCCTCATGCCCATCTAAAATAATGCTTTTATCGAAGTTAAACAGCCCGATGCTTCCAAGTTTCCCATTCCAATCAAATGGTGTTATTACCACTGATAGCAGCATACAAAGGCCATTTTGAGACGATTTCCTCCTCGGGAATGCTGCAAATATTTATTTTTGAGGTTTATTGACTCGGTGCTATCTACAGTTTTGTGGTGGATTACCTGACGGGATTAACCAGAAGCATTAACAGGTTCTGTAATAGGGCTGTGCTGGTGGCTGTGGGGTGCCTCCAACATGCCGCAAAGCGAGGCGTCTGGGTCAGGCCGGGCAGTCGATGAGCGTGGAACAGGATAATTGCAAGGCAGGTAGTTGGTGCTGACAGCAGGTGGCCTCGTGCTCCGAGGCTTTGGTGGCGGAGGGAGGGGTGAGAGTGACAGAGCTTGCACATCTGCTAATGAGACTCGGGGAGAGAGGTGCGAGGGAGGGATCGAGCGCAGGACCGAGCAAGCCCCACAGCACAGCCTTGCGCAAACCTGTGGGATCTAATTATCTTGGTGGATGGGGCGAACCCAGCTGCCGTGGGCTGCCAGGCGGCGAGGGCCTAATGAGCCGGGCTTCGCCAACTTTCCCGGTGCGTAGGAGCGCCTCGCAGACTCGCGGCCTCGCACCCACACCAGCCAGTAGTTGTAAAAGCATCAGGTGCGGAGCCAGGGCATGTGAAAAGTCTGTGTATTGTTTTTCCTTTTCTCCCTTTGGTCTTCCTGTGTGCTCGCATGGCTGTTGCATTTTTTAAATGCTTTGTTTTTCCTCATGTGGCATGACTCGTGTGCGTTTTGTGCTCCTTGGCACGCTGCTTGTTTCTATTTCTTCCTTTTTTTTTTCCTTTCCTCTTTATAAACGGCTGAAGATGTCGGGTTGAGGCATTGGTGAAGGGATTTCTTGGGTATTTTGCTTTGAGGTAGAAGGTTGACGTTGAAGTGCAGCTTTATTACAGAGTTTGTTGGAGAGCAAATTATCCCTTTACCACAAATGCAGTCATTGATGAAGACCTGGGTGAGCTCGGTTTATTTAATTCACAAAAAGCACACACTCAGACAAAGGCTGTGTACATCGAGTGCATTAAGTTGTCTTTACTCCTCGTCATTTATTCTTCATGTAAATTGCATTGCTTTTAATCTCTCGAAAACACAGGATTCTTTTCATGAGGCCTAAGTGCTCCAGGCTTCGTGTGTGCAAGCATAAGTCTTGCGTTAATCTGCCTTTAGCCCCCCCTTCCCTAATCAGACTGGGTTCGGGGAGGCCTTGCAATAGGTGGTGTGTCTGTAATTAAAAACCTAGCTGTTTAAAAGCCCCATTTCCTGGCCCCGGGTTTTGAACTCCACCAAAGGTTGACTTTGGCTCATTACTTTATTGTGTTGTCACAGGCGTGCTCCCATTACAGCCCGCAGATTAATATGCTCTTGATCCCATACTGGGAAATCGGCAAAGACGAGCGATGCAGCTTTGGGCCTTTTCTGTGCAATTGCTCAGCGAAAGGCATGCCTTCCGTCTGCACCAGCCCCATTGGGTCGCTTGTCTTGGCAGTTCTTGCTTTGCTCAGCCCCAAAGCCCTCTAGAGCCCACCTTGAGAAGGTCTGGCAATCTGCGAGGAATGTCCTAAACCAAGTACCGGCTCTGGAGTCATGGTCGTGATGGCGTGTCTTGCATCTGCATAGCGTAGTGCTTACGAGTGCACTCTTCTTTATTTTCCTCTCTCTTTGTGTCGTTTTGTCCTTTTTTTTTTTTTTTTTCCTGTAAGGCCAGATTGTGGTTTTGTTAGAGTTTGAGCAAGAATTTGCATTTTTTTTTTTCTTTTCGTTCTATCACACTGCATCTTGTAATTTTGCTTTTCCCTCAAGGAATACTCTGTGGTGTTGACTTAGCGGTTAGGGTGCCGGCTTGGGATCCTAGGATCCTGGGTTTGAATCCCGGTCGATCGCTGAATTAACGCCAGGGGGGTTGACTCAGCCTGTCATCCTTCCGAGGTCGGCAAGCCTGTCATCCTTCCGAGGTAAAGAATAATAAATTGAGTACCAGCTTGCTGGGATGAATGATCACGGTGTGTACCCCGATTTAGAATAGGTACACTGTATCCCTGCGCATCGCAAAGCGTGACCAAGGGTTGGCGTCAGGAAGGGCATCCGGCCATAAAAACATTGCCTCAAACAGGGAACCATGATTGTCATGGGGCCCGCAAGCCTAACCCCCGCTCTAGCGGGGAAAAATGGCCTTTAAACGATCATTCATTCATTTATTTCAATTGATGGGGAATGCTGCAATATCAATCTGAGTGCTTGTTAATTATATGGACATGTGTTGGTGGATTCCATTCCCTCCTACTTTTGATTATGAGCTTTAAAATTGACCACGCTGTATTTCTATTCAGATCGATACATGCAACGCTATATTTGTGATTGGAGAATGAGCTATTTACTCCTGTGCTTCAAAACGCATGGGAAGACACTTGGGCCCAAATCAGACTGGACATGAGAGATTATTCAAATACACTACTGTATAAATAATAACTGACAAATAAATAAATAAAATAACAAAATAAATTAAATAATAAATAATTATTATCACTAATAATAATAATAAATAAATAAATAAATAAATAACTGACAAAACACTAGGTGTAAGCATTTAGTGGATGAGCAGCCAGGAATGCTCAAGAGACCCAGGTTTCTTTGCTACGTTGTCAATACGCTACTGCTTGAGAAATTCCAGGTTATGGCGTTATTCTCACCTCAGGATCATGTCATGTTGGGTTTTTCCGATGTTTTCTTAGACTGTCTCAGCCGACACAGGTGTAAAATAAATAGCATTTCCTCCTCAACATTGACGATGCCAATTCCACAATGCTCTTTTGAAATGGACTGTTCTGTACTGTGCATATGTAATACATACAGTGGCCTTGAAAAGTATTCACCCCCTACCAATAATGCCACATTTAGATGAATTACGAATTATGTTGAATTTTTTTTTCCAAATCAACTTTTTATATTAATAACTGAAGAGATCAAACTAAACACTTTCATAGTTGAAGAAGGTTACATGACAGGAAGGAATACCTGCAAAAAACATGTACAAATCAAAATTAACTGTTTGCAAAGGAATTCAGCCCCTGAGGTCAGTACTTGCTGGAAACACCTTTTGCAGCAATGACTGCTATGAGTCGTTTTAGGTAAGTCTCTACCAGCTGTGCACAGTGAGATGGTGAAATCTTCGCCCATTCTTCACGTGAAAATTGCTCGAGTTCTGCCAAGTTTGATGTGGATCGTCAATGAACTGCAATCTTCAAGTCTCACCATATAAGTTCAATTGGGTTCAAGTCAGGACTTTGACTGAGCCACACAAGAATATTTATTTTCTTCATATTCAGCCACCCCAGCGTGACCTTAGCTTTGTGCTTCGGATCATTGTCCTCCTGAAATGTGAATCTCCTACCCAGTTTCAGTTTAATGGCTGACTCAAGCAAGTTTTCATCAACGATTCTCCTGTACTTTGCACCATCCATTGTCCCTTCTATCCTGACAAGCTTGCCAGTCCCTGCTGAAGAAAAACAGCCCCATAACATGATGTTGCCACCACCATGCTTGACAGTAGATGTAACGTTTGGAATTTAGACCAAAAACTAGAAGTTTTGTCTTGTCTGACCACAAAAAAATTCTCCACATGCCTGCCCACCCCTGCGCACAGATTTTCGTCCAATCTCCACCAAATTTTGCATACATTTTGGTAGTACCCAGGTTCAGAGGGAGACGACTTGCCAATGCTCCAGGAGGAAGCGGGTGTTTCTATGAAGTTAAAACCAACAAAGTACAGTATGATAATTCGTTTACTTTAATGTTAAAACACAAGTTGATAGATACAAGTTGATGTTGATGAAATTATGATGAAAGCACAAGTTGATGATAAAACACAAGATAAAACACATCCCAACTTTCTAAAAAGTTCACTGCAAACCCTGTGCAACCACCAAGTTTCAACTCATTCCATCTGGAGGTTTAGTGGTACACAGATGACAGACAGGTGACTGGATTGTAATGTGTATGTATATATATATATATATATATATACAGACTTGGCATTTAATATGGAATATTTTTTTTGTGGGGGTGAACTTACTTTTCAAGATGACTTAGAACCAAAAGTTCATTGGAATTATGTTGAAATTATTCAAGATTTTGTTAATGTGACCTTTAAAAGAAACAAAAAAACACATTTGACATTTCGAAGCAAATAAATTGATCCTTGAAAGTGATGTAAACTGATATCGAACTCAATTCACGGACAGTACTGTGTTAAACTTCTGTACGTTTTCCAGAAGTATCTCTTTATTTTGCACATTAGCCAAATCTTTTTTCAACAAAAACAAAAGCTAAATTATTACTGGGATTACGGACAGTAAAATTACAGTTCAGTACTTCGTGTAACCCCCACGAGCATTCAGCAGAGCACATACACGTCGAGGCATGCTGTTCAAGAGATTTGCCAAGGTTTGGACAGGAATCGCTTGCCATGCAGTGACAATAGCCTGCTGCAATTCACGCACAGAGGTAGGCTGCTGGTCCAAGTTGCCGATTTGACACGTTACTTCTGCCCACAAGTTCTCTATCGGATTCATATCCGGGGACATGGCAGGCCACTCCATATGCTCTAC
Organism: Myxine glutinosa; assembly: GCF_964187855.1. Lineage (NCBI taxonomy): Eukaryota > Metazoa > Chordata > Myxini > Myxiniformes > Myxinidae > Myxine > Myxine glutinosa. The sequence continues at coordinate 167,324,803 of NC_136264.1, forward strand.
ACCACGGTCAGCAAGAAAGTGTTGGATCATGCGAGCACGATGAGGCCGTGCATTGTCATCTTGGAAGACAAAGTTTCCTCGAAAGGCTGCACGAGCAAATGGAAGCAATGTTTCTTCCAGAATGACCCTGTACTTGAACTGGTTCAGGTTTCCATTCAGAACAACCAGGTCAGTTTTTCCCCCTGCATGAAAAGCAGCCCAAACGGTCACCCCACCACCTCCAGCTTGGACTCTTGGCACTATACAATCTTCGTTGTGGGCTTCATGCACTTGTCTGCGCACTCGGACGCGGCCATCTTGACGATAGACCAGAAATCTAGACTCGTCACTGAAGGTCACGTGATTCCAGTATACTGGCTGCCATTGTGGTGCTCTCTGGCCCACTGCAATCGGCGCTGACTGTGTTGTCTGGTCAGGCGTGGCTTTCTCAAGGGACGCCTGGCACGATAGCCTGCTTGAACCAGTCGTTGGTTGACTAGCCTTCTGGATACAGGCACATTTGTCAGTTACTTCCACTCAGCCCTAAGCCGATTAGCTGACGTGGTACGGCCATTGCAGGCTAACCGTGGCAGCTGGCGATCATCTCTCCTTGTGGTTCTGCGTGGACGTCCTGGCCTCTGTATTGGAGTAGGGACACCCCTCTGAGCATTTCGTTTCAGCATCTTTGACACCTGACATTGAGTGATGCCATACTGCCGAGCAATAGTACGCTTTTTCATGCCAGAATTTCGTAAAGCCACCACTCCATGACAAACAGCATTGTCAAGTTGACGGACCATCTCCAGAGGAAGCGGCAATAACTTTTGTAGATGTGCAGCAGTTGTTTTCCACTAATACAGAACGCAACAACCCTTATATACCCGATTGTGAAGCCAATCGTCAAATGTACCTGTCCTTACATTTTGTCACGTCACCTGTGATATAATCCTGTTATTGACTTCTTGCTGCGAAAGACAATCATTGACATGGTTCTTTCAACAAAGACATCACCGAAGGGTAAAAGAAACTCACCAGATTGATATACTGAGTTCAGAAAGTAAACCCAAGTGAAGAAAAAAAAAATATTCCATATTAAATGCCAAGTCTGTATATATATATATATATATATATATATATATATATATATATATATATATATATATATATATATATATATATATATATATATATATATATATCTATAATTCCAGTAATCTCTGTGTGTATGTTTGTTTGTCTGTGACCGCTGTTTCTCGACAACCACGGGTCCGATATACTTTAAACTTGCCAGGTATATTGCTGGGGACCCGAGGATGTGCCTTTTCAAGGTTTCATATTAATCGGACAAGTAGTTACCGAGCTATGTCCAAAAAACGATTCAACCAATCAGAGAGCAGCGAGCTATCACGTGTGCCGAACGTGCCGAACAGACTCTGCCTCGGACGGCACATTTGAGAGCGTATTCATTTATTTCACGTTGGCAAACTATGTTGGCGTTAAACTATGTTTTAAAACTAATTAAAACTAATTTGCGATTCTTTCGCTTTCCTGCGCGTTTGTGCACGCTATGGCGATTTCTTTACCAAACTCCGCAAGCCGTTCGCTTTGGACCAAACCATTTCATGTAAATAGAGGGGGGGGATTGTCACCGTACTCGCAAGCCGTTCGCTTTGGACCAAACCATTTCATGTAAATAGAGGGGGGGGATTGTCACCGTACTCGCAAGCCGTTCGCTTTGGACCAAACCATTTCATGTAAATAGAGGGGGGGGGATATAATTTTAGATATATATATAGTACGGGCATGCCCTAGTATATATAATGGTATCTGTAATCTGGTTCTCCAACCTAATGAGCGGACAACATGACGTCATCGTCATGCACGTCCGCCTTGCCTGCAAAGTTCCAGAGGAACCATCTAGCAGTGCGTCATTACGGATTATAAATACAGATACTGTCACAAGTGCATGCAAAACTCACAGTTACCGACCTGGTTTCGCCCTTGTTGGGGCTTCATCAGGGCAACGCAGTGAGGCTTTCCATACACTTGTAACTCTGTGACCCTTTCGGTTTTTATATCAGTCACTATGCGACCTTCATATCATCAGTGGAGAACCGCCAGCAAGGTGTCCCATACAGTGCTAGATGACGCACTGCTAGATGGTTCCTCTGGAACTTTGCAGGCAAGGCGGACGTGCATGACGATGACGTCATGTTGTCCGCTCATTAGGTTGGAGAACCAGATTACAGATACCATTATTAGTAACTCCCAACTGCAACCAGGTCGACTCCATATGATGAGTGCATACCAGAGATAACGTCACCGCATGGCAGGCGGTGCTTATCGCTCCCAGCAAGGTGCAGCAGCAGCTGTATGGGACACCTTGCTGGCGGTTCTCCACTGATGATATGAAGGTCGCATAGTGACTGATATAAAAACCGAAAGGGTCACAGAGTTACAAGTGTATGGAAAGCCTCACTGCGTTGCCCTGATGAAGCCCCAACAAGGGCGAAACCAGGTCGGTAACTGTGAGTTTTGCATGCACTTGTGACAGTATCTGTATTTATAATCCGTAATGACGCACTACTAGATGGTTCCTCTGGAACTTTGCAGGCAAGGCGGACGTGCATGACGATGACGTCATGTTGTCCGCTCATTAGGTTGGAGAACCAGATTACAGATACCATTATTAGTAACTCCCAACCGCAACCAGGTCGACTCCATATGATGAGTGGATACCAGAGATAACGTCACCGCGTGGCAGGCGGTGCTTATCGCTCCCAGCAAGGTGCAGCAGCAGCTGTATGGGACACCTTGCTGGCGGTTCTCCACTGATGATATGAAGGTCGCATAGTGACTGATATGTATATATATATATATAAACACACACACACACACACACACACAATTCACCACTGAGGCTCCCAAACATGTACTGCGTGCAATGCCACTAGAAGTCAGTACAGTATTTAAAAAAACATAAAAAATCAAAAGCCCAATCCTGTCTTTTACCTGTAATTGGAAGGAACATCCAATCGGTAAATCATGGTTTGAAACAGCAAAGGGGCTTACTTTTTGAAGCTTTTCTTGGTTGCTTTATGTAGCTTTCTTTGGCTATAAGGTCACATTAAGTTCTTGAATATTTATATTTACTGTGTACATATAGACAAACGCACATGCATACAGTGTGTTGTTTAATACAAACCAGGTCAAAATGGAAAAGCTAGTCTTGTTTGAAGGTAGAAATGGTTCCATTCATAAAATGCAGTATTTGTTATAAACTGTAAACATTGCTCATGTATATTAAAAGGGTAACTCACGCACTCCTCTCACCTCTCCAATATTGATGCGAAGGGCGGTTTGGGCGATTTGATGAATTTTGTGTTATGCTCGAGTCGACTTTCATCTACATAGAAAATTTCATTTGACTTGAATTTGATTTATCGTTTGGAGGATATTGCAGGGCAAACAGACACTCCTGGTTTCATCCCTTAACTTACCAATGTCTGCCTCCTTCATAAGACCCTCTCCAATGCATAGACCTTTTCAACGAATGATGGGAGTTACTTTATTCAAAGCCATTTCTCTAAGAAAATATCGTATTGACATTTATCCGAAGGAAACAGGTTGAAATCTAATCTACAAATGGATAATAATATGTCATCGTGCACATTTTGTAACTGAACTTCTTTAAACAACTCTCATCTATCTCGCTCTGCTCTTTCAGCTGTCTGACCCTCTCTTGCATCTCGAGAATGCAGATGTTCTTCCAGTAATCACTGACTGATTTAACTTCATAAATCCCCCCTTTGTAATCACATCACTCTTCCATGAGCCTCAATCTTGTAAAGAAGGAAAGAAAAAAAAGTGCTCATTTCTGAAGTTAACTAGATGGTATTCATCGAATACCTAACCTGTGTAGTCAATTTGGTGCGAGCCAACTCTTCTTTTTTTGAAGGTTTTTTTTTCTTTGATCCAATATGGCTGCCAGACCACGTGAGCGATGACATCTTAAATTTATATTCTCTAATATAATTGTTGTGTAAATCATGCTCAAGAAATTTCAAACTGATCAGACCAAGTGTTGTCCCTGTCAAATTGTGACGTCATAATTAAGGCACAAACGACGTCATTGTTAACAACACCTATTCCCCGTGCAGAGTTCTTTACAATAAGCCATGTTTCATTTTTTTTCCATGGAGCGGTTTTGGAGATATAGAGGTGCAACGTTTTTTGTTTTTTTTACAAGATTGCGCCTGTACAACGTGACCTATTACATCATAATTATCATTAAAATATTCTACAGGAGGAGGCATTCCTATAGTGAAAATTTTGTGTCCATCAGACCAACAGTTGCAGAGAAAAAAAAATTCATACTGATCTGATGAAGCATTGTAATTGTCGAATTATGATGTCATAATAAAAGCACCGATGACATCATCATTAACATATCTTATTCCCCATGGGGAATACTTGACAATGAGCTACGTTTCAATTTTTTCCATGGAGTAGTTTCAGAGATATAGAGGTGGGAAATTTTTCCAAGATGGCGCCTGTACCATGTGACCTATGACATCATAATTATCACAAAAATTCTGCAGGTGTAAGTGCTCCAATGGCAAAAATTGTCAATCGGACCAATGATTGTAGAGAAAAAAATTCATACTGATCGGATCAAGCGTTGTACATCTCGAATTATGATGTCATAATTAAACTACCGATGACATCACCATTAACATATCTTATTCCCCATGGGGAGTACTTGACAACGCACCATTTCAATCTTTTCCATGGAGCAGTTTCAGAGATATAGAAGTGCAACGTTTTTCGATTTTTCCAAGATGGTGCCTGTACCACGTGATGTATGACGTCACAATTATCATTAAAAATTCTACAGGGTGAGGTGCTCCTATGGTCAAAATTTAGTGTCCATTGGACTAACAGTTGTGGAGAATTTTTTTTTTTCATACTGATCATATCAAGCATTGTACTTGTCGAATTATGATGTCATAATGAAGCCACCGATGACATCATCATTAACATATCTTATTCCCCATGGGAAGTACTTGACAATGTGCCTTGTTTCAATTTTTTCCACTGAGCGGTTTTGGAGATGTAGAGGCGTAACGTTTTTACAAGATGGCGCCTGTACCATAAAAATTTATACAGGCGCAATTTCGTGTCAATCGGTCCAACGGTTGCCGAGAAAATAAATTTTAGAAATGCAGACACGTACACCACACATACAGATGCACCCGAATGCCTGGGCGAAGGGGAAATAATTTTTGCAGACATTGACGATATATCAAAGTCCTTGTGTTAAAAGTAACATGACCATCCCTTTGAGACAATCATTTCCTGTTGAACAGTTTTGATATCACCTTTATCTCATACATGCTTTGCAGGTACAAAAATTTTCATTCGATATTCTAAAATCTGTCTGAGAACTTAAAGTTTAGCTGAAATTTCTCCACGACTATTTGCACAGACTGCTTTGCCCATTTTTATTTTCGAACTAAGTTGTTTCGTTTTAGATATGACTATGCATTTTTACCCGTCCCTTTGCCGAGATATTTAATCAAAAGAGTGCTGTACTTCACAAACATTGTGCTCTCTTCACCCTATCATTTGCCTGAGGTCTTCTTCCATCTGCTTATAAGTCAGCTAACATCACCTTCATCAACCACCCTTGCTGCTTATAAATATGGCATGAGCAAAAATCCCTTTCGCTTCACCGTGACGTGTTGGGTGATTTGGTTTGAAAAAATCGGTGAAATTAAACATTTTGAAAATTTCGAATTATTCTCAGATTTCAACATCACCGTAATGCATATTATCAAGTTGTTTGAATTTTTTTATATGTATAAGAAGAAGATTTTTTGCAATTCCGGATACCACTGGTGGTGGTATACGATACACATTTACATGGAGAGAAATGGGGTATTCCCCCCACCTTGAACCCCTCACCCAGATATGCTACCTCAACAGAAACCATACTTGGAATACCCTTAGATAACGTGGAAAATTTTGTTGAATTTGGTACAAGTAATTTTTCTCGTTTTGGAAGTAAAAATATATAAATATACAAAATCACTTTTCTAGTATAGACTGTGGATAATGTCACCTGGATTTGGTCATTTCAATCATGACCAGCTGGTACCAACACTAAAACGTGGTATTTTCCTGCTTCATCAGGATAAATGACGACATTCTAATGTAATGCACACCAATCATTCAGCATAATCAGATCAGGAAGGATTGGACTCGCACTCCCGTGTCCCTCCCAGATTCTCCAATTACATTTTCTCTGACAACGGATGATGTGGAACGTTATCATAAACTACTCGTACTCTCACATGATAAATCATACTTTGGGTGGGAGTTGTACTACAAAACAGACTCTTGAGATCAAGATTATTATTTCCTTTCCTTGTTGTATTTATCCAGGATCTGCATAAAAAGCTTAACATTTATCATTTTCTGAGATGACGGTTTTTGGCATTGTTCACACGTGCTGTTTTCATGTATATTGAGTATCTCCCATACATGACGTTTAACAGCATCACCGATTACATCCTTAGGTCCTTTTGGTGAAGTTGGGATAAATACGTTCCAGGTCATCCTTACATTGTAACTCTTCTCCAAGTACTGCAATGATGTCATTACAGAACCGTTTTTATTTTTGAGATGTTCGCCATCGGGCCAAACCGATGCAACTTCGTTTGATTTTTTTTTCGTACATCTTGTCGCAAATTTGACGTTAAAGCAACCACAGTTTTCTTGTTATACATCAACTTACGAGAGGCAAGGCCACGTGAATACAGCTTACCAGCTTCTAATGATTGCTTTGAATTTTATCTTGAGGCGCATAAGAAAACTATCTTGTGAAGTCGACTTGAAGCAGAGGCCTTTAAACCCTCTGATTCAAATTGACTTCATATAAAATTTTGTTTTTCTGTGAAGTCAATTTGAGAAAAACAATTTCTGTGAAGTCAATTTAGAAAGTTTTTCTGTGAAGTCAATTTGAGCAGGGCCTTTAAACACAGCAGCTTCCCTCTCTCTGCTCTCGGAAGGACAAACCTGGGAAGGACAAACCTGTTTTCTCTTGACAAAGTGGAGTTTTGAAGGTGGCAGGGGGAGGAAAATGATGTACTTCAGTTTGTCAGTCATACCTTCCTCCGGCACTGTACTCGGTTCATTTTCTTTCTTCCATAATGCCAAGTGTCAACAACACTTACATCCTCCAAAACGCACTTGCATGTGGATCTAAAGCCTTGACCGTTTGGATATTGTTTTCACAGAACGACCTGCCAGCATGGTAAGGGCTTTTACCAATAGCTTTTGATGTCACTGGCAAACTTTGCCAGTGGCTTGAAGTATTCATTTCTAGTCTTTATTCTGCTCGCAGCCTCCAGAGTGATATTCAACTATCTTGTGCTGACACTTATGACTAAGGGAAGTAGAAAGTTCATCCCACTTTGGGAAAACAAATCACTCGATGGCTTAATTGGAATGTTTCTTCATCAACGTATTGTTGTTGTTTCATCAACCAAGGGATGAGAGAAGTGTGGTGTGTATGTGTGCACACAAATATACTGCAATGGAGATTGTTCATTATCATATACAAGTGTATGTATATATTAAAACAAACAAACAAAATATATATATATATATATATATACTAGCAGAAGTACCTGGCGTTGCCGGGAGGGGGAAGGGGAGGGGAGGGGAGGGGAGGGGATGGGGGGGGGGGGGGGGGGGGGGGGGAGGGGAGTAGAGGGGAGGAGGGGAGGAGGGGAGGATGGGGATGCAGGACACTTCCTCTTCCTCTTCCTCCCCCTCCCTCCTCCCCTCCCCTTTTCCCCTCCCCTTCCCTTCCCCCTTTCCCCCCCTCACCTTCCCACCCCTTCCCTCCCCTCCCCTCTCCTCCCTTCCCCCTCCCCTTCCCCTCCCTCCCCTTCCCCTCCCCTCCCCTTCCTCCTCCCCCCGTTCCCCTCCCCTCCCCCACCCGGCAATGCCGGGTACTTCTGCTAGTTCTATATATTTTCAGTTCAATGGTCTGGCGGCGAGGATGGAACATCACGTGATCGCTCTGAGCGAACCAGCGAGCGGCTCTGGCACATGCTGAGATTCAGTGTATAATGTTCCTCGCTGAAATGCGCTGAGGTAAATATGAATAAAAAATATGGATCTCGTCAAATATTTTTAGGTAGGCCATGTCCTTCCCAGGCTCAATGGCCATGTCTATGCCAAATATCCAGTACGTGAGCCTCTCCGTTTACGAGTCTATAGGTAACACACACAAGCTGTGTTTTATTTATATAGAAATATATATATATATATATATATATATATATATATATATATATATATATATATATATATATATATATGTATATACGAAGAGTTCAGATGCAAAAACAGATATATCCATTTTTGCTGAAATGAGAAAATCAAGATTTTCTGCTGTGCATTCCAGGTGAAACCCATCAAAATGACATGGGCTGTATCTTAAAATACGTGGACGCGATCGGGTTTTGGGAGAAAATGATTTGCCTACTGAAACGGAGGTATTGAAACATATACTTCGGTAAACATAGTTCAGTTTCATCAAAAATGGCGTTTATCGGTTTTTGCGCCTGAACTCTTCATACACATACATACATACATACATACATATATATTGTTGCGGATCTCCAACGTCGGCCTACCCCTTATCAAGGGGGGATTAATCCCCTTGTCCTTTTACTGGCCGACGCGATCCCGGGGCTATCACGTTCCTTCCGGTCGGTGTTAAATAGGGTTGTTGGTCGAGTTAGTCCTATTACCTAAGTACTAACACCGGCCGTGAAGCAAGGAAATAACCCCACCCGAACCACTGCGTTAGTGGACATGCCGAGCGAAGCGAGCTGCGATTCGGGCCGTTAACAGGTACTAAACCCGATTCTAAGCGGTTGTCAATCGTGCCACGCTTACCCAATTGATAAATCACTAAGACGATCGGATTAAGAGGAAAACAGGAAGAACAGATTGGTTTATTAACAATTTGTACACTAAGAAGAAGAGGAAGAAAAAGAGCAATGTACAATGAAGAGGAAGAAGCAGATACACAGGGCAGCCTTATACCGTCTTACTTATTCCCTGGACATGGGCCCGTTCACACTCAGACTCACTCTCAGACTCGGTTGTAGATGGTCGGGTTGACGGTCCAACGATGGCGTCCACAGCTCGTCCGGTCCCCGACTCGTACCGTGCAGATGGTGGAAGACGGCAGGCAGCTCTCTGCATGGCGTTGGCACGAGGCGGACAATTATATACCGGGGAAAGGTAAGCGGCGATGATATGGCGTATGTAATACTTGTACTGGCGCCTTTATACGCGCTCCCGGTATTGTTATGAACGATGTGCCACTTCCCAAGATGTTACCCAACGCCCTTCACCAACGTCCTTCTGCACAAGCCCTTCTCAATGCTGCAGTCCTCTGCAATGCGTGCCGCGCGCCAGCCCTTTGTAAAGCGCAATCAATCAATCAAGGCTTGTCACCGCGCGTCTCTCCCTCTCGTAACTCTGAACACGAACCAAGCGCCTCTCCCTTCTAATCTGTTCAACAGAGGACCCCGGCTCATAACTCCGTTCAAGGCTCGTAACTTGTCACTGCCCTCCTCATAACTCAATTCAGCAGAGCGCACGTTCTCCTCATAACTCGATCACAATCATTGCAGTTGCATCCGTCCTCCTAACTGAGGTGGGGGCCTCGCGCGAAGGGTTATATTGCCACGCCCAGCGAATCCTCTGGAATGTCCAGCCACACCCTATCAGGTGATCTCACTCGAGCCCTGGTTGGCTGTTGAGGGCATACCGGCGCTCCGCCTTGATGGCTGCTTGACGTGGCCACACCCCCACCCTTGCGCTCCGCCCCCTTTTCGGGCCTTACCTCGTGGCCTTTGGGCTGGTTTGAGCGAGCAAGAGCAGCAAACGCTGCTGGCAAGCAAGCGTAACAAACCGAGGGCGATGGAGTACAGACTGGATAGCGCTTAATGGCGTCGATTGAAGGGAGGCTGCAAAAATGGATGAACGGGGCCTACTCTTATTTGTTTTACACAACGCAGATGCAACTATTGGGAATGGCCTTATACTAAACACATACTATGAAATAACTAACGTTCTAAGGTGACCTACGTGTTGCTTGTGGCCTATCTATGGGGTGCAACCTTTAACCTTTAATGATGTTACCTGTGTGGGTTCTCAAAACCGCAACAATATATATATATATATATATATATATATATATATATATATATATATATATATAAATAATTTCCTTCCTGATTTCTGATCGACCATACTCCGTTGCAGAGTGTCAGTGCTGCTGAAGTATTGTCTTGTCTATGATTGTTCTGGGTAGTTTGCCATTGCCTTCCCAGCATTAGTTAAGGCAGGAATTTGGAATTTGGTCATGGTGCCAGCGATAGCTCACCAACTCTTTGCAAAGGGCACCATAACATATTTAACCCCCTAACCCCCACCCTCCCAACTAATGCCGGCAGACAGGATGCCCAGTTTAACGTCCATCCGATGGATGGCACATGCATTGATGAATCGTGAAACACGAGACTGACAGTTTCTAGCTGAGCTGAGGTGATTCTACTCTCAACAGACTTCAACATGATTCAACTCTCGACTGACTTGAAGAAGCTTTAGAAATTAAAAAGTTTGAAAAATATATAGATGTATTTCTGTGCCCAACTTCTCTTCTTTTGTTTTTTCCTTCTCTCCAGCTTTGGTTTGCCTTCAAAAGTGGATTTTCTGGGCAAATTTTGTTTGAAAGATGGTGCATTGGCCTCTATAATGTGGTGAGTGATTGCTGGCTCGGGTAGCGCACAAACATTTCACATTTCAATTGTGAATTAAACATGAGCCTCTGGCAATGTGGACTTGGCAAAGGACCTGGAAAATTTTATCGGTGAAAGTATTGTAGATTCTTGGCTGGCATTCTGAGCACATATCCCGTGGCATGCTCTCCACAGGTGTTTCTTGCACTGCCTCCGCTCACACTGGGTATCTTTGATCGCCCTTGCAGTGCCAACAGCATGCTAAGATTCCCCGAACTCTACAAGATCTCACAAAGCGCTGCTGGATTCAACTCCAAGGTAACTGCTTTGCACATTTAGGATTTTGTACATTTCGACATTGGGAGTGTTGCAAATTTTTGTTAACCTTTTCGTGATGTGTCCTGATGACTTGTCAAAGAAGATATATCATCATGGTTACTATTATTACTCTTGTCAGATAGGTGTCACCAAAGGATCTGACTTTGTGGGCATAAACACTTAGATATAATTATTTTACCAAAATGTAGTGAGTCTGTAAGAAGGAGCAACACCCCAATTATGTGACGTCTTCAGTATGGGGTCAGCAGCTCATCAAGGGAGGTGCAAAGTGCTCCTCCCTTTATATGGAAAGGTTTCTCCATTTGCAATTTTAACACAGGGACTGAAAATTCGTTTCTCGGCTTCTACTGGATAAACTTGGCTGCAAATTTCAGAAGTAAATGATTTGTACATCGAGGTAATGTGTTCCAAATTTCAGCAACGTCCATTTCCGCATTCTTGAGTTTTATTAATACAACACAATTTCACACAAATGACCCTTTTCCTTTACGATTCTTTGTTTGGTGTTTTGTTTTCTTCAGCAGTTGCAGACTGAAAAGGTAATTGAAAAAAAACAACTTTCTATTCCATATAAGTGCCTGAGATAGTCATTTTGGAACATCATGGCCACTTTCCTGAAACCACACCCGAAGACTGATTTACTAAGTGAAAATCCGACATGTGGATTTACAGGGTGGGGTGGTCAAGAATGATATGCAACTTTTCAAACAGCTGTTCTAGTTACGTACCTCCGCCACCAAAGGAGCACAGAGGTTAGGCTTTCACACCTGTCTGTCTTGTTTGTTTGTTTTCTGTGAGCAGGATTTTCTGTGAGCAGGTTAAGGCTGTGAGCAGGATATCTCAAAAAGATCTGGACAGATTCAGACAAACCTTGGTAGTCCGTGGGCTGAGTAGGGTTTACATGCACACCCCCCACAACTTAACTTCCCGGGTATGTCCATGTACCCCCCACCCTAGGGGTTAGGAAAAACCATGTTAACAGAAAAAAACTTATTCCCAAGGTACTTCCCACGCATATTTTGATGTTACCCCCCTGTGTCAGTGATTTCCGAAAATTAGGGGTAGGCGAAATTCAAATGGCCATAACTTTTTACCTAGTCATCCTATGGTTGCATATGACCCCTCAAAATGTTTGTCCTGGGACACTCTTTACAATGATATGTGTTATATGCAAATGAGATCACTAATGAGGTCACCAGAGGTCAAACTATGAGGGAATGAGTTTTTTTTCTGTTAACATGGTTTTTCCTAACCCCTAGGGTGGGGGGTACATGGACATACCCGGGAAGTTAAGTTGTGGGGGGGGGGGGGGTGCATGTAAACCCTACTCAGCCCACGGACTATGGTGGTCAGGTTGGGTGTGTGACAAAGAAGTATTTATTAGATTTTGATGAAGATCTGAATCCGGACATGAGAATTTTTTTTATTTTTCAAGTGATTCTTCACCATTGGCAAATGGTGAAGGGCCAAAATATAGGGCCAAAAACAATATACAGTTGGACCCCACTATTTGCGGTTCCGCTATTCGAGGGTTCCACGTATTCAAGGTTGATAAAAGCGACCTGTTTCTCTATTTGCGGTTCCGCTATTTGAGGGTTCCACCTTTTCACGGTTGATAAAATGCGACCTGTTTCTCTATTTGCGGTGCCGCTATTCGAGGGTTCCACGTATTCACGGTTGATAAAATGCGACCTGTTTCTCTATTTGCGGTTCCGCTATTCGAGGGTTCCACGTATTCACAGTTGATAAAATGCGACCTGTTTCTCTATTCGCAGAAAAGTGTCTGGTAAATTCGTGGTTTTTTTATATTCGCAGTTATGTCCTGCAAATTCGCGGTTTTTTTCCTATTCATGGCAGTGTTCCACAAATTCGTGGTTTTTGGGGGGCGCAAATTTTTTTTTTTCATCCTGCCCGTGAAACACCAGGACGACATTTTATAGCTGGGTCGGTATTTATACCCAGGCTAAACAGCTTAGAGACTAATGTGCGTCCCTCTAGGCCTACCATGTTTACCCTTCTGTCCAGACCCTTAGAGTCCCAGCACATTATTCGCTTTTTTCCCCTCACATGCCTGTCCTCTCCATACGTCACACGTCATGGCGTATCTTGTGTGTACACGTGGGCCAGGCTTAAGAAAACTATACCTGTGAAAGAGAAAAAATATGGAAAGAGCACTGATTACAATTATCTTCAGATAGCCACACACATTATAAAGAGGATGATTTTATTGGTTGAGTGGCGATTTCAATCCAGGATGTCGAACGGCAAAGAGAGGCGGACAAGGAAGTTAAAGAACTAACTTGACACATGATCCTCATTGGGGTCATTCATTGGGCTCATATGGCGAAAAACATCTGTATCCGATTGACTTGTAATTACGAAATAATTGTCTAACAATTAGAACCCTTCCATCCCTCGGGCCTATGGGTGATCTCTGTATTACAGAATGCATAACCTCGTCTGTTTGAAAATTCACAAGAAAATTTGATAAGGTAAGAGATTTATGCAGCCGGCAGCCCCATAGTTACTAATACTGATTATTACACTGTGCGGAGGTGATTAGTAATTACGAACGAGCCAATAAGATTTTGGTTAAGGTCTGGATCCAGATCTGATTTTTAAAGGTCTTTCCGAAAGAACAAGGTTTAAAGGTCTTTCCATAGAGGTCTCTCCATAGTTTCAGAAGGTAGAACGGAGCGTGTGTGTGTGTGTGTGTGTGTGTGTGTGTGTGTGTGTGTGTGTGTGTGTGTGTGTTAGAATTGTGAGGAACAGAAATGAAAAAAAACGAGATGTGTGTGTGTGTGTGCGCTGGTTCTCTATATCTCTATGTTATGGTTTCAGAAGGTGGAACAGAGCCCTCCCAGATCTTGAAGTATCCACCTTCGTTTCAGTAAGGGATCATGGTTCATGGACCAGTTTGTGAAGTTTTTTTTATTCTCAAAGTTTTGTTCTGAGTGCTCTTTTGAAGATCGTCACTGAGCCTCGGACAGCTTCCAACTACAGTTTTTTGTCGTAATATTCCCAGGGATGGTTTTTAAGATCTCTGTAAGGTTCTTTTTTATCATTACCATTGCTCCAATAATCACTGGTACAATTTCGGCGCTCTTCAGCTTCCAGGATTTTTTTACTTCATTTTTGAGGTCCTGGAAGTTGGTCATTTTCTTGATTTCTGAGTTGTTTAGGCCAAAATCGCAAAATCGCTTTTTAGGCCAAAATCGCTGACACCTCAGTTAATAATGTCTTCTTTTCTCAGTACTCTGGTCACAATGTGTTGTTTTCTATGTTCACACTTGATTGAATCATTAGGTCATACGTGAGCATTACTTCCTTGTTTTCAGTGATGATTGCTTTTGGTTCATGTTTCCACGAGTTGTCTGGAACGAGGATATTGAGATGTTTGCAGACGTGCCCGTGGATTACTCAACATACTTTGTTGTGCCTTTGGGTGTACAGCTGCTTTGACATGTTTTTTTTACATCCTGATAGGAGGTGGCTCGTACATTCTGTTTCTACCTTGCAGAACCTACACTTGTCCAATTGAGTCAGTCCCACCATTTTCTTAAAGCCATTCATGTGGTGTCCTTGGTCGTGGGAATTTATAATGATTCGTTCTCCATCCCAGTTGAGCTAACCTCTTCTTCGTCATTCCAATGAGCCTTCTTTGTTTGTTCTCAATCTATCCAACTCTTTTGTTTATACCTTCCTGCTCTTTTATTGTTTTCCCAGTTGTTGGTGTATACAACAACAACAACAACATGCATTTTAAGGCCATTTTCCCTGCAAGAGTGGGGGTTAGCCTTGCGGTCACCATGACAATCTTCTCCATTTTGCCCTATTTTCTGCATCTCTCCTTGTTAACCCCCTTGCCTGCATTTCTTCTTCCACCATCTTCAACCAAGTCTTGCTCGGTCTTCCCCATCCTCTACTTCCTTCTACATTCATTTCCATCACTCTTCTCAACCAGTCACTTTCATCCTTCCTCAACACATGACCAAACCATCTCAACCTGTTCCTCTTCACAGCATCAATCACAGGCTCTATTCCCAACATCTTTTGCAATTCATCATTTGTCTTCCTCTCTCCCAACCCCCGCTTGCGGGGAAAAATGGCCTCTAAAGGTGGTTTTTTTTTTCTTCTCTCAACGACACTCCGCACATCCACCGAACCATTCTCATTTCCACCCTTTCCAGCCTTCGTTGCTGCTCTAGCTTCA
This sequence comes from Myxine glutinosa, assembly GCF_964187855.1. Classification (NCBI taxonomy): domain Eukaryota; kingdom Metazoa; phylum Chordata; class Myxini; order Myxiniformes; family Myxinidae; genus Myxine; species Myxine glutinosa. The sequence continues at coordinate 167,340,166 of NC_136264.1, forward strand.
TGACCCATGTCTCGCTCCCATAAATCATAACACTTCTCACACATGCAGCATACACCTTTCCCTTCAGCTTCAACGACACTCCCCTCCTCATCAGCACGCCACTCAGTTCCCGAAACTTCTTCCATGCACATCTCACTCGAGCAACCGTTGCCGAGTCTGATCCACCTTCTCCATTCAGCATGTCTCCGAGGTAGCAAAATGTTTTCACACCTTCCAGCTTCACGCCGTCTCCAAGATCCAACTCAACATTTCCTCCATCTGCAGCTGCCTCTGTGCACACCTTACATTTGAATGTAGCTGCCACACTGGTTAATGACCCTCTCAGACCACTACATTTTTGATGAACCCACTCAGCGCACATTGTACATTGAATGGTGTTCACTCCGACACCCGTCCTGCACACTGCACATGGCCACTTCCCAGTTCTTTCCACCTCACCACATGCTTTACCACTTGCCATCACCTTCGTCTTTCCTATATTCACCTTCAGACCTTTTGTCTCCATACATTCCTTCCACTTGTTCATCTTTTCCTTCAGTCCATCCATACTTTCCGCAATCAACACCAGATCATCTGCATACAACAACTCCCACGGTAAACCCCCCTTTACGGTCTGAGCCAGCACCTCCATCACAGCTACAAATAGTAGTGGACTTAGCACCGACCCCTGATGCACTCCCACCTTCACCTCAAACTCACCACTGTTCCCGTCCTTCATCCTTACAGCTGTGCGCGCTCTTTTGTACATTGCCATCACAACTCTGATCAACCATTCCTCCACTTCTAACTTCCTCAATGCCCATGTCAATACTTCGCGTGGAACCCTATTGAATGCTGTATATCTGTTGGTGTATATCTGTTGTTATTTCATTTTATAGCTTTCTTTCTTCTTGTTTGCAATTGTTGGGGCCGTGCTCGTTGTTTTGGTTTCTTGTGTGACATCTTCCATTTGCACCTGTCTTTGGAAACTTTTTGCTGGGTGTGTTTGGGAGGTAGGTGGGATACCATTTTCCAGGAGGTGGGTGGGATACCTTTTTGCCAGGTGGGATACCTTGTCTGATTTGTTGTCTTTGTGTTTGCTTACAAATTGGATTCGGTAGTTTGTTGCACTTTTTACGTGTTCGGACAATCCTACAATTGTCATTCTGTGCACTTAGTTGAGTTTCATCAGGCTGCCACCACCTCCTCATCTCGACAGGTACATTCTCGGGATGCATTGGTGTGTGTGTGTGTGTGTGTGTGTGTGTGTGTGTGTGTGTGTGTGTGTGTGTGTGTGTGTGTGTGTGTGTGATTGTGTGTGATTGTGTGTCAAATATAGCAAGTAGGTTGCAGTGTCGCAGCTTCCATTCATGAGTATAGATGGGCTTTGCTGCTGTTGGGGCATCTCAGGTCACATTTCTATTCAAAGTGAGCATGTATGAGCACAGAAAGTATAAATAAACAGAAGCATAGAAGGCCAAGCAATCACCAGGTAAATAATTCAGGGGCTGATTTTGGGTGAGGTACAAATTGTCACAGATTAAAGTACACCAAAAAAACCCCACATGTCTTTCAAGTCACAAATGCAACAAACAACGTGGAACAACGACTTTCAAATGCAGCTGCAACGACAAAACAAACATAAAGGAGGAGATCATTTTTAAAAATCTTTACGAACGAACAATACAAACAAAGAAAGCAGCTTTGGCATTTGACCTCAAACTTCAATTCCATTTGCAAGAGGGTACTTTCAAGATTAAATTGTATTACAGCTCAAGATAGCCTAGAGCCCTAGACCTTCTATAGTAACCATGTTCCCAGTTCATTTCTCCAGCTATCCTGGCAGACAAAAGGACACCTCACGTCACTCCAAATTACCCTCAATCAGACAAAGCTCCCCAACCATGCCACAATTCTCACAATCGCTCTGCATGTAGACATTTTGCTAATGTCTCTCTTGCCTTTCATTCACACTGGCGGCAGCGGTTACTTTTGCCAAATTGTGTTGGAGGCATAATATTGGATTGCATCTTTTATCCTGCATTCCAGAGGCAAAGTGCTGTTATAAAGGCCTCAAAGGTGATATCTGTACAGGCTTTGTCCATGCAGTTCAATCGTGTTACAAGTGCTGTTCCAAAGCCCTCAATTGAAAATATCACACAGAATTATAGCTCGACAAAATGGCACATACAAATGATAAAATTCGCTCTCAAAATTTGAGCAACCCATTCTGGTCACACTGCATATTTTCACTGCAATACATTGCAATTTTTAAGTAGTAGTCTTTGTTGAAGTCCTTATTGATCTACTCAACCAGTTTTTGCTCCAAAAACTCTGAATACAGATGGAAAAAGTAGCGTTATACAGGCAAAGAGAGAGGTAAAGGCCTTCATACTTGTAAATTTTCCCTTGGTGTGTTGTTCAAAATCATGATAAATAATTCCATGGGTGTCTGTCAGCAAGGATAAGTACAGGTGTCTTTATTTCGACAAAACACAAACGGTCAGATTTGGACGAAATGCATATTAACTTTAGCTAGTGAATCCTACATTTACACGTGTGGTGAACTACGAGTATAAACTTTGTAACTACTTTCTCCGTAATATAACTGATAAGATTCCTGCTCCTATTTTTGTCCTTTAATACATTATGGTCATCAAGGCTTGCACAAATTTCCACAAAAAGAGGTAGGGTAGGGGAGGTAGGGGAGAGGGTAGGGTGGAGGGAGAAGGGAGTGGGAAGGGTAGGGGGAGGGGAGGGGGGAAAGGGAGGGGGAGCGGGAAGGAGGGGGAGGAGGGAAGGGGAGGGGGGAGGGGAGGGGGGGTGTTCTTTGTGGAGGGGGAACCCTTGGGAAGGAACCCTTGGGGAGGGGGGAACCCTTGGGAAGGAACCCTTGGGGAGGGGGGAACCCTTGTGTTCTTTGGAGGAACCAAGTAATGCTCCAGAAAAGGTCATATAAAGGGGTGCCAATTTGATCCATGCAGTTACATGAAGAAGTAAATGTATTTTCAATGCAGTTACAGTCTCTTGGTTTTAAAGGGACCTCTTCGCGGTTCTTCATTTTTCTGTAAAAAAATAAAATGCCATACATAATGCCATACAGTTTTATATTATATTGCAGAAGTAGGTGTACATATACAATTCATCCATCATCTCTAATTATCATCAGTATCCATCATGTACATATCACGTTTGTCCAATATGTCTGAAATGTCAACACTTGCAAGTTTATGTAATGTGCGATTATGGTCCAAAAGGGACTGGTAAAATAGGCTGCACTGCACATGTGTACAATTCTTTCATGTAATCCAATTGTTGCCTATAATGTGTACATACATTGAGCTTCTCAAACGCTTGGCCCGACGAATACATCACACCAAATATGTCTGCAATTGGTTGGTGCGTAGTGCATACCAACTTTATTAATTGTGTAAACAAATTAATCACATGCAGACACGTTATCATATGCGTTTTCGTGTTCAAGGTACACATTAAACTGGGTTTTAACCTCTATATGTAGGGCGCCACTTCATATGAACTTTTCTAGAGCATTACTTGGTTCCTGCAAAGAACACAAAGGTTGTACAGTATGCACATGAGATTTTTGAATGCCCCTTATTTTCTATCGTCTGGCATTTTCTGCAAACCATGGAATGTCCCTTCTTTTCTATTCTTTGCCTCATGGCACATACCATATAAATGGGCCTTTTCTATGCCCCTGACATTTTCCCCCAAGAATGTACTTTCCTTTCTATGGACACTGTCAGTGGCCATCGAGAGTGGCATGCTATATTGCATTGCATGCATTCTATATTGAATTGCATTGTATATCATAACTGTTGCTGCGTTTTTGCCTGAGGAAGATCTGCTGAAATCTATCTGTCTGGGTTCTTCGCAACATCTTTGTTCTTTTCACATTTCTTTCCACTTTTTCATATTTCTCTTTATTCATTCTAATTCTTGCTTCTTCCTTATTTCTCTCTTTCTTTATCTATCTGTCTTAGGAGAAGTGAATTGTTGCAGAAAATTTTCTGTAAGGTTCACTTGGCTGCGCCTGGATGGGTTTGAGGGTAGAGGAGTAGCACCGAAAACCCAAATCCTATCCAGGTTCCTCCTGATGACTCCATCTTTGCTCTTTACTTCTTCTGGTTCCTTCTGATGACTACAATCCAGTATTTGGTTTACCGTTTCATATGTATATCATTGCTATGTTGTATTACTATATGCATGTATAATTGTATATATAATATGTATGCTATGTACATATTGCATATGTATATCATTCATGCTATATTGCATGCATTATGTATTGATTACTAACGGAGTCAAAATTTTTCTATATCCAACTTTTTGGGGTTCGTCCCGATGAGCCAAGCAAAAACTATGGCACTTAGGTGGAATTTGTTTCTAAAAGGCATTAATTAGACAATTTGGCCAATGTATATTTTAAGTTTGAGCTAGTTTCAATGTATAGCCTTTGCGATATGAGCGCCAACATATTTCTGACAGACACCAAGGTTGATTTGAGGGTTTTCGTTAAAAAAAAAACTCAAGAATGAGGAAACGGATGTTACTGAAATTTGGAACATATTACCTTGACGAAGCATTTATTCTGAAATTTGCAGCCAATTTCGTCCAGGAGAAATCTAGAAATGAATTTTGAGTCCCTGTGTTAAAGTTGCATGCAGAGAAACCATTCCATATAAAGAGATGGACGCTTCATGCTTCCCTTGATGATTATAAATTTCCCGTAAGTGCACATTAATTTGAAGCAACGTTTACCTAATATTTTCCGTGTTTCAGGGTGGGACAGACAGACAGCATTAGCCTATTATATGTATAGATTGCACTCGATTTCCAATCTATCTCACAAATTCATCCTTTTCTATATTCAAAAAGTCTCGTGTGTATGCTGTACGATCCTTGTGTTCTTAGGAGGAACAAAGTAATGAACTAGAAAAGTTCATATAAAGTGGCGCCCTACATATATAGGTTAAAACCCGTCAGTACGTAAAGCTGTATGTATCAGATTATTTTTTAAAAAGTTGAATGTTCTTTAAAAATGTGAAATGCTATTAAATTGAACAAATTATGATGGTGAAGATAATAAACAGGAAGTTAAACTGATATTCAGGCGATTAATTGATGGACAACCAACGACTTGTTTGGTTGATGCAGAGCTAGTGTCGCAAGACTTTTAATCATGATATCAAATTGTGGAAAACGTCATTTTACAGCTGAAAAAATATTGGCGGTGTTGAATCATACAAAACTCAGCTCCATTCATTGCGTCAAAAAAACGCCGAATTGCAATAATGATGCTGAAAATCAGGTTTACGAATAATTACGTTTTAAATATGAACAAAATGCATTTGCTCATCGTACAAGACTTAATTCAAGACGACATAAACGACTTGAAAAAATAAAGGGGAAAAAAAGTATTCGACCTGGATGGGACTCAAACCCACAATTCCCAGCTCTTTGAAACTAGCTCGGAGACTGATGCCTTATGCCTTATCCATTAGGCCATTGGGCCAGCACGTTAGATCTTTGTAATAATGTATTAAAGGGGTATAAAGTGTGTAGATATGGATTGTCATGATTGTTACAATGATTTCGACCGAGAAGCAAAAACTATGGCACTTCGGGGAATTTGTTTTGAAAGCCATTGATTGGACGAATTGGCCGATGTATATTCCAAGTTTCAGCTAGTTTCAATACATAGCCTTTGAGATATGAGTTTCAGATATGAATACGAGTTTCAAGCATCTAAAATCCATGAGAATTGAGATGTGCATACGGACTTCCCCATCCCATTTGAATTTCTTTTTATATCTGATCTCTGTTTCATGCACTGTATCATTTCTGGTACGAGTGCAAAACTTGCATGTTTGAGCAATTAACCAGAACATCAAAATCATGGTGAGGGCAGTAAATATTGCTGTTGTGTTGCAGATCAAAGACACACATCCCTTGCCCAAATGGCTTGTATGATAAGTCTGCCAGTGCATTTGCGTCAAGGGAAAACACATGCATATGTCCAGAGTTTGCCTCTTGGATGCGTTAACCGATTTTTGCCTTTCCGTTTTCAAAGCATTGATTTCATTGCACACAAATATTTGATGCAGGTTGGCTTGTTAACTCTGTTGATGACCAAAGGCCTCTTCAGTCGGTGTTTAATAAAACAGGAATAGTTATTATTAATAAGTGGAAAAGTATTGTCAATATAGTTATTATTGATAAGTGGAAAAAACCTCTGTTGAAAGGGCTCCCTGGAGAGATGGTAAATGCCTCCCATATTGCACCAGAGAACCAGCCACGGTTCTCTTGCGTTTTTGCATTGCTATCTTGCAGGACTGACTGGGTAGCTCAGAGATCATCTTTCAGGTTTCCAGGACTAACAGGAAATGTTCACCTTGGAGTGTTTCTCATATGAGTTTTTTTCCGGGTCTGAATAATAAACCGTCATCTTCGTGCTTTGGCAGAACAGGAGAAAAAGCTGCTGATTTTGAAATACCTTAGAGTATTGAGCCATTAATTTATAGGACATTTGAAAAGTATTTTATTTTTATTTTTTGTATGCAGGATCGAGGCTCGTGAAAGAGCTTACATTTATCACACAAAAAAAACCAAACAGACACACAAAGTATATAATAAGGGGAGCGGTAGACAAGATGGGGAGAGAAGGGGAAGCACACAAACACAACATTTGAGAGCAGGGACATCGGGAGATCTGTGTGAGTGGGAGGGCTTGGGGGGAGGAGGCGTGGGAAGGGGGGGGGGGGATTGGGAGAAGTATAAAACACAAGGACACTGCAAGGTCTTCCAGAAAAGAAGTTGGTATTTCAAAAAAGTGGACTTGGGGTGAAATTAGCGGGGGTAGAAAAGATCAAGGTTTTGGATGGGGGAAGATAAGAGATGGTGGTGAACAGCTGTTTTAAACACCTGGAAGGAGGAGTGGGATTTAAGAGAGTGAGGGAGTTTGTTCCAGATGCGGGAGAAAAGAGGAATGAAGGAGTGAAGGTGAGCAGAGAGTCTTGATTTTAGCAGTTTAACCATAAGAGGGTTGCAGGCAGATCTTGTGCGACCTGTAGGAATATTTGGGGGACAGCGCCCAGAGAGAGCTGGGGGAGCAAGGCGGGAGAGGAGTCGGTAGAAGACAGAAAGACCACCAACCTGCCTGTGGTGAGTAAGTGAAAGGCCCTCGGAGTTAGCTTCATCGCGGGAGATTCCAATGATTCTGAAAGCTTTGGTTTCAACAGCATGAAGCCGAGCTAGGTGAGAGGCAGGAGCACCGGCCCAGAGTGGAGAACAGTATTCCATTGAGCTGCGGATGAAAACCTTGTATGTGGTGAGGAGCTCAGGTGTGCCAAAGAAGTACTTCGCACGACGGAGGATGCCCAGTCAGCGACTGGCTTTGGAGGCCAGATTTGAAATGTGGTTTTCCCAGGAAAGATCATGGCAGATAGTGAGACCCAAAAGCTTGAGTGACAGAACTTCTTGGAGAGGATTATTCAGAAAGTGGATGGGAGGGTTGTCCAGTCGGTCTTTTCGGAGAGACATAGTCAGAGTGTGAGATTTGTCAGGATTGAACGACATGTTCCGCTTGTTTGACCAGTCTGTGATTTTGTCCAGGTCTGCAGAGAGTCAGGAGGCTGCAGACTGCCGATCTGAGGGATGAGGAATGGAGCGGCAGAGAGTGGAGTCATCAGCAAAGAGATAGAGAGGATTTTCAAGAGAGTCAGAGAGATCATTGATGAAGACCAGAAAAAGCACAGGGCCCAGAACACTGCCTTGGGGATCTCCAGCCTGAACAGGAAGGGGAGATGAGAGAACCCCATTCAGGGCCACATGTTGACTACGACTAGAGAGGAAGTCCACCAGCCATGCGTGGACATTTCCATGGATACCATCGGAGGGGAGTTTGGTGAGCAGAGCTGGGTGCCAGACCGTATCGAAGGCACGTGATATGTCAAGGGAGACAGCTCTAATTTCCTGTTTGGCATTGAGGACCTCCATCCATTGTTGAGACAGCAGAAGCTGCATGTCCAGAGTAGAGTGACCTGGTCTAAAACCAAATTGATGATCAGAGATCAAGCCATTGGAGAAGAGGAAAGATTTTATATCCGAAGCAATGATGGATTCCATGACTTTGCTGATAATTGGGAGAAGGCTGATTGGTCTGTAGTTGCAAGGATCTGTTTTTGCACATTTTTGTGTAAAGCGGTGATGGTGGCTGATTTCCAAGCTGATGGCAGATGACCTTGAGGAAAAGAGAGGGTGAAGAGAACAGAGAGAGGGAGTGAAAGAGTGGAAGAACAGGATTTTATGACCTGTGGGCTGATGCCGTCAGGTCCAGTTGCAGAATCAGAATCAGAGTCTAGGGTTGGCAGAAACTTTTTCACCTTGTCAGGAGGAAAGGACACAGTGTCCAGGAGCAGCTGGGTACGACTGCGTATGGTGGGTACAGAGAGGGTTGGGTTTGGGACACAAGATTTAGAGGCAAACACAGAGTTGAGGCATTCAGCTTTTTCATGTGCGGAGTCAGCTGTGTCGCCGTTTGAGGTAAGGGAGGGGGTGGAGGGGGAACAAACACCAGAAACAGATTTGACCAGATGCCACCAGGATTTGGAAGAGGGAGACAGATTTGAGAGTTCGGTCTTGAGAGTGGAGAGATATTGCTTCCTGGCTCTCTTGAGGGTGGACACACACTTGTTTCGGGCTTTGTGAAAGGAACTGAGATTTCCTTCCATTGGATTTGCTTTCCAGGAGGCGAAGGCAAGTTGTTTCTGGGCAACAGCCTCACCACAAGATTCCGTGTACCATGGACGGGAGGAAGAGTATGACAACTGAAGACAAGATGGGATAAATCTGTGCATGAGAGAGAGCAATTTACTTTGGAAGAATTCCCAGGATAAGTTGATGTGAGAGGCGGTAGAAATGGGAGACCAGTCCAGCTGATTTATGGCTGCTTGAAGACCGTGCCAGTTGTCCTGAGTGGAATGCCAGACTCGTCGACGCTGAGGAGGCTCTCTTAGAATGGTCAGAGAGATGTCAAATGAGAGAAAAGACTTTAAAACTTTATTAATTGTTCGTGTTCCTTCTGTGCTTGATGCTCTGCGTTTAGAGGATACAGCATTTAGAGTTTGGAGCATGGTACACTTCATCTGCTCAGGATGGCATTGCAGTTTACTTGGTTTCATCTTTTCAGAAGACAAAAGCTGGCACCCAGGCGGCTCCAAGTTATGTCATTTCCCCCAAGGTCACTGGTTGTGTTTGTCTGACGTTGAGTCCGATGGTGTCGAATGTCTGTTTGTATGTGTGTGATTCATGTAACACCTCCTCCATTTGTATAACAGCTCCTCCATTAGCGTTAGAATCAACAAATAAATAAATAAATAACATGTTGTTGGCTGCAAATGTGAATTTATTCAGTTTTTTCATTCTTTGACAAAGTGTCAAATTATTGGTGGAATTAAAACTGACAACGTCTTCCTCAAGGTGTTGCATTAATGGGTATGCAAAACTCTTAAGGATTTATTTAGGTGCCCTCTGCCAGTATTTACTGGTCCCAAGGTACATTTTGAAAAGGTATTTGTGTGTTGGTACCCTGCTCAAATTCTAAATTCCGACTCTGATGTATGGGGAAAGAGGGAGATCAGGGTGGAGGGAGCACTATATCTGGTATAGTCAAATAAAGCAGCAGCAAGATACTGCAAACGCGTGATTATGAATGTCAACTTATTTGACTATTCATTCTCCTGTTCTGCAATAGATCAGCTCAAAAGCATTGTATTGTCCACTTCCAGAAATAATGTTATCCTTTGCCAAGCTCCTCTACATTCCTTTTGGGATAACTTAAAATAACAATAGCAGACATTTTTTCATTAACTTCACTTGCCATTTAAGAAGTTTGGAATTCATGCCGAGTGACATTCTCACTGCCTCCCATGATAAGGTCCCTTTTGACAATAGGGAGAACAATACAATGGCCGACAGCCAAAGCAAGCTTTTAGTACCCATGTGGCCAGTTGATCATCACACTAAGCTCTATGAACAAGGTGATGCAATTGCCATAATGAAGAACAAGCAGGAAGGACTTCTGGAAGAAAGGCTGAACCTATGTTCTGACTCGCTGGTTAAGAAAATTGTCATCCTGAAACTGCATAACGATAAGAGAATCATTGGCAAGAAAAGTGCCATTTTCATAAAATCCAAACCGTGGTTTTTCTGAATGCGAGAACGCGTTCTGCATTCTCAGAGAAGTAAAAAAAAGGTTAGGTTCTTGAAATGTCCTTCAATATGCAGTTGTTCCTGGTTTGTTGTTTGAAAGATCTCCTTGAAAATGCGATGAACTCTTCAATAAATCGTGTGATTCTTTTTTCATCCGCCGAAGAGGATAACACAATGTCTGTCGCGTTAAGACACTTCAGAAGGAGGCCTTCTGTGTTCTGATCGGAATGTTGTGGTTGGTAGCTGGACGGAGTGTATTGAAGACAATGGAAATGCACTCACTCATTGGGTAGCATACGTAATTCGGTGTACGGTATATTTAATTTGTAATGCCATTCCCAACTGCAAATTAACACGTTAGCTTATGTGTTGACATAGGCATTGTATTTGCGTGTGAGGCAACATGCGCTCATTAAAAGTCGCGTGGCAATCGCCGTGGTGAGAATTGCATTTCAGTCATCGCAACAGCTCGAGTCATGAAAAAGAAGAGAAATTTGCAGCGAAATTAGCACATTTCAGAATATCTGCAAATAAATAAACTAACTTTTAAAAAAAATTACCCAAAGACATGTTTGGTTCTGTTTACAAAAATATGTTGGGTAAACTAGAGGACAAAGGGTGGTGTTTGAATCTTGTATATGTTTACAAACTTCATTACCTGGGATGAAAGAACAGACCTTGCCATGCTTTCTGAAGCTCTGGGTAAAGGCTGCAATTGCAGCTTTTTATTCCAAGGACTAAGAGAACAGCAAGCAATGTTTATTTTCCTTCGTAAAAATTGGATGTTCCTTGGGTAGTTTAAAACGACGACTTCCCATTCCAGCCTCAATGCAAGAGTTTTGATAGCACATGCTATCCAACAGCAGTTGCTTTTTTTTGTTGCCACCACTTCTAACCAAGCCTGCAGAGTCTCATGCATCTGATGGTTTCCAAATATTTTTTGGCATCTCTCGAAGATTGGCTCAAGAAAACTTACCACCACTCGGCACGAGCCAAATTTGCTTAAAATCGCAACTTTTGCACGAGTTCACATTTACATTTACATGAGGTCTTTAGGTTCCCAGCAGTTGAGTTTGCCTTCCAGATGGAGAATATAAACTATGTTTTTTCCTCGACTGTACCTGCTTTTGGAAGTTGAAGAGGCCAATTAGAAGCATCACCAGATGAACAAGTAAAGGCAGTCTGTTGAAGGACTTCATGGAACTTCTGATATCAGGAGCGGATGACATGATGGACTGGTCCGTGAGGGGGATATTTAATCTCAAGATAATCTGGCTTGTAGACTTAGCTTAGAGAGCCGGACAGAACTATTGTGCACACTTAGAAACAGAATTGGGTGTCCAACTCAGTATTTAAGGAATTGACAATATCTGCAAACAATCTTCCATAACTCAAATAACTTACAAAGAGTGTGATTTAAAGTCTAAGTCTCTGACTTAAGGATTACAGGCCTAATACATGCTATGTTTTTATTCAGACCTATAACATAATGACATGCACACGAGCTTTTCTTGCGATGGTGTATTCCGAAGATGTGCTATTATTTATTGCAATGACTTTTTAAACCACGGTTTTTTTTTTTGGTTTTTTTTTGTATACAAGATCGAGGCTCGTGAAAGAGCTAACATTAATCACACAGAAAGACAAACCGACACATAAAACATATAACATGGGGAGCGGTAGACAAGATGGGGCGAGAGGGGGAGGAACACAAACACAACATCTGAGAGCAGGGACATCGAGAGATCTGTGGGAGGGAGAGGGCTTTGGGGGGGGGGAGGCATGGGAAGGGGGGGTGGAAGAGGTATAAAACATATGGACACTGCCAGGACTTCCAGGAAAGAAGTTGGAATTTCAAACAAGGTGGATCTGGGGTGAATTAGTGGGGGTAGAAAAGATCAAGGTTTTGGATGGGGAAAGATAAGAGGTTGCAGTTGGTGCGGTTGCGGTTTGCTAATGATTTTGTGCATGACTGTCTCTTCCGTGTTCCGTTTCAATCTAGGCATACACTACTTGTACTTGTAGTCTATAGACCGATTTTGTTCTGCCTATTGCTGCTTGTATTGACTGAAAGGTGACAGCATCGGCAATAAATCGGCAGGTAATTTACTAAAAGGTTGTAAGCGTCGGGTGAAATTCAACAAACGGAATCTTTCTCAGGCCATTATACCTGAGAAGGCCAAAGTCTTGTTACTTTCTATTGCAAACCTAAACTAATGCTTCGCCTTTGGTCATGTATCAGATCAAATTGTGACTATTTAAATGTGGCCAAAAATTCTATGGAATTAGTCTTTAATCGACACCTGCTTGTTGCACGTTAACGTTTATTTGTAACAAAGCACCTTTCAAGAACTTTCTTTCTTTAATAAAAAGGATTATTCCTCTTCGTGTTAAAAAATGTTGCTTCCAGACAGATGAAACCTCAATCAGGTACCAGCTTGTATTATAAGCAAATACTGTTATGGCCTGAAGCACAACAAGCCAAGCATTCAATCAAACCGGCTTTATTTATCAGTTGTAACAATCAAAATATATTCCTATACATAAAGAAAGAGGAAACAAAGAAGGAAGAAGAGGGAAAAACCAGATTAGGCCAGCACGAGAGGGAAGGAGTAGGCAGGCAGGGCTGGAGGACCGGGGTGACCTGAGGCAACCCCTGGGAATCCGGTCAGTCCCAAGGGAGGAACTACAGTCTGGTGGTCCTGAAGATGTCAGAAGAGGAGAGACCCAGACGATGAGGATGTGAGCGGTACTGTATCCTCCCGTATCAACTCAAGGCCTGGTCGGGGATCCGAAGTGGAGGAGCTGCAGCGAGAGTTCGAATAAGCACGGCATTTAAGGCAGGCCCCACAATAGGCCCCAAGGCAGGCCCAGCAGTAGGCCCCAATGCAGGCCCAGCGGGAGGCCCAAATGCAGAGGTACGGCATCAGGAGTTCGATCAAAGTCGACCTTCAGGTGGAGAGGCGGCTGCATGGGTTTGATCAGGCACAACCTTCAGGTGGAGAGATTGCAGCTGGAAACTCTACAACACACGAAAAGGCACTCCGCCATGAGCCCTCCTCCAAAATGGCCACTCTCTCCTCTGAGTCAACTTCCTGGTCCCTCTCCTGCCCCATAGCCGATCATAGGCTTTATACCCGTGCCCATGGGCCGAATCACTTGGCCTAACTCGGGGGGGTGGGGGGGGAGGGGGTGTAGACGAAGAAGCCGCATCAGAGAGGAAAGAAAGGTCACAGACCGTAACAATAGTTGGGAAACAAGGATGAGAATGGGGTCGTGAGCATGTAGCAAGGGGTGGTAAACATTCAAGCGTACAAAATTGTGCCAGTTGAACTGATCCATATTTCGTCTTTAGCAAAGATGATTTTTTTTTTCTTTTCTTCATTCATGGGCTAAGGCTCATAATGGAGCTAACACATACACACAAGCACATACTGATGAGACAAACACTTAACACAGCCACTGAGCTTGGGGGAAGTGCCGTCACTACCATCACTTCCTGGGATACTCTGGGTACCAGCAACATCATAACAATGGTGCCGCTTTTCTCACCGAATGTACTCAGCGGGGAATTTCCTTCTCCCCATGGATGCCAACCGAAGGGGATTGTCCGTCCTCTACCTTTTCAATCTTGGGAGCAGCACATACCGTTTCTTTAAGCAGCACGAGCAGCTTTAAATTTGGTATTACTTGAACCAGTCCAAACTGGATGGGTGATTTTTAGGAGACACCATCTCCTTACTGGATGGCCATTGGCTCCCTACCGGAGCTCATCCACCCTTTGCCAGGTGTTGTTTTTGGTTCTGGCAGGCTGTCACAGTCACCCTCCCCACTAGCAAAGCCAGAGAGGGGTGTCGGTTTAGTCACCGACAACCCGACCTTGCAGCAGGTAGCATTGGGTTACATGTTACCAGTGGCAGTCCCAAAAGACTGACCTGACCTGCAACAACTGGTTAGTTTGAGAATAACTGGTCATTTGGCACAGTGGAGCATCAATCTTCTGAGAGATTAGTGGCCTTTAGGTAGGGAAATATAACAAGACAGGTCTTGTATTAATTATATATTTACCTCTGCCACCGAAGGTGGACGGAGGTTATGTTTTCACCCCTGTTTATCTGCCTGTCCGTTAGCAGGATATCTCAAAAAGTTATGGACGGATTTGAACAAAACGTGGTGGATGGGTTTGCTGTGTGACGAGGACCAATTTATTCGATTTTGGTGACGATCCAGATTGGGATCCGGCACATCACTGGGATACAAAACGTAAACTATTCAGCCTGACGGATGTATGTGCTCTACGGAATGCCGCTCTAGTAATTGAAGAGATATGACCAGGTGTCTTTCTATGCTTAAAAACGACCTATTGTATTGGTAGAATAAAGTCTTTGACATGTGCGCACAAGGTTTGTGAAACATGATCCTTCGGCTTGTGGTGCTCGAGTTAGCTTTGACTTTCTCCATAAAACTTGAAAATTTAATTTCTCTCAATTTTCCACACTGGTACCAATACGCAATTACAGTATATGGCCTTTTTGTAGCTCCAACTTGATTCCATGCGATTATTTTCTTTTGGGGATATTTGAAGAGTGAGGACACAGAATCCACAAACACTGGAACTGAAGGCAAAAGTTGTGGAATTGTGCAAATCGATGGAGTACAAGGATTTGTGCCGCAAAGCCTAATTGTGAACAATATTTTATCCATCAGTTGGAGGAAGCACATTGGCAAAACTGTGGTCACATTAAACATGTTCATGACAAATTGTGAAAGAATATTGGACCCATTTGTTACATGGTAGCATTTGGTCACTTTTCAATGTGTTTGGAGAACCATTTCAGAAAAGCGATGTGATTGTAATGGCCTGGTGGGAGGATGATTTCTCTTCTTTTTTGTAAACATGTTCGAAACTTGTGGAAGAGTAGAGCAGAATGAAAGGGAATTAAATGGAAAGGGGGAAGCAGAGTAGAAGTGGGAGTGAGATCAAGGGGAGGGGAGAAGGACACATTGGAGGGGTTGGGGTGAACAAGTTGCACATAAGCCAAATAAAACACAGCAGGAAGAGGAAGGGGGGAAGGAAGGAGTGGGAATGAAGCTTCCAACGAATGAAAAAAATATTGCAACATAAATATACTTTTCTTTTGATTGCCTCTTTTTGTTGGCCTGATTTTATTATCCGCAGCGAGTGTATGCTTGGATTAATCCACTTGACATGACCGATGAAATTACATTCAGCTTGTCTCCTATCTTAAACAGGTGTTCTGGTGCCATTGTCTGAATGGCCTCTTCCATTCAGTCATCTTGTTCTGGTTCCCTTTGATTGCTTTACACCAAGGTGAGCTCAATGCCCATCCAAGCTTCAAACATGGCTCCGTTTGTAATTACAGATTTTGTTTTTAATCACCTCGTGTTTCATTCATTTGGCACATTGTCCAAGGGAAAATGCAGTTTGCATTCCATTACTTTTGAAGTCTCTGTTGCTGGACGATGCCAAATTCAATGGAGGAAGTGGAGAAAGAGGTGGGGGGACAAAGGAGGAGGGGGAACATCACTTGTGTTGAAAATAGAGAGATGAATGTCTCATTTCAATTTACATGAGCCAGCCTTTCTTTATGCTCATGATTTGATATGAAAATTTATCTGCGGGAGTTTTGTTTTCTGGTTGTATAGCTCATAAGCCCTGCTTTTTTATTTCATTTCCTCCTGCTTTTCCCCAGCTGCTCACAGCTGAGATTATAACCATGTTTGGCTCGTTCATTCAATACGTGAATTGTAACAGCTTGCATAAACCCTTTATTTTGTTGCATTGTGCTCGGTTTTTCTGTTTCACTTTTTGAAATATATCTGCCATTACTCCTTGGAGTGTGTTGAAAAATAGGTTTGTTGTGGTGTTGCCCTCCTATTGTATAAGATTAGTTTTTTTGTTTTTGTTTTTTTTCATTACAAAGTACAAATTTGAACATAAAATTTTTCGTTTCATCTGCATTTTTCTTCACAGACATTGTTTTTGCTTCTGGTAAAGTTGGCGACAATGTCTTCCTTGGAAACATGGTGTACACGGTGGGTTGTCGGGCAAAAATCCGTCCTGGCCTTCAGTTTTGATTTTTGTTGATGATGAGTGACAAATTCAAGCCTAACCTAATTGGTCCATGCTTTTAATTTTGTTTTTGTTTTCCTCACAGTATGTGGTCGTCACAGTGTGCCTCAAAGCTGGACTAATTACGTCGGCTTGGACCCGAGTAAGTATGTTGTTGTGCATAAACCATCACCAGTTCTCATTTGGTATTTGTGTGTACCTTGTCTATTAATTATAAAACACTTTTATAGTTCCATATATACATGTATATATATATATATGTATGTATGTATGTATATATATACAACATGTATGTATATACTGTATATATATACACAAGTTTGAACACAAGAAAGAGAGGGATGTAATATGTACTCGTGGTGCATACTTGCAGACTGCAAGCAAATATCCGAGGGCACCCTACAGTGCCTTCAAAAACTAATCACACCTCCTTGACTTTCTACACATTTTGTTGTTACAACCTGAACTTAAAATGGATTAAAATGAATTTATTTTGTCACTGATCTACACATAATACCCCATAATGTCAAAGTGAAGAACGTCAAAATTGTACCAGTGATAACTGGAACAGCAGGAATGATAAAGGAGAACCTCGCTGAGATTTCAAAAACTATCCCCGGAAATGGTACCACAAACGAAATACAACTGGAGGCAGTCTGTTGTTTGGTGACAATCCTGAAAAGAGCAATCGGAACAAAACTGTAAGAACAACAAAAATTAAACAGCTTGGTCCATGAACTGTGATCCCTCACGAAAACGGAGGTGGATCCTTTGAGTCCTGAGAGGACTCTGTCCACCTCCTGAAACTCGGTCCACTCACAAGCACTCATACCAGAGTGTGTGTGTGTGTGTGTGTGTGTGTGTGTGTGTGTGTGTGTGTGTGTGTGTGTGTGTGTGTGTGTGTGTGTGTGTGTGTGTGTCCGTGTGTGTCCGTGTCCCCATGTGTCCTCCATAATTCCAAAACCATGAAACTTGGTGGCCCAAAACTTTCATGCATTTTAAGGGAACTCCAAGGGAGTACATGAGTGAAAACTGGGTATTTTAGGAAAGTTCAACACCCCTATGGAAGATAACTAACGGGCTTATTAAATTAAAACCAAAAAACAAGTTTCCCTTTGGTCAGCCCAAGTTCACCTCACATAGGTCTTAATCCGCCATGTTGTTTCGGCCGACTCAAAAAACCTTGGTTATTTTCTACGATGACTTCTCATGGACTAATTAAAGTATATAATCAAAATATGTCTTCAGTTTTGAGGATTGGAGCTGGTGGACTAAATAACTGTTGAAATCTGAACATTTAAAGAAATTACCGATCCTTATAACTCAGTGTATTTACATACTCACTCACTTCAAGCAAGCAAGACTATGATCCTTCCTCCATATTTACAATTGGCAAAGTATTAAACTAAACATTTTCTACTCTTCAGAGAATTATTTTGAGTGAAGAAAGGATTGCCTAATGTGTAACTTAATTGAGTTAAACGAAAACAATTGCGATAAAGTGCTCATCATCAAATGCCTGGTCTTCGCTGTATACTTCGCCAATCGCCTGCCAAGCCAGCTGTTCTTTATAAACCGTTTTGTTGGCATGCCTGCTTGAGTGCTTAAGCCACTTGGCGAGCGCTCTCCAAGCTGCTTGGTAATAGCTGCCTATTTCCTCTTAGATCCCAAGTAGTGGAGCAGATATGCGACAAAAATGGAACAAGATGTTCACCTATGGCAGAAAGCATGAAGATTTGCATACGTGTCATTTAAAACATGTAGATTTCAAAAAGGTTCGGAAACAAGTCCTGAACTAGAACGCCACTCAGTAGAGCGCATACTCCCGCCGTGGGTTTAGTTGGAATAATACGTTTTGTTTAACATCCCCCCTCCCCAAAACAATAAATGAAAAAGAAAGTAAGCCCTAACTGTCAGATAATTTATTTTGATATATCTCGGAATTAGAGGAGAAAAACATCATTTAAGAATAAGAATAAAAGCTTTAATGCAGTAAAACGGAAAAAATCTTTCCCAAAAAAATTCCCAAAAAAAATTCCTGGATCCGGAATAATATCCTGAGCTTCACCAAAAACTAATCAATTTTTCCTTATCCCAAGTGCAATCATCCCACCAACTTTCATCCAAATCCGTTCAGAACTTTTCCAGATATCCTGTTCACAAACACACGAACATACGAACACACACACACACACACGGACGGACACGATCGAATGCGTTACTCCTTAGTGGGAGTAAATATACCGCTGAATATATTTTTAGCACATTTTGTCATATTATTTGAATACATGTTTTTATAAAATTTTATGAGTACCATGTCTGTTTTGCAACTACACTGACCCAATTTATTTTTGATATTGCACACTTAAATAATTTTATCTTAAAAGTGGACTTTATGTGTAATTTGTTGGAATACATAAGTACACTGCATTAGTTACTGCACATGCTTATATTGAAACCGAATCCACACGTTATGCACCTCCTTAAAATATTTTACCTCAAATGGAAATTTAGGTAAAATCACAAAGTCTATATTCCATAATACCTCTGGAATATCTAAGAATATTTTTGGGTATTTTAAAATGCTATTGCATTTCATCTGATTTACGTGTGTTATTTATCCTAACCAGAATATTTAATAAACGTATTGTTTAACATTTTTAGATACCTCCGCCACCAAAGGTGGATGGGGGTTATGTTTTCACCCCTGTCTGTCCATTTGTCCGTTTGTGAACAAGATATTTCAAAAATTTGTGGACGGATTCGGACAAAATTTGGCAGAGAGGTAGCGTATGTGACAAGGCCGAAATCATTCGATTTTGGTGAAGATCCGGATTCGGATCCGGCTAGTAGAATTTTTTTTCAGTGATTCTTCACCATTGGGAGATTGGGCCAAAAACGATACATAGCAGGATATCTCAAAAAGTTATGGATGGATTTGGCCGAAACTTGTTGGACAGGTTGTGTGGGTGTGACAAAGAAGAATCGAATCAATTTTGGTGAAGATCCGGACCGGATCCAGCTCGTATAATTTTTAGTGATTCTTCACCATTGAGTGATATGGCCTATCAGGCGGAGGTATGCTCTCTACTGAGTGCCGTTCTAGTTATGAATACAATGTGTAACTTTATTTCAGGGATCAGTTTAAATAGACCAGCAAACATGTTCCATGCAACTTTTCTGCTGCCCAAGTTCTTGCAAAATATGTCATGAAAATAAGAATTATCCAGATTATTAATTTAAATTTTTTTTTTTTGGTGAGCATTGGTTTCTGACCATTTTTGAAATCGGCACACCTGACAACCCCCATATGCCCATTTTCATTTTCATTCTGCCAGAAATTAACATGTCTTTGACATATCCGACCCACGAAACGTTAATCACGCCAAAACTTTGTAGGATCATTTTTTTTAAACGGCGTAGCCCATTGGGCAAAGCCGTCTAGAACAGTGGTTGTATGTATGTATGTATGTATGTATGTATGTATGTATGTATGTATGTATGTATGTGTGTGTGTGTGTGTGTGTAAATATGTCCCCTCAAACGTACACCAATCAGAGTTGAGGATCCGATCACATGACAGGGGTGATGTGATGTCATTACTGCGGTACGGCTGACTCCACACACCGCCATTTTGATTCCTATGCCGTTCAGGCCGAATATATTGTTGAACCTGTCATGTATCACATTCTGCATGCTTTACCTTTACGTTTTTCATTCAGTGTGAAACACAAACAAACACATGAAACACATGAAGCAAAACACGTGAAATTAAGGATTTTTAATAACACTCCATTGTTATCGTGGCTGTGGTTGTTGTTGTTTGTGGGTTAATTCTGTGTAGTTTTATATATATATTTCTACTGCTTCGTAAAATATCACTACTGTATATATAATTTTGTATGCTCGTTCCATGTCCTTCTGTATATGTAATTTTGTATGCTCGTTCCATGTCCTGAAGGTTTTCTACTGTCGTAGAATAATAAATGTTTCTGTTCAAACTGCTGTGTGAACAAACCATACATTAGGGCTTTTTCCACTTCAAACTCGCAGAGGCTTCCAGAACTGGCAAATTCGTGATTAAACAAACGATTTTTTTTACGGTGTAGATGTTTGGTTCATGTGGTTACAGCGTTTTTCTCTCCGTATGTATGTATGTCCCTCACATATTTATCCTACATATTGGGTGCGTGTTATAGCCGACAATTACGCTTCTGAAAGGTGGAATGTAATGCCATTTGGCTTTGCCAGTTATGTTTCTTTCAAAACCCTTTAGGGAGCGTTTTTATATTGTGTCATATCCCTGGTTGGGACAAATTATCACACTTGATGATTGGGGGGAACTGAAGTTATGACAACAGGGTAATGATATATGATGGGGGGGGGCGGGGGAGTGGGGGGAGGTGCATGCCCCCAGGTCATATATAATTAAAACTTTGATTAAGGACTCTTCAAATATTTGATTGAGGGAGGCATTTTTTATGACGGCCTCCAACCAGTAACCACCCTAAGCCTGGTGTTGGCTTAACGGTTAGATCCTTGGGTCCTGAGTTTGAATCCTGGTCAGCTGTTGAATTAACACCAGGTGGGGTTGACTCGACTCAGCCTGTCATGCCTCCGAGGTCGGCAAAATGAGTAACAACTCACTGGGTCCTCTCTCAAGGAGGTTGGTGGCAGGATTTGCACTCCGGGCGTCGTAAAACACCTCATTCCTAACACACTCAGTGGTGTGTGTCGGGATGGTGCTGAGGTCACTTTGATAGTGTTGACTAACTGACCAAAATATATAATAAACCAGTGTCTCAATGCAATCTCTTCACTTCCATGGTGACAGAAAGCTTAGAGACTTCAGAGTACATCAAAATAATTTAATACTTACATTATTTGCTAACTGGCATCCCCACCCAGGTCATACTATCCCCTTCAACTAAAGTATCAAACAAGCCCGGCTACGCCGCTGTTGGACTTATGGTCTTGTTTAACCACGATGTGCCTTACTAAGGATTTTTCTCACACATGCATCTCACATTTTCTCACAATTCATCTATCTATAATTCCAGTAATCTCTGTATGTATGTATGTATGTATGTATGTATGTATGTCTGTTTGTCTGTGACCGCTGTTTCTCGACAACTACCGGTCCGATATACTTTAAACTTGCCAGGTATATTGCTGGGGACCCGAGGATGTGCCTTTTCAAGGTTTCATATTAATCGGAGAAGTAGTTACCGAGCTATATCCAAAAAACGATTCAACCAATCAGAGAGCAGCGAGCTATCACGTGTGCCGAACGTGGCGAACAGACTCTGCCTCGGACGGCACATTTGAGAGCGTATTCATTTATTTCACGTTGGCAAACTATGTTGGCGTTCAACTATGTTTTAAAACTAATTAAAACTAATTTGCGATTCATCGTAACTGCGATATGCGACCTTCCGGACAGTGAAGACTGCACTTCCGGCAGCCAATCACAGAACGCGTTGTTGCGTAGGCGTGGCCGATGTGAGAGCGAGCCGAGCCGAGCGCGTGCGCCATTACGGTTCGTAATTCGATTTCTTCCGGAGAAAATAATAATTTCTCGATTTCTTATGCGCATTATTTCTCCCAATTCAGTCAGAGCGAAGGGCGGAAGCGAAGAGCGTTGTTTTTTTTGTTTACGGGCGTACGGGCGTACGGGCGTGGTAGAGCGTACGGGTAGCGTTTTTTTTTTTTTTTGGCAAGGAACGGGCACCCACGTACGGGCATGCCCTAGTAACTTATAAACACACGAGCCACCACATATCGTGGGGAAGAGGTGCGAGTCCAGAGGGAGGGGTTGGGGTGGGAGAAGGCAGGGGAAAGGTTGGGGTGATATGAGGGAGAGGTGGGGTGGGGAAGAGGCGTGGGGGACTTTGGAGGGAGGGAGGTGGGTGTGGTGGAGGAGGCTGTGAGAGGGGTGAAAGTTGGGAGGGGAAGCGGTGAGGTTGGAGTCTGGAGGGAAAGGGTCAAACGGGATGTGAGGAGGCAACGCCAGGTACCTTTGCTAAAAAACCAACCACCTTTTAGAGGCCATTTTTCCCCGCAAAGCGGGGGTTGGCCTTTTTTGACTAGTTGACCCTAGCACCGTGGTTGTTGTTGTTTTTTGGTCCCCTTTTTGAAGCAATGTTTTAGGGCCGAATGCCCTTCCTGCCGCCAATCCTTTTTGTCGCCTTTTACGACAAACAGGGAATTACCAGTGAACTGGTACTCAATTAGCCGACCTCAGAAGGATGACAGGCTGAGTCAACCCCCTTGGTGTTAATTCAGCGATCGACCGGGATTCTAACCCAGGATCCTGGGATCCTAAGCTGGCACCCTAGCCGCTAGCCCAACCTTTGCTAGTACGTATATAATCAAAAACCTGTGCGTCTGTCTGTCTGTCTGTATGTCTGTCTGTCTGTCCCCGAACTTCTCCCTCAGTTTTGTGGCTAGCCACGCCAAATTTTCTTTGGAACCTTTTGCGGTCTTAAGGTGGTTGGGAGGTTTCATAAATTTGTCAATACAATTATTATTTTGAGTTTCCACCCATACGGAACTGCTCCCTCTCTCTCTCTCTCTCTCTCTCTTTCCACAAGCGATCACCTACACTGAAGTACCTTCACCCAATATTTGGGAGCTCTAGGTGTTACGGTTCAGCCGTGAAAGGATAACGCACAAATACACAGACACACAAACAAACACACAACCACTTGAAAATGTGTTTATAGATTAACAAGATAAAAAGGTATCAGAATAGGTCACAATTTGATGAAAGTTGTTCGTTTCAGAGGGTTCCAACTGCTTAAAATGTGAAAATAGAGGAATAAATGTTCAAATGCATTGTAAGAAGATAAAAGTTAAAATTCCTCCTTGCCAAATTGCAAAAACCAGTATTTACATTTACTGAAGCCATCTCGTAAAAATATATACACATTTCGAAGTGAATCACTTTAAAGATGGAAAGAGACGTACTGGAGCAGTATGGACAGCATTTGGAAAATTAAACGTCATAGTAAATTGTATGATAAAGTTTTTAATCAATGCTTCATACCATTATGATAATATATGGCAGTGAAAGGTGGTCTCTCACAAAGAACATGGTGGGTGCAAAAATTGATCACCACATTAAGAGCCATGGAGAGATGCTGCCTTGGCAAAACAAAGAGAATGGAAGGGAAGCCAATGGATCCGACTAAAATTTTTATTCGATTCGATTGATTGGTCGTCATCGAAATGCTGAAATGGAACTGACTGGACACATAGCAAGAAGGATGGATATAACCTGGATGGATATGACCTGGATGGATATAACCTGGATGGATATGACCTGGATGGATATAACCTGGATGGATATGACCTGGATGGATATAACCTGGATGGATATAACCTGCATGGATATAACCTGGATGGATATAACCTGGATGGATATAACCTGGATGGATATAACCTGGATGGATATAACCTGGATGGATATAACCTGGATGGATATAACCTGGATGGATATAACCTGGATGGATATGACCTGGATGGATATAACCTGGATGGATATAACCTGGATGGATATGACCTGGATGGATATAACCTGGATGGATATAACCTGGATGGATATGACCTGGATGGATATGACCTGGATGGATATAACCTGGATGGATATAACCTGAATGGATATGACCTGGATGGATATGACCTGGATGGATATAACCTGGATGGATATAACCTGGATGGATATAACCTGGATGGATATAACCTGGATGGATATGACCTGGATGGATATGACCTGGATGGATATAACCTGGATGGATATAACCTGAATGGATATGACCTGGATGGATATGACCTGGATGGATATAACCTGGATGGATATAACCTGGATGGATATGACCTGGATGGATATAACCTGGATGGATATAACCTGGATGGATATAACCTGGATGGATATGACCTGCATGGATATAACCTGCATGGATATAACCTGGATGGATATAACCTGGATGGATATAACCTGGATGGATATGACCTGGATGGATATGACCTGGATGGATATGACCTGGATGGATATAACCTGAATGGATATGACCTGGATGGATATGACCTGGATGGATATAACCTGGATGGATATAACCTGGATGGATATAACCTGGATGGATATGACCTGCATGGATATAACCTGCATGGATATAACCTGCATGGATATAACCTGAATGGATATGACCTGGATGGATATGACCTGGATGGATATAACCTGGATGGATATAACCTGGATGGATATAACCTGGATGGATATGACCTGGATGGATATAACCTGGATGGATATAACCTGGATGGATATAACCTAGAGGGGGAAAGGCTTCTTCTCCACTGTTCCACATGTCTACTCTGAAGTCCATTGCCTTGGCAAGCGAAAGATGGCAGCATGGTAATTGTCAGCACTATTATCTTTTCCGCTTAACATTCTGATGCTGAAGTACAGGATGATTGAGCACAAAGCAATAATTGGGGAACAGCATCGTGCACGTCACATTACTGCTTCCTGGCTCTGACGAGCGATTTTCCTTCTTGTTGACCGCAATGGCCACCATTCAGCACTTTGCCTCTTCAGCTCTAGATCAAAGGAAAACACCAATGTTCCGTCCACTAACGGTGCATGCTCCTGGAACATGCCACCCACACGCTGCCAAGACTGCAGAAGAGTCTGGCCCATCAACACGCGTTTGGCCAGCTGGTGATCAGTGGGCACATCGGGAGCCCATGTCGCTCAAATCTTCCTTTTTCCCAGTTTTTCGGTCAGCATGTGAAGCACACTTTGTTGAGAAATCGTATTTTTCTGTTATATTTCCGTCTATGTGCTGTTTGTATTTTCATCGAAACTTTTTTCCGTGACGAGTCGTACCTTGTCTATTTTTTCATGCAGCCTTGGCTTTGTCGGGTACCTCCCACCGGAGCTCAATTGTATCGGCTTTGAGGTTATATGGTCGTCTTCTCTTTTCCTTTTTCCAAAAAAGTCGTCCTTTGCAACCTTTGCAATGCTACTCTATTCCCCATCACTTAAAAAAAAAAAAAATCCTAATAACTCTTTGACTCGGACACTCTTATTCGGCCTTCTACTGCACTTCCTCCACCTTTCTCCTTTTCCTCTATCATGTTGTCATTATCTTCATTAAGAAAACGTTTCTTCCTTCTTCTTTTTAAAGCTTTTGAAAATGTATTGAAATCGATTCCTTTACTTCTCTGGCATCAGCACGCCACGTGTTCTTCTTCATCATGATCTATTCTTCACCATCACAAGGCATATTTTACAAACCTGTCTCTCACCGAAGTGCTTGGTCTGTCATCCAACTTCCGGTTCCCACAACACGACCTTTCTTCGTTCCTTCAACAATAACTCCTTCCACCCATCCCATGATCTTTATCTCAGAATTTTAAACATAGGTATCTTGAAAAGTCCAATTTCCAGAGTTTCCCTGTGCACAACAACCAAATCCACATCACATTATTTTAATGTCAAACCCCTCAGTGTCAAGACCCCCCACCCACACATCTCGTACAAGCTCATGTCCTTACAACCCCACTCCTCCCACATGTTCCCCTCTTCAGCATCCCTCCACTTCATGTCCACCCCCTCTTCCTATATACACCCTCACCCCACCCTCTCCAAGCCAAGCTTACCCCACACCCAACCCCGAAAAGCTTTCCCCCCAACCCACCCGCTCGTCCTGCCACCCTCTTGACTTTCCCTTCATCTTTCCCCCTCTCAACCCTCCCATCCTGCCCCTCTCGGCTTCCCCCTCATCCTGCCCCGTCCCATCCTCCCCTCCAGCCCACACCTTCCCGGCCTCCTCCCCCTGTCACCCCTCATTCCTCAACCACTCGAGCCTTCCACCTATCCCTCACCCTCACCCCCTTTCCCTTACTGTGTGGACCTCGAGCATTCGAGGCCTCCGCTACAACCTGGCAGATCTCTCAATCCAGGCTGCTGCTAACAGCCCGAACATCATCTGTTTGACAGAATTCTTCCTCCCTTAGTGTCTCTCACTGGCTATTATCTCCTCTTGATTGATTGACTGACTTGAACCCTGTCCTGGTGGCAGAGTCGCACTGTACATCAAGAGCTCTGTTTCTCACTCTCCATTTTCTGCTCTTAAACCTCCCAACGCCCAGGACTACCTTTGGTTGAAATTTCCCCTCCGCTCCCACTTCTTGTTTGTCGCTGTGTTGTACCATCCCCAAACAGTGATGACTCTATCGACTACATCTCTTCTCCAAAATGGACCAACTTTTAACCACTCATCCCAACGCTCTTTTCCTCATAAGTGGTGATTTCAATTGTCACCATGCAAATTGGCTGGGTGTTGGTTCCTGTCTCACCAGTCATTGCACTTCAGCAAAGGACGTCTGTGACTGCATGGGACTGACTCAATCTGTAATCTTTCCCACCTGGATTTCTCCCAATTGCAAATTTCCCCTTCAAGACTTGGTGATAACAAACTTCCCCACAAATGTCTGCTGCTCTTCCTCTGCTTCAATTGGTTCATCTGATCATCTGCCTGTAAGAGTTAACATCTCTCTGGCAATTATCAGAGAGCGTCAACACCGGCACCAGCCTCACCGGCACCGGCCTCACCGGCACCGGCCTCATCACCGGCTATCAGAGAGCCTCTCTGGCAATGCCTCAACACCGGCAAGTCTGGAAGTTCACTCGGGCAGATTGCCAGGGACTGCAAGCAACCATCTCTCTTCAGGACTGGTTTCCCATATCTACTGCCTCGATATCGAGTCAGCCTGGGAATTCTTCCACAGAAACCTGCTGCCTTGTATGCACAGATTAATCTCATCTCGTCTTCAGTTCGCCTACCCTTCCTCCTACCCATGGTATACTGAACCCTGTGATGAGGAAGTTGCCCTGAAACAACTCGCCTTCTTTTCCTGTGAGGCAGATCCAGCCAGAGGCAATCTCATTGCATTCCAAAAAGCCTGCAACAAGTGTGTGTCAACTAAGACAGCCAGAAAACAATATTTGCCCAACCTCAAGATTGACCTTTCAAACTTGTCTCCCTCCTCAAAAAACAGGTTGTGCCTTGTTAAGTCTTTCTCTGGTGTACGATCCAGGTCCATCCCTTCCTAGCTCTCTTCAAATGACACCACGACCAATTCCGCTCATGAGAGATCTGAATGCGTCAATTCTGTGTTTGCTTCCAAATCTGGTGTCCCCAACCCCTCACTCTCTGCACCCACCAACCCTTCACAGTCATACCCAACTGCTCCTCGACTTTGACTCTACTGCTGGATTGGGTGGCATCAGCTCACGTGTCCTAAAAAACCTACTCTGCTGGTCTTCCACATCCCCTCTCTGCCCTTTTCACCCTGTCATTTGCACTAGGTCATCTTCCATCTGCTTGGAAATCTGCCAACATCACTGCACTACATAAAAAGGTGCCAAAACTGATCTCCTCAATTACAGACCTATCGGCTTACTTCCAATCATCAGCAAGGTCATGGAATCTATCATCACATTTGATGTGAGATCCTTCCTTTTCCCCAACCGCTTCATCTCAGATCACCAATTTGGATTCAGACCAGGTTACTCTGCCTTGGACATGCTGCTTCTACTCATCCAACAATGTATGGAGGCCCTCCATGTCGACATGAAATCAGGGCGCTCTCTCTGGGCATATCTCGTGCTTTCAATACAGTCTGGCGTCCATTTTAATTTTTCTGGAATTTGTTGAATTTGTTTTTCACTTGGAAGTTGTGGGTTACGATGTGTAAATAAAGATGAAAAAAGTCAGATTTAATGCATTTTAATTTCAGGCTATAAGGCAACAAAAGGTGAAATTTTTGAAAGGGGGTGTAGACTTTCTATAGGCACTGTATATGTTCTTACACGAAACATTTGCTTCCAATATCCATCAGTCTATTTCTCAGCATCCATCTCAACACCTGTATGTACAGTACTGCCACCTCTCAAGAAAGGTTGGCATTACACCTTGGCCTAAAGACATTTGAAAAGCTGCGGGCAGTTCACCACGGCAAGGTTATGCCCGAAACATTTGAAATGGTCTTTCGTACTTGCCCCAAATAAATCTCCACTGAAGGCACATGACAGCTTCCATTCTGATGGGGCGAAAGTATGTTCAAATCTTGAGAATACCTTGAAAAATAATGCAATTATAGTTTTGTAAAAAACACATACAAGCTTATAAAAGTTACATTCTTTTTTTCATCGTTCCTCATTGACGAACTCTATAAATGGCCGTTGAAACGAATATAACTGTTTTTGGATAAACATTCTTATCTGGGATCATTTAATTCATTTGTTAAAGTAACGTTTTTATTTCTCGTTATTTTTTATTCTTCCCTATTACGTACACATTTGGCAGAAGGACCTGCTGCCCTATTCCATCTCATCAGAGAGATATTAATGGTTTAAGTTTCTTGTCTTGGGAGTTGTAGTCAGATATGTCGTTGGGATTTGATATCAAAGGGGAAGTAATTGCATTTGATTGATCTCCCCTCTGAAAGGAAAATCGGAGATTGTTTTTGACAGGATTATGTTATTTTTATAAATCGCTGTGACAACCGTGCAGAGAAATAATAAAAAGTAAAACGTTGTCTTGGGTTGTTGTTTTTCTCCAACTGGTATACCATTTCACAAGGAATCATAAGCAACTTAAATGCCATTAGGCCCACAAGGCCTGCGCAATCTGTCTCAAGGTGTGTTTATCCAATTCTAGGTTAAACCATCCACTGTCTCTGCTGCCACCACCTTTCCAGGGAGACCATTCCATGCATTAACGACCCTCTGAGTCTGAGTGAAACACTCCTGCTTCAACGTCATCCTAACTCTCCTCTTCTTTCCTCTCAAGCTGTGGCTCCTGGTCCTATCAGTGTCAATTGTTGAAGAAAAACTCTTCTGCACTTGGTCCTTCTCCACAATTCATTATCTGAAACATCTCTATCATATCTACTTGTAATCACCTCTTTTCTAATGTATCAAGTCCTGTCTCCTTCTAATGTATCAAGTCCTGTCTCCGCTCCTCATAGCTTAGCAAACCCTCATAGCAAACCCTGACATTGATCTCGTCGCTCTACCCTCTACCCACTTTTTTTTTTTGTATACAAGATCCTGTTTGTATACAGCCTGGTGTTGGCTTAGCGGTTAGGGTGCCGGCTTGGGATCCTCGGATCCTGGGTTCGAATCCCGGTCGATCGCTGAATTAACACCAGGGGGGTTGACTCAGCCTGTCATCCTTCCGAGGTCGGCAAATTGAGTACCAGCTTGCTGGGATGAATGATCCCGGTGTGTACCCCGGTTTAGAATAGGTACACCGTATCCCTGCGCATCGTAAGAGGCGACTAAGGGTTGGCATCAGGAAGGGCATCCGGCCATAAAAACATTGCCTCAAACAGGGAACCATGATTGTCATGGGGCCCGCAAGGCTAACCCCCGCTCTAGCGGGGAAAATGGCTTTAAAACGATCATTCATTCATACAAGATCGAGGCTCATGTAAGAGCTAACATTAATCACAAAAAAAAAAAACGACACATAAAAACATATAATAAAGGGAGCGGGAGACAATATGGGGAGAGAGACGGAAGCACACAAGTACAACAGCAGAGAGCAGGGACATCGGGAGATCTGTGGGAGGGAGAGGGCTTGGGGATGGTGGGGGGCGGGGGGTGGGAGAGGTAGAAAACGCATGGACACTGCTAGAACTTCCAGGAAAGAAATCGGTATTTCAAAAAGGTGGCTCTGGGGTGCATTAACGTGGGTAGAAACGATCAAGGTTTTGGATGGGGGAAGATAAGAGATGGTGGTGAACAGCTGTTTTAAAGACTTGGAGGGAGGAGTGGGATTGAAGAGAGTGAGCGAGATTGTTCCAGAGGCGGGAGAAAAGAGGAATGAAGGAGTGCTATTGAAAAGATGTCCTTCCTCAGATTTGCCCAAAACTGAACACAATATTCTCGATGAGACCTCATTAAATTATTACAGTGTTACCTCTTTTGATTTATGATTAATCTGCGATGAATACAACCTAAAAGCCGATTTATGTTGCTCCAGGAGCCCCGGAGTTTATATTTTGTGTTTATTTTTTGAGCTGTCGGCCTTAACTCACAGGTATTTAACATGTAAATGTTAAATACCTATAATGAGATTAAATCAATTGTTTCCTAATTCTGAACTGCTGTGAGGTAATAAATAAATAAATAAATATAAAAAGTTAAAGCCTTAAAATAAATGCTTTCGACAACTGGGCAACTTTCAGATTTGTTTTGCTATTGCGTTCATTTGTTTTCACTGATAACTTTGTTAAGGCGATTAGTGTTACGATAATTGTGTTAATCATTGCACATGCTTATCCCTTTCTTGTATTGCGTCCTGCTGACCCACCGGATGTTTGAGGGGGTTGGTGTTGCCTTGGGGGAGTGGGGTGCGGGGACAGAGCGACAGGGTTTATCAGTTGATGTCACCTCTCATGCTGAAAGGTTATGGGACCGGGTGGCATCATGGTGGGTGGGTGGCATCTAAACATCATGGTGTTTTCATGTGTGAAATGAAAGTGTCTGAAGGTTGTCATTTGAGCCTGATCGTTCCTTAAAAATTTCAACTTCAGAAATGTTCCACAATTCATCTCGTGTTGATGTTGCACCAGGTGTGCAAGACTGGAATTTGGAACGTGTGCCTCTCCGTCTCAACCCCCTCCCTACCACCACCTTTGCCAACCACAGTTCAGATCTTCCTTTGGATAAAACACAATGTTTGTTTGATGGCAGGAACTGTGTATATAGACATGTTTGAAATGTTTCAAGTCACTTTCACAAATCATGGTACTTTCGATTTATTTATTTATTTATTTATTTTTTTCGCACCCTTTACTTTTGTGTTGTCATTCTTTGTATTGTTCTCGTAAATGCTTAATTGTGCATGAAGAAATTAAACTTTTCTGCCTTTTTGTCTTTGGGTGCAGTTTACCCACCTGGCAGTGTGGGGCAGTGTCATGTTTTGGGTCATCTTCTTCCTTGCATATTCGGAATTCTGGCCTGTTATCCCTCTTGCTCCCGACATGGCGGGGCAGGTAAGTCTGGAAATGCTTTATTGGTTCGGATGATTGAAGGCAAGGTTTGCCTCACTAGGTAGAGATGAGATGTCCAGAAATCATTTTGTACCATTTACCATGAGTGAAATCAGGTGATTTGAGGATTGGGTGGGGTGGGGTGAGTGAGGGAGGAGGAGGGTCGGGGTGAGGAAGGGGCAAGGTGGTGCTGGCAGGTAGGTAGGTTTTTAAATACATATAAAAATTCCAATCGAGGAATAACAAGTGGAGCGGAATACCAATATGTGCTATCACTTGATAATGTTATGAAAATTGATACAGTTGGCAGTCACTGTGCTCGTTTTGCCCGTGTTGATCCGTTGGAGGCTTCGCCTGCACCCGCTTTTCCTGAACACAAGCGAGGGTGTTGTCCTTTGGAAAACCTGAGCTCTGAAAAAGGATTTACCTGTGTGGAAGCCGGTAATCTCGCTGAGCATGTAATTAACCTGCACTGGGAGCCTTGAGGCAGGTCCTTCCTGCCTCTTAGTCTATTTACTTATTTATATATTTATTTTGGTTGTTGCGTGCTTTCAGCTTCGTTTCTGGGTGGTACCTTCCATATTGTGATACAATGTTCCTAAATTTTGAATAACACCTGTGCTTCTTCGTGTAAAAGTGTCCCTTTTTTCAAATTCTTCAATTACTTTTTATCAAAAATCACCATCAAATAGAATGGTTGTACATTACACGTACCTTGGTGGAGTAATTAGTAATGTTCACAAATAAGGAGGGGTTGGGGTGGTGGTATGCACCTCGTGTACCATGATATCCATAAATTGACTTTGCAGCCATGATTATCTTGTCAAATAATTACCCTCACCAGAGGGTATTGTATTTGGGTCTCTTTGTTAGTTAGTTAGTTCATTAGTTATTTTGCTTGTCTGTCTGTCTGCACATAATGTGCTTACATCGGCCACAAACGCCACCAAGGTGGTCACCAGTATTACACGTTACCTGAGTTAAACCATATGTGAGAACGTCTATAAAGTAGGTACTTTTAGAACGTGCGTGCTTCGATAAAGTATGTACTATTGGAAGGTGAGTACATCTGCAGAGTAGGTATGATTGCAACATGAGTATGACGATAGAATACATGTGATTGGAATGTGAATCGAAACACTGAAACCAAAAAGGTCTGTTTTTCCACTTTATGAACATAATGCTTCATCATCGATGCATTGTCCACACAACACAAACACACGAGCACACTAACACAATCCAAAACACAATGCGTACACAAAATAATTGCTGGTGAGGATTTTTTTTTTTTTTTTGGATACAAGATCGAGGCTCGTGAAAGAGCCAACATTAATCACACAAAAAGTCAAACCGACACATAAAACACCAAATTAGGGGAGCGGTAGACAAGATGGGGGAGAGAGGGGGAAGGACACAAACACATTTGAGAGCAGGGACATCAAGAGAACTGTGGGAGGTAGAGGGGTTTGGGGGGAGGTGGCATGAGAAGGGGGGGGGGGGTGGGAGAGGTATAAAACATATGGACACTGCAGGGACTTCCAGGAAAGAAGTTGGAATTTCAAAAAAGTGGATCTGGGGTGAATTAGCGGTTGGAGAAAAGATCAAGGTTTTGGATGGGGGAAGATAAGAGATGGTGGTGAACAGCTGTTTTAAAGACCTGGAGGGAGGAGTGGGATTGAAGGGAGTGGGGGAGTTTGTTCCAGAGGCGGGAGAAAAGGGGAATGAAAGAGTGAAGGTGACCAGAGAGTCTTGATTTTGGCAGTTTAACCATAAGAGGGTTGCTGGCAGATCTTGTGCGACCTGTAGGAATATTTGGGGGACAGAGCACAGATAGAGCTGGGGGAGCAATGCCGGAGAGGAGTCGGCAGAAGACAGAAAGACCATCAACCTGCCTGCGGTGAGTGAGTGAAAGGCCCTCGGAGTTAACTTTATCGCAGGAGATTCCAATGATTCTGAAAGCTTTTGTTTCAACAGTGTGAAGCCGAGCTAGGTGTGAAGCAGGAGCAGAGGGGGGAACAGTATTCCATTGAGCTGCGGACGAAAGCCTTGTATGTGGTGAGGAGCTCAGGTGTGCCAAGGAAGGACTTCGCGCGACGGAGGATGCCCAGTCGGTGACTGGCTTTGGAGGCCAGCTTGGAAATGTGGTTTTCCCAGGAAAGATCATGGCAGATAGTGAGACCCAAAAGCTTGAGTGACAGAACTTCTTGGAGAGGATTATTCAGAAAGTAGATGGGAGGGTTGTCCAGTCGGTCTTTTCGGAGAGACATAGTAAGAGTGTGAGATTTGTCAGGATTGAAAGACATGTTCCACTTGTTTGACCAGTCTGTGATTTTGTCCAGGTCTGCAGAGAGTGAGGAGGCTGCAGACTGCCGATCTGAGGGATGAGGTATGGAGCGGCAGAGAGTGGAGTCATCAGCAAAGAGATGGAGAGGATTTTCCAGAGAGTCGGAGAGATCATTAATGAAGACCAGAAAAAGCACAGGGCCCAGAACACTGCCTTGGGGAACTCCAGCCAGAACAGGAAGGGGAGATGAGAGAAATCCATTCAGGGCCACACGTTGACAACGACCAGAGAGGAAGTCCGCAAGCCATGCGTGGAGCTTTCCATGGATACCACAGGAGGAGAGTTTGGTGAGCAGAGCTGGGTGCCAGACCGTATCGAAGGCACGTGATATGTCAAGGGAGACAGCTCTGATTTCCTGTTTGGCATTGAGGACCTCCATCCATTGTTGAGACAGCAGAAGCAACATGTCCAGAGTATAATGACCTGGTCTGAATCCAAATTGATGATCGGAGATCAAGCCATTGGAGAAGAGGAAGGATTTGATATCCGAAGCAATGATGGTTTCCATGACTTTGCTGATAATTGGGAGCAGGCTGATTGGTCCGTAGTTGCAAGGATCTGTTTTTGCACCTTTTTTGTGTAAAGTGATAATGTTTGCTGATTTCCAAGGTGCTGGCAGATGACCTTGAGCAAAAGAGAGGGTGAAGAGAACAGAGAGGGTGAAGAGAACATCTACATGGGAGGTGTGCCAGGAGGAAACCTTTTCTGTCCAGAAAGAACATCAGGGCAAGACTAAAGTTTGCCAATGAACACCGAGGCAAAGACCAGCACTTCTGGAACAATGTGCTCTGGACAGATGAGTCAAAGGTAGAGCTATTTGACCACAGTACCAGAAGACATGTTTGGCGAAATCCAAAGACAGCATTTTACCACAAGAACCTGATACCAAATGTAAAGCATGGTGGTGGAAATATTATGGTTTGGGGCAGCTTTGCTGCATCAGGGCCTGGGCAGCCCACCATCATAGAATCCACTATGAATTCCTCATTGTACCAGAGGGTGCTTGAGGATAATGTGAGGCCATCTGTCTGAAAGTTGAAGCTCAACCAAAGGTGGACCTTGCAACATGACAATGACCCTAAACATACCAGTAAATCCACCAAGGAATGGCTGAAAAGAAAGAAATGGAGGGTTCTGGAATGGCCAAGTCAAAGCCCGGATCTAAATCCCATCGAGATGTTGTGGGGGGATTTAAACGAGCTGTGCATGCAAGAAACCCCTCAAACATCGCACAGCTGAAAGAATTCTGCATGGAGGAGTGGGCAAAAATTTCTCCCAGTCGACGTCAGAGACTGGTAGACAGTTATAAGAAACGCCTACTTGAGGTTGTTTCTGCCAAAGGGGGCAATACCACCTATTAGAGCCAAGGATGTACTTACTTTTTCCACATGCGAAATTTGCATTTATGTTTATTTAAATTATACAATGGACTACAAAATGTAAATGTTTCATGATATTTGTTATATTATATCACCTTTATCTATCAATATTGTTGAAATGAAGATCAAATAGCTGTATGTTGAAATATATTGAAAAAGTCAAAACTTTACATGGGGTGTACTTACTTTTTCATGTGACTGTATATATAGTTATTTAGACTATATATTGTTACGGCCCGCGGATAAGGATGTTGGTTTGCCGAGCGGATGGCACCGCGGCCTAACACTTACCCCGATTAACCCGATCCCCGAACGTTGGCCGGATCGCGCCACAGCTATTCAATATGGAAAAGACAAAAGCGACACGGATGTGAAGAAGAAGAAGAAGACAAAAAGGTTGGAAATACTACTAAATTTATTCCTACTATATACAGGCTCAAAATAACCAAGGAAGAAGGAAAGATAATAAAATAATATACAGAAGAATTAGAGACACAGTGCAAATTCCTTATACAAGCTTAATTAAATCCCCAGGGACAAAACAAACAGAACAAACTCACGTACACAAAAGGATGGAAAGGCAGGAGGTGGATGGGTGGAGGGAGAGGAAGGTCCAAGGGGTCCTGCAGCACGATCGGCGTGTTTAGCAGCCGCCGTTCCTTCGCGGCCCTGCTCAAAACCGCCGTCCAGGCCCCAAGCGGCGGTTGTTGCTGCTGTGGCCGCCGCTGCTGCTGCTGCTGCAGTGGACGTCGCGCGCTTTGCCAGGACTACAACAGGCTTCTTGCTGTTAACTACTGCTCAGTCCAACCTTGGCGAGCAAGGCGACGAATAGCAGGCTTTGTGCTTTCCGGGATGTCCTCTCCTTGGATGTTCTCTATGTTCTCTTTCTTGGTCCAACCACTCTTTCTCTCTCTTGGTCCAATCACTCCTCACCACCGACAACTCAACGCAACCACTTTGCTTCTTGCGCGCGCTCTTTTTATAGCGCCTCCGGCGATCAAGCCGCCGGCCTTCAGGTCACGCCCATCGGTGTGCTCACCTCGGCCCTGGTTGGTCGCGTGACCCTCTGGCTCCGCCCTTGATGACGACGGGCGGGCACGCCTTTCTTCCCCGACCCGAGCACATGTTCAATGGTGGTTTTGGAGGGGATGTAATTGGCAATCGAGGCTTGGCAATGATGAAAGGGGAAAGTGAAAGGAAGGGGATCTACTCTTATTTAATGCAGTGCAATGGAGTGTCATCTTAATGGAAGACAAGGCCTTACCCTAATACACATAATAAAGATATAACTATCAACCAGGGGGAAATCTATGATTGGCTGACATGCATGCTTTATGGACTAATTATGGGACGCCCTTTGACCTTTACACAACACTGGAGGCAGGAGGGGCCAGAATCAAGCAATATTAATAAAACACACAATAAAAAAAATACAATCCTCATATCCGCAACACTGCACCCTCCTCCTCTTAGGCACGTCCCGGGCCTATAACTTTAACTTAGTGTGACACGTAGGTGTAGTTCCCTCTACTTTTAACCTGACCCTGAGTGCGACAGTTTTAAAACATAAATAAATATGTCCCGCTGCTCCATTGCACCCTGCCTAACAGACTCACGCCCACAGCTAACCGAATTGCGGAATGGTCTTCAAACTATACACTGACGGTGGGGAGCATTATTTACAATGACTCTGCTTTTATTTACAAAACTAACCCAGGACCTGTGATTGTTCTTTCTGGGGGGGGAGACAGTCTGCTCTGCATCAATGCACCCTGAAAGCACCCAAAACGCACCAACACACCCTCAAGCACCAATCGGTGCAGTCATCATTGTTCATGAATAAAAATAAAAACAACAACCCCTAACCCTGCAGGTGGTCTCTTGCTCTTCGGCTCCCTCTGCTGGCTATTATTATTTTCCTGGTGTTGTCATCTTCCTTTGCTGGCGGCCTATTGGTGGAATTAAAATGCACCCAACGTGTCCATTTTTTATTTATTTATGGCCCACAGGGGCCGACTATGTATGGTTCACCTGTGGGGCATCGGTGCCCTGTGGCCAAGGTCCGCCAGCAAGATTTCGGGCCCTCATGGCCGGTTCCAGCAGAGGGGCCATGCCCCAACCCATGGGGTCCATAAGTGGTGCTCGGCCACAGACATGTGGTCCATAATGTGGTGCATCGATGCAGACAGCTGGTTCTGGGAGTTCCGGGCGCACAATGGCGGACTCACGCACGCTCCCCTCGGTGCCCAGTGGCGCACAGGTCCTCATGTGGGAGACAAAGGGGGGGAGAGACAGATGAGCGAGGGGTAAGGTCACAAGGGTACACATCAAACAAGGCAATGCAAGGCGAAATGCGTACGGAGAGCGAAGTGAGAAAAGCTCGTCCCTTCCGTACGTCACCACCCCCTGTCACCTACTCTACCCTTGCCCTTATCCCATATTTACAACAATCTACACATTTACAAATCCGTCGCTACCGTCACATCTTCCCCCTATACCAAATTAGTCTTCACTCCCTCTAACCAAAATTTGCCATCACCAAATTCATCATCAATCCTCATAAGGAGGAAGAGATGGAACACAAAGCACAATGTCACACCCACGTCATGTTGCGTCTCACATTACAAACATCTGCACAATAAAAATAATAAAACATGGCATGGTGTGGAGTTACGTCACCTCAGGTGAGTGGATGTAGATGGTGCAAGGAGACTTCAATCCTAACTATCCTCTAAATGACATTAACACACTTTACACTACCCGGGGTCTTTCCCTGCCAATCCATTGGCCAACTTACACTATGGGTTCTAAAAACCAATTCCCATTGACCAAACTGTGGTGCTTCTCAATTTGGGGTCTCACTCCCCCGATGCAACTCCCTGTGCCCTTGCACAATTTCTGGGCTGGGTCGTGTAGCTCTCCCAGCAGGTCTACCCACCTGCACACCTCCACCACTGTAGTTGCCACCCGAGCTTACCTAGCTCCTCACCCTAACCTATCTAACTGGGGAAGGCCCCTCCTGGCTCTGTCACCCCTTGGTGCCCTCTGGCACTGGGCTACCCGGGTCCGTCCTCCGGATCCTCGGGCCCCATCCACAACAACTCTACCGGCTCCCAGAGCCCACCTGCGGCCTCACCTGGCCGACATCCTCACAGTGGTGGAGTGCCCAAACCAACTACACACACTAACAGGCTACACGCCCAGCCATTTCCACAACACTAATGCACCCATCCAAACACCATTCTTTCACCCGCACCACAGATGCCAATATCCAACCACAATTTACCTATACCCTCTACCTAACACTTACACTACCCTCCCCGGGTATTCGTGATGGGGGTCCATCCTTCCCCCATTCACACCATCGCACCATCCACTCCACTCCATAGTTTCCACCATACTCACTCCACGACCATCCATTCCAATACTCCATATATTCCACACTCCATGTATTCCACACTCCATGTATTTCACACAACCATTCTTCATACACCTGTTGTTGCACACCTGTGCAATCACACCTGGTGCCACGTGGACCCTCCTTCCTTCCTGGACCATTCGGTCAATACAACTCACATCACTATCACTCACTCATGCACTGCTCCATTCACCTGTCCAGTTGCACACCTGTGCAATCACACCTTTTCCTCACACACTTTTCACAATACACTTCTAAATACACCTCCAACACTCACACGGCATCATCTAAACTACCTGTTGCCCTGCTAACTTAGTGCTCCCCGTCTTCCCTTTAAACTAAGCACATACCACGTCATTATCATCCACACTAACCTACCTGCGTCCCCACTACAGGTATCATTGTCACAACCTAATCTTAACGTTACCTAAGGTCATCTTCTCTAGATCCCTACACATTATATCCTAACCCTCCCGGGCTAGTTTTCACTGCCATAAACCCCATAAAACTAGTGCTCCTTTGCCCCCGCTGTGAGGGTTGACAGAGTTGCCATCCCATCACATCGGGTATCTTCCACTACCAATTTTGCTCGTCCAAATTCCAGCTAATCAAAAATTTGCCAATCACTCTACCAATCATCTGCCAATCGTTCTACCAATCATCAAATTTTGTTTTCCTAATTTCGGGTCCAAAACACTATCCTCATCATCATCATCATCACAGTCCGCTTTATCTGAGCCTCGGTGCGTCGTCACATCATTAAAACTCGGCTTCGCAAAGCCGAGCAATGAATTCGGGTGGTTTGGTCGCCTGCAGGTTGAATCCGTCCGGCTTTCGGTTCAAGGGAGGTGGTTTGGTCGGGCCGAGATTCCACACACCATCTCAGCGCGGCACCTTGCGGTCCCGGGCCCGATGACCGAGGCTCGCCCGATCGGAACCCCGCCTCCGCCAGGGGGCACCGTTCCGCTTCCTCCCACTCGCCCTTGAACCGGACTGGTCGCCTCGCCCGACAAGGCCCGGACTCGACTGTGCAGGGCGGGGCCAAGCCCGAATCGGCAACGACCCTTCGAAGAGAAGCGACGCAGCATCGATCCGCGCCGGGCCTGGCATCCAACAAAGCACACCGCGCCCCGAGTGCTCGCATCGGCTATCCGTCGCCCTAAATGCTAACCCGTCCAATGTCGATGCTTTACTCGCATGCCCACACGCACACGCGACCCTTTTGACACTCACAAAACCCGGCGTTCCAACGCCGTCCGTACATTCCACCAACGCACTCCCTGTTACACACCACACCTCTCGCGCACACTCGCCGTTCGCACACTCCCTTAACACACCTCGCGCACCGTCTTGCGCACTCTCCCTCGGTACGTACTCCGTACCACTCACCATGGGCGTGCACCCTTGCATCCACCCACAACCGCGCTCAGATGGGCTCTCCCACACTCGCGCTACCACCAACTCAGGTGTGCTTCCTCGCACATGTTCCACCACCACCTTACTCTCCGTGTCACACTCCCCCTCGCACGTACACTCCGTATTGCTCTCACTCCCTGTGTCACACTCCGTACACCCCGACGTGCATTCTCGCTCGCACTCGGTATCACACTCGCGCTTCGTAACACGCTCACCCCTTGACGCACACTTTTTTTTCACACGCGTGCTATTTCCACTCACACCGGACCCTTCACCAACGCCCGGGTGCCATATTGACCCCAATCGCGCGACTATTCTCTTCGCGCCAAACCCCCTTTTACAAAATCTCCCGGCACCACATGCAGCCCGTCTCACCTTCGGGGTTCTTCTTCCTCCCTGCACCAACACCTGCAAATCTTTATAAGGATTAATGAGCACAGGATCGTGATGTGAGCACGGACTTTGTGCATAATCCATTTCTCCCTGCAATTCCCGGGCTACCTCCGTCGTCTCTTCAATTTTAATTATACCCACAATTTCTTTGTTCACCTCGACGACCGCTGGCTTTAATAAAATCCCCTCTACCTCAGCGGTCGCCGGCTGCCCCAAACCCCGTGTCGCGATTTCTACACCCGTCATTGTACCCGCGCTTTTCTCCACCTCGCTCAACCAGCGCTTCTCGACCCGCGTTACCTCCTCGTGCACCCCTGGGACCTGCTCGCTCAACCTGCGGTCTCTGTCCCTCTCCGCTTCCCTTACTTCATATGCGACTCTGTCCCTCACCAGTCCCTCATTATCGGCCCTCATTTCGTTCGTTATTGCTTCAATTTGGTTTCCCAATCGCTCACTATCAGCCCTCGCTCCGTCCCTCATTTAGTGGGGCAGATATGTGAAAAAGATGTTCATTTCCGGCAGAAAGTGTGAAATTTCGCATACAGGGGTATTTTGGGGCGCTGATTTCAAAAATTGGCGGATCCAAGAGATCTAACCAATGGACCGGCCGCCATCTTGAATTCCAATATGGCCGCCAAGACGAAATGTTGAAATTCCCTATCTTGGGTTCTAAATGACCTGTGGCGCTGAAATTTGGTACACAAGGGTATGTTGACATGCTGAGTTCAATAATGCAATAATTTGAAATGTCTGACAAACGGTATGGCCGCCATTTTAAATTCCAATATGGCCACCAAGACAAACATCGATGTTTTCATTGCTTTAATAGCACAGTGTACGGTAATGTCATAATGTTAAATCATTTGAGCATTATTATGATAACTGGAAAATTGTTGCATCTCAAATCTACTGATGGGTTTGTAATTTTGTCGAAGGCAGTAGAAATTTGGGAAATTCAGCGCCCCAAAATACCCCTGTATGTGAAATTTAACACTTTCTGCCGGAACTGAACATTCACATGACATTCCAATAATTTATTTTTTTTATGTTTTTTCTCTTTCAGATCCAATGTCGAAATCAAAGAAAACATCGTCAACAATTCCAATGCCAACAGACTGGAACATTTGCGCTCTTTGCCAGAAACGTTCTGAAAATGAACCACTAAGAGATGCACGTAAGGGCAGCAATCAGTCGTGTCTAGACGTCTACGAGAATCTTGCTCAAAATCTCAAGGCATTGAATGATTTAGGTGCCTTGCCTTGCGGGATAAACATTTCCCGACTAGATGATTGTTGCGGTATTGCAGAAACCCTAGCTGCGCATGCTGCCAAATGGCACAAAAACTGTTATGTGCAGTGCAGCAGCTCTCGTGTGGCCAGGGCTGAATCAAGGGAAAGAAAGCAAAGTTCAGACCTTAAACTTGGTGAAGAAACTTACTCGCCTGTTAAGAAAAGACTCAGAACAAGTTTCAAATCTCCATCCCTTGAACAGAGTACTGCTAGCACATGTTTCTTTTGTGATAGCATTATCAGTAATGAAGAAATAGTCCACAGAGCGGCAACAAAAAATGTAGATTCCAATGTTCGATTGATGGCAACAGAATTGAGGGATACAAAACTCCTGGATAGATTGTCTGTAGGTGATATGACGGCATCAGATGCTGTTTATCACAAGAAGTGCATGACTGTTCTCCACACTCGATACAGATCATTTGTAAGAAAGAATGAGGAAGCCAGTTCAAGTGAAAATATGCCACCAGAATCAGTAGCTTTGGCCGAATTGATAGCCTATTTGGAAGAAATGAAGTGTACAGATGACAGTTACACTTTCAAGTTAGCCGATCTCACAAAGCTTTGTACAGAACGTCTGGCACAACTGGGAGGTGATATCTCAAAGAGGATTAATTCAACTCACCTTAAGGACAAGCTTCTCAGACACCTTCCGCAACTTGAGGCACATAAGAGCAACCATGAAGTGGCACTGTCATTCAAAGAGGACATTGGTGAAGCTTTATTGCATGCTTGTAGACAAAGCTCTGACAACGACGCGGTCATTCTCATGAGAGCTGCCCAGATTGTGCGCAAAGATATTTTGCAAAAGCAATACCAATTCAATGGATCCCTAGTTAACGAATCATATAACAACTCACCACCATCATTGGCAGCGTTGATGGAAATGATTCTTGCTGGTACAAACATACAAAAACAAAACGCAAACAACAAGGGAGGCGTCTCTGTGCAATCCTTAACTCAACTTGTAACATTCAACACTATGAAACGAGGAAGGTTGGAAACTACAGCAGTACGTCACAATTTGAAACGTGAAACATCACTGCCACTTTACCTGGGTCTTCTCATTCATAGCAAAACAAGGAAACGGGATCTCGTTGACGTTCTTTTTCAACATGGTTTGTGTGTTTCCTATGATCGCATACTGGAGGTATCCACAGATGAGGCCAACAGAGTCATAGAAATATACAAACATGACGGCGTTGTGTGTCCAACAAAATTGCGAAGTGGAATATTCACAACAGGCAACCTAGACAACATAGATCACAACCCATCATCAGCATCAGCACAAAGTTCATTTCATGGAACCGCATTATCACTGACACAACATGTTTCACATGACAAAAGTGGCAGCATTCGAAATCATGAGAATGTCACTGAGAATGAGAACAAACAGCGCTCCAAAACCATAGCCGCCCTTCCTGCATCTTACAGTGATGTGCCTCCTGAAACATTTCCAACTAATAATCCCATTCCAAGAAAACCAAAAGGTCCATCCACTCCAAGTGTGTCCTCCGGAATACAGGACAAAGAAAGTCAGTGGCTTTCGTTTGTACAAAGTCTGCAGGAGAAAGAAGGTCTTGAGAGTGAAGATAATATCTCCTGGTCAGCATACATGGCAAATCTGCAGGTTGAAGTTCCTCGGCCTCCTGCAATTACAGGACTGCTACCTCTGTTCCGCGAGAGTGCTCACACATTGGCAATGGTGAAGCATGGAATGAATTTAATCAAGCAGGCGACAGAACTAGTAAACCCCGGACAAGTTCCAGTTCTGACCGTTGATCAACCACTCTATGCAATTGCAAAGAAGATTCAATGGACTTGGCCAGGTATATATGGTGAAGACAAGTTTGTTGTGATGATGGGAGGACTTCATGTAGAGATGGCCTTGTTGAAAGCGATCGGCAGCTTCCTGGAGGGGAGTGGCTGGGCAAGTGTAATGACCAGTGCTGGTGTAACAACAGAGGGAAGAGCAGATAGTCTTCACAAAGGTTCGCAAATATCGAGGTCACAATGGGCACACCAAGTCACAGTAGCGGCGTTGTACGCTCTGCAGCGAAAGGCATACGATGACTACCGGAAAACATGTGAAACTGAAGATTTACAATCATTTGATCTTTGGAGCAAGAAGATGGCTACAAAGTACCCCCAGTTTTGCTACTGGAATAAAGTCCTGCAGTTGGAGTGTCTTCTCTTGGCATTCATAAGATCACAACGGGAAGCCAACTACATGCTCTATGTGGAGACTCTCATGGCGATCATTCCGTGGATGTTTGCCATGGACCATTACCATTACGCCAGATGGTTGACAGTGCATGTAACAGACCTTCAGGAACTTTCAAACGATTCCATGGATATCCATCGTGAATTTGTCAAGGGGAACTTTGTCACTCAGAAGTCATCACACAAGTTCTCTGCTATGGCACATGATCAGATACACGAACAGCAGAACGCTTATGTGAAAGGTGATGGTGGAGTCATTGGAATTACTGAGAATGAAGGGGCTCTTCGCCGGTGGATGGTAGCTGGTGCAGAAATAGCCAGAATCCTGAATGAGTTTGAGGACCAGTTTCAAAGACAGAGGCAAACTGATGTCCGCCACCACGAACAATTGCCTAGTGTCCAGAAATCCTTTGCATCAGATCTCAATAATGCAATCAGTTCCTTTGAAAAACTTGGAAACCCGTTTGCGGAAGACAGTAATGACTTGTATGTGCTTGACACAAAGGTCATCATGCCTGATGAAGTGATAGCCGCAGTGCGATCCATGGAGGACACTGGCAAAACACAATTTGACGGATTTGTGGGGCAGCGAATCAAGGATCCTTCTGACAATTTCTATGATAGCATTTCAAAGAACAATCTGCCACTGTTGAAATCGAAGCCCAAGAAAACACCTGGAAAGTCTGAGGCGAAGATTACACGTATGAAAAGTAATGTGGAGCTCTTCTCA
This sequence comes from Myxine glutinosa, assembly GCF_964187855.1. Taxonomy (NCBI): domain Eukaryota; kingdom Metazoa; phylum Chordata; class Myxini; order Myxiniformes; family Myxinidae; genus Myxine; species Myxine glutinosa. The sequence goes on from NC_136264.1 coordinate 167,384,733, forward strand.
CGAATGTACATTTCTTGCCAAACTAGAGATGGTGATCTTAACACATTTTATGAATATGAGTGTCATGGGTGGCCACCTGCATTGGCTGAAGGTATCGATACAATGCGGCCACCAACCGGCAAGGCTGATCTTTTGCCCTGTTTGGAAGCTTTAGCACAACGTCCTCGTGATGCGCCCAAAGGAGAAGTTCGTATTTTCGATGGGGCTGCCTTAGTCCATCATTTGGAGCCTAAGAAGTGCAACAGTGTGATCAGGACATTTGGTGACTATGCACAGAAACAGGTCCTTCCGTACATTGCCCGAAAGTTAAATGAGGGGACTGTGATGCGTGTTGATGTGGTGTGGGACACCTACAGAACGGACAGTCTCAAAGAAGGCACCAGGCTTGGTCGTGGCACTGGCATACCACTCCATGTGACTGAACAGACATCCGTGCCACGAAACTGGAGCAGCTTCCTTCGTGTAGATTCCAACAAAAAGACGTTATTCAGTTTCCTTGCTGATTCCCTGCAAACGATGCCTATTCCAGAGGGAAAAACACTTCTTACAACCTTAGAAGAAGAGGTTAAATCAAAGCCCCCTTCTGATGTTTCTCAAATTCAACCATGTACGCATGAAGAGGCTGATTCACGAATGATGCTACATGCTTGGCATGCATATCAGCAGGGGTACAGAAGTATCGTCATTCATGCAACAGACACGGATGTGGTTGTGTTGGCTATCGCAATGGCAAGCATTATGGACGGTTGTGCAATGTGGTTGGCATTTGGACATGGAAACTATTTCAGGCACATTGCTGCTCACACTATTGCGACTCACATTGGCCCTGAACGCTCATGGGGGCTTCTATTCCTGCATACTGTTTCCGGATGCGATACTGTTTCTGCCATATGTGGGATTGGCAAAAAGACTGTGTGGAGCATATGGAATTCCATGCCAAACTTGGGGGAGGTCTTCAATCATCTCTCACATGCACCAGCGGAAGTAACAGATGATGACATGGACAACATAGAGAGGTTCTTCGTTGTTCTGTACAGTAGAACTTCCCCTCTGAAGAAAGTGAACGAAGCACGCAAGCAGCTGTTTGCTCAGGGAAATCGGCAATCGGAAAATATTCCACCGACAAAAGAGGCACTGCGTCAACATGTGAAGAGGGCAGTCTTTCAGGCCGGTCACATCTGGGGACAGTCCCAAATTGCTAACCCAGAGCTGCCTTCACCTGCAGATTGGGGATGGGCTAAAAATGCAGATGATGTCTGGCATCCATTTTGGACAGTAATGCCAGAGGCGTCAAAAGGGTGCCGAGAGCTGATCAAGTGCAAGTGTAAAAAACGGTGTGCTGGAAATTGCAAATGGTCTGCTGCTAATCTACCATGCACAGAACTATGTTTCTGCTCTGGACAATGCTTTCGAGATGAGCAGTAGGAGAAGTAAAACGGATGGAAAAAAGCTTGCAGCATGTTACGGCTGCCAACTGGTATGAAATATACTTTGAAATGAGCTCTTTGACTTGTTATATGATTTGTCAACTAGGGATCCATTGAATTGGTATTCCTTTTGCAAAGAACCCGGGATTTTCAACATTTCGTCTTGGCGGCCATATTGGAATTCAAAATGGCGGCCATACCATTTGTCAGACATTTCAAATTATTGCCTTATTGAACTCAGCATGTCAACATACCCTTGTGTACAAAATTTGAGCACCACAGGTCATTTAGAACCCAAGATAGGGATTATCAACATTTCGTCTTGGCAGCCATATTGGAATTCAAGATGGCGGCCTGTCCATTGGTCAGACCTCTTGGATCCGCCAATTTTTGAACTCAGCATGTCAAAATACCCCTGTATGCAAAATTTCAAACTTTCTGCCGGATGTGAACATCTCGTGCAATTTTTGTTACATATCTGCCCCACTAATTCTGCTTTCCATCCCTTGCATTTGGTTTCTCATCCCCCTGTTCTCTTCCCTCTCCTCATCCGCCTTGACCATGAAGGCCTGCATCTGCTGCATGAATAGGCCCCAGTTCATTGGTGCTGCGGCCGCTGCTACGGTCACGGGCGCGGCAAAATTTGGTGCCGCTACAACCACGTGCGCGATGGTGCCATTTTGTGCGCCTGAAACCTCCTCAACCACATTGCCATTTTTCTCCTCCTCCCTTTCCTCCACATACATTTCCCCGAGGTCCTGGGTCGATTTTACCCCGTCTATCTCTCCCACCGGCATCTCGTCGCCTTGACCAGCCATGGCGCGATTTCAAAATTCGGGTTTTGTAAAACAAAACAAATTTCAGTAGCTTGTAATTTTGAGCGCGTTAAGCGCGCTTCGGGTCCGACCCCGCTCCCGACACCAATTGTTACTGCCAATAGTACAATTGGTGTTCCAAAATTTGGGCTAAATAAATTTAGTCCCAGGTCCGAATCCGACACTCCTGACACCAATTGTTACGGCCCGCGGATAAGGATGTTGGTTTGCCGAGCGGATGGCACCGCGGCCTAACAGTTACCCCGATTAACCCGATCCCCGAACGTTGGCCGGATCGCGCCACAGCTATTCAATATGGAAAAGACAAAAGCAACACGGATGTGAAGAAGAAGAAGAAGACGAAAAGGTTGGAAATACTACTAAATTTATTCCTACTATATACAGGCTCAAAATAACCAAGGAAGAAGGAAAGATAATAAAATAATATACAGAAGAATTAGAGACAGTGCAAATTCCTTATACAAGGAAGGTCCAAGGGGTCCTGCAGCACGATCGGCGCGTTTAGCAGCCGCCGTTCCTTCGCGGCCCTGCTCAAAACCGCCGTCCAGGCCCCAAGCGGCGGTTGTTGCTGCTGTGGCCGCCGCTGCTGCTGCTGCTGCGGTGGACGTCGCGTGCTTTGCCAGGACTACAACAGGCTTCTTGCTGTTAACTACTGCTCAGTCCAACCTTGGCGAGCAAGGTGACGAATAGCAGGCTTTGTGCTTTCCGGGATGTCCTCTCCTTGGATGTTCTCTATGTTCTCTTTCTTGGTCCAACCACTCTTTCTCTCTCTTGGTCCAATCACTCCTCACCACCGACAACTCAACGCAACCACTTTGCTTCTTGCGCGCGCTCTTTTTATAGCGCCTCCGGCGATCAAGCCGCCGGCCTTCAGGACACGCCCATCGGTGTGCTCACCTCGGCCCTGGTTGGTCGCGCGACCCTCTGGCTCCACCCTTGATGACGACGGGCGGGCACGCCTTTCTTCCCCGACCCGAGCACATGTTCAATGGTGGTTTTGGAGGGGATGTAATTGGCAATCGAGGCTTGGCAATGATGAAAGAGGAAAGTGAAAGGAAGGGGATCTACTCTTATTTAATGCAGTGCAATGGAGTGTCATCTTAATGGAAGACAAGGCCTTACCCTAATACACATAATAAAGATATAACTATCAACCAGGGGGAAATCTATGATTGGCTGACGTGTATGCTTTATGGACTAATTATGGGATGCCCTTTGACCTTTACACAACACTGGAGGCAGGAGGGGCCAGAATCAAGCAATATTAATAAAACACACAATAAAAAAAATACAATCCTCATATCCGCAACAATATATATCGTGTATATATAGTATATATAGTATATATATATACTATATATATAGATAGTAGATAGATAGAGATATAGATAGAGATAGTATATATATAGTGTATATATAGTTATTATATATTTTTTAGATAACATATATTTAGAAGTGTCTATCGGCGCATCACTCGGTTAAATACACTGTCCCAACGAGTATTGAAACGTAACAAACATGTCCGGGAACCTTCTCTGAAAGGTTCTAAATGGTATTTCTGAAGGGTTACAAAGGGTAATTATCATGGGTTTCGTTTGTTTCTGGGCTTTGCCTCTTTCATATTAAAAATGCCAAACGGAACCGCTGCATTCAGCCACTTCAATATTTGGTAGGTCTTTCCTTCCATCTGTCCATCAAAAATGAAGAAGAACCGTTCTAAACCACCATGTTTAATTCCAAAGTGTAATTCTAGAGGGTTCATGGGTTTTTCTAAAGGGGTCTAATAGGCTCCTCTGGGGTATTCATAAAGGGTAATTCTAAAGGGTTCTAAAGGGTATTTTTAAAAAGGTTCGGAAGAGTAATTATACTGGGTTCGAAAAGGTAATTCAAAGCGGTTCTAAAGGATAATTCTAATGGGTTTAGTTCGTTTACAGGCTTTGCCTATTTCACATGAAAAATTCCAAACTGAACGCTTCTTTCGGACACGAGTGAGATTTTTGTTATTTCTGTTGAGGATATAAGATCTGTTCAAAGTGATCGTAGAACTTGTACAATACACCTTTGTTTTTGAATGTAGACACATTTGCCAGCTCTGATGTCACAGCTGCTGCATTAATGTTGGGGTTGGGGTGGTGAGACCCCTGTGTGGATGTGAAGCTGCGCACAACTCCTTGGTATGGAATGGTATTGTTCAATCCATCGTGCCTTTCCAGGAGCCAAATGTTGTCTGTATTGTGAACTCAAATCCACTTGTACGTGACACTTTACTCAATTCAGCATGCAGTTCAAATAGAGCTGCATAATTAGAGGAAGCTATTATAACATAATTTCATGTGGTTGGGCTTCTTTTCTTTTTTTTAAACCTTCTCTTGGAAGCTGTCAGTGGCACCGATGAAAAGCGTGAGAATTTATCCTTGTTCTTTTGACTTGATTCTCTTTCCTGTCTTGATTGCCTTCCTCTTTCTCTTCATACACCTTCCTGATTGCTTTTGATATGTCAAGTTACTTTGACATCGTTTTTATTTGGGCAAACCCCAGCAGGCAAACCCCTAATGTACCAGTAATGGCACTGCTGAATCTACAGCAGTGCCATTAATGGTACATGAGGAAGGTTTGCTACTTCTGTTAAAATCCCACACATAGTGAGTGTGGCCTGCAGATCGGCTTTTGTATTCGAACCGAAAGTTCCATTTATGCCTCATGGCTTTGTTTCTGTGATATCTGCGCTTTGTCTTTTACTGGACTTCCATCGGCACAATGGGCTTCTTTTACAGGCAGCAAAGGTTTCCTTGGGGTTTCTTTTCTGGTTTAGAACATTAGTTTGCATCAGCAGTATGTGCACTGATTCCGTCATTATTGTTGTTTATTTATTTTGTTTTTTGAGAAATGGATACAAGTTGCTGCTTTTTTTTCTTGAGAATGCTTTTAGCGATGTCTGACTTCTTTCCTCCATGATTTTGAAAACGTTTTACAAGGAGTTACATTTCAAAAGAGCTTTGACAGCAGGCATTACAGGTGTTTCTTGGTCCACTGCACAGAACAGTCTGTGCCAAGTCCTCCGACACATGTCTTTGAAAACGTTTGACATTTGCTATTCTGGTTTCCTGCAGAGAAATTTATTTTCCCTTGTTATGACATTGATGTAAACCGTGAAATTTGTTGCGTAATTTGAAGACACTAAGGATTATCAAAATTTGCTTTGAGTACTAATTTCTAAAGAAAACATTTTGTTGACGTCTTGTGTGTTTGACTTTGTGTGCACAAATGCATTTTAATCAGACGAGACATCCTCTGTCTCCACTCTTCAGTCTGTCCTACTTTGGCCCATCCCTTCTGTCTGTAAGTCAGCTCACGTGTCTGCCATTCACAAAAAGGGTGCATAAACAGATCCTATCAACTACAGACTAGTAAGCTTGCTTCCAATTATAAGCAAAGTAATGGAATCCATCTTTGCTGTTGACAGCAAATCTTTTCGCTTTTCAAACAGCCTGATCTGTGACCATGAATTTGGTTTGTGATCCGGCCACTCAACGGACCCTGGACATGCTACGGTTGCTCTCTCAGCAATGACCAGAGGTCCAAAATCCCAAACAGGAGGTCAGAACCATCTCCCTGGACGTATCTTAGGCATCTGACAAAGGCTGGCAACCTGTTGATCTTGATAGGCTCTCTTCCCATGCAAACAAGGCTACCTTCATACTTTCTGACCTCCACTCGTTCAGTCAATATGCTGCTACCAATAGAATCTTTTCTCTTTCTGGAGGCTGGAGCACCTCAAAATGATGTCATGGGCCCGGTCTTATTCCTTATCTAATCTACGTAAATGACCTCTTCAATATATATGTTGTTGCGGATTTGAGAATCCTGTGTTTGTAAATATCACCCTCTGTAAGTAATGTCATGATCTTTGTAAATACCTCCATTTGTGTAAAGGTCAAAGGTTGTCCCCTGAGTTAGTCCATCGCATGCACGTAAAAAATCATATACCCTTCTAAATAGTTATTTCCTTATTATGTGTTCCAGTTTAAGGCTCTGTTGCCCTTTAGTTGACACTGCATTGCACCGAATCGAATAAGATAGGATCCTTCCGACACCCCCATGGCCTCCTAAAAAGCGCCAGTACGGCGGCGTTCGCCACAACTGCTTTGGCTTATTGTCAGCGCCTCAGACTCCATTGAACACGAGGTCATCTCGGAGCAGAAGGTGGGAGGAGTCAGCCAAGCGCCAGGAACAAGGCGTGGGTTTGCCAACGCCTCATCAAGGGGCGGGATCGGTGAGCCCTCGCGACCAATCAAGGCCGAGGCGAGCTCACCGATGGGCGTTTCCAAAAGGCCGGCGGCTTGATCACCATGCGCCTGATAAAAAGGAGATGCGGGAGATGCGGCAGAAGTGGCAGATGCGTGACCCAAGCAGATGAGTGAGGAGTCCACCGCAGTTGAGTCCACCGCAGCTAAGTCCACCGCAGCTGAGTCCACCGCAGCTGAGTCCACCGCAGCTGAGTCCACCGCAGCTGAGTCCACCGCAGCTGAGTCCACCGCAGCTGAGTCCACCGCAGTTGAGTTCAGCTTTGACGGCAGTTTCGACCCGCTGCTACGAAGCAACGCCGCCATGCGAACCAGATTGAGGAGGGTCGGCGGCCGCTCACCTCGAGCCTTGCCGTTTACACGAACCAGACCCGCATCCTTCCAGCTCTGTAGACCACCTGAACCTTCTCATCCTTCCAGCCATTCGTTCCTGCCCTCATTCATCCATTTGTGTACGTGAGTTTGTTTTGTTTGTCTTGTCTGGGGAATAAGTAAGACTGTATAGATAAGCTAGAAATTGCTCTGTGTCCTTCTGCTCCTTCCATTTCCCTGTAAATTACATTTCTTTTCTTCTCTGCTTTGGTTGTGTGTAAATAATTAATAAATCCCTGTGTTCTTTCTTTACCCCTTTTGCTTCTTCACATTCGGTCGCTTTAGAGGTTTCCACATTGAACACCTGTGGCACGATTTGGCCAACGTTTAGGATCGGGTTAGTTTTGTTAATGGTTCGGACCGCGGGCTGCTAAAAACTGCTCGGCAAATACCATCTTGTCCACGGTCTTGAGCGAAGTTGCCCACCTGCCTCGTGGAGGGAGCGGGGTAGCTTCAGGAGTGGAGACGGCCAGTGCAAATAGAAGGGGGATTAACCCCCCCCCCCCCCCCCCCCCCCGCTAAGGGGAGTGCCGTACTCCGTTTCCGTAACAATATGTATGTATACGCCATTCTCTGTATCTCTCTGTCTCTGTCTCTCCCGGTCTCTCTCTCTCTCTCTCTCTCTCTCTCTCTCTCTCTCTCTCTCTGTCTCTGTCTCTGTCTCTGTCTCTGTCTCTGTCTCTCTCTCTCTCTCTCTCTCTCTCTCTCTCTCTCTCTCTCTCTCTCTCTCTCTCTCTCTTTCTCTCTCTCTCTCTCTCTCTCTCTCTCTCTCTCTGTCTCTGTCTCTCCGTCTCTCCGCCTCTCCGCCTCTCCGTCTCTCCGTCTCTCCGCCTCTCCGCCTCTCCGTCTCTCCGTCTCTCTCTGTCTGTCTTTGTTCCTTATGCACAGCCACATCTTTTTAAGTTACAAATTCCAAACTCACAGTGCAAATACAGCTGTGGGGGCTGGGGGGGGGGGTAACATGGGCTATGTGGCCTCATGTCCTCACACGTGGGTGTGGGGGGGGGGGGGGGGTGGTAAATTATCCAAGTAAATGGGTGGTGGTGGTGGTGGCAGATGGTGGCATTGGTATATATTGTAATATCTGCCACCACCTCATGGTGGTGGCAGGGGATATTACAATTTCCTTTTTTATCTGAGCAACACTGAGGTAAAAATACCTTCACATGGGTAAATTTGACCTCCCCTCCCCCCCCCCCCCCCCACCCCCCTTAAACGGAGGAGCCTGACAATGCCTCCTCCCCTTCAAAAGATATATATATATATAAATAAATAAATAAATATATGTGTATATATATATATATATATATATATATATATACTAGCAGAAGTACCCGGCATTGCCGGGCGGGGGAGGGGAGGGGGAAGGGGAGGGGGAGGGGAACGGGGGGGAGGGGAGGAGGGGGGGGAGGGGAGAAGAGGGGGGGAGGGGAGAATAGGGGGGGGAGGAGAGAAGAGGGGGGAGGGGAGGAGAAGGGGGAGGGGAGGGGAGGAGAGGGGGGAGGGGGAGGGAGGAGGAGGGGGGGTAAGAGGAGGGGAGGGAGTGGAGGGGGGAGGGGAGGGGAGGGGGGAGGGGGGAGGGCACGCGAATCGTCGAATCAGCGCGCTGCTCTGCCACCGATTCAGAATCCGTGTATAATATTCCTCGCTGAAAGAAATGAAAGATGAAATATGAAAGAAAAAAGATGAAAATAAAGATGAAAGAAAAAAAAACCTATGTGGTGTGAATGGCAATGTTCCTCGCTGAAATGTGAAAAAACGCAATGCTCAGAGCAAAGCACCAAGGGATCACCTGTTTAATACAAGCTAGGTGGAGAGTCCAGTCACCCTCTCTGTCGGCTCTCAATAGCCCGAGCAAGATCTCGACCATATCGATGTACATCATCCAAAACTGTGCTAGCTGACCATGACTGTGACGCAGGACATCCAGATAGGCCACAAACAAGTCCATGATATATGTGCAAGGGTCGTCGGCCATTGCTGCAGCAAGAGTTTCATGACAGGTGTTCATATTAATGTTGTATATTGTGTGGTTGGTGTTGTCCAGCTTGTGAGTATCTTCAGGGTGATGTGATTCCAACCAATTCTGGAATCCATTCCATGCAAGCCGCATCAATGCTTCGTATGTCAACTTGTGGAAACGAACAGAGCGGTTGTACTGTTTGCTTTCCAATACCTTGTTGGTGGATCCCTCGGCTATTATGCCGGATTCGACAGACAGGTCACGAAGTCCTGCGTCTTTAAACATTTTCCCGATGCTGGACATAAAGTTACAGACAATATGGAAATTTCCCATCATGAGCACAATTTTTCCATACTGGGTGGGATGCTTCCAAGCTATTTCAGTTGTCTTAGCAAACAGAGCTTGATCGAGGACCATTGCAATGTTCTCAAGATGGAGTGAAGACATGATCTTTAAAGCATTGGAGAGAATCTCCTGCGCTGTTGCCATTTCTGTTGCGGGTGCATTTATAGAGGGCAGATAGCCTACAACATCTTCCATCACCTCCACATGACCCCTTGTCATGATGTTAAAACCTGTCCATGAGCTGACTTTTTGATGAAGTGGGTCGAGCAAACGCATCAACACCCACAAGTGGTTTCTCCTTTGTGCTTTAGAAGCTGCATCTTCAAGAGTTCCAGACAAATCAGCTGTTTGTATTGCTGGCGGACCTTTTCTTTTCCCGACATTATACACTGGTAGCAGTTTATCCGATGATTGAATGGATCGTTTCTTCTCTTGTTTATCAACAACAGATGTTTTCTGTGCGGGCATACACGAAAATGATTTTGGTTGGACAATGATTCCATTGACTCTATGTGATGTTCCACCTCCACTCAGGGATTCTTCTAACCTGTCAATGTTGTCAAACGCTAATACTGTCGGGACAGAGTGGTGCACATCTGAAGGAAGAGAAACATCATCGCTGTTAACACTTGCTATTTTGTCAATACAGAGTGCTGTGTCAATCTCTTCCAGAGCTGTGTATGAACACCCATGTCCGAGTCTATTCAAGATTTTGATCAACTCAACATTACCAGTTAGTGTTTTGATAGCCCATGGAAGCAAGACATGTTTTGATGTTTTCACTGTGCCAACACTTACTGCAGTGATGACATCCTGTGCCATCGACCATGTTAGTCTATTTATGCGAGCAGAGCCGTTCTCACTTCCACCAAGTAAGATCTCAAAAATCTCTGTAGAGTCGGTGGAACTTTCACATAATCTGGAGTGAGGTCTGCTGGCTGAGGAGGCCAATTGTCATTGAAGGGAGCGGCTTTAATTTCATCTCACAGTGACAAGGCTGCTTGGACAATTATGTTGTCATTACTGGCTTTTTCAAATGTTTCCAGCTTTGATTTCACGTGGATCAACTCAGCAGCTAACATCGTTTTGGTTAGGTTATCAGGCATTAGGTAAACGTGACGGTTCTCTGTGAAGAAAGTCAGTAAATCGCAGAACTGCATCTCTATGCTGCGCCGGATATTTTTCTTGGTGGAATTGGTGATCTCACTTATGCCTGCAGACGCCATTGATGACACAAGCTTGGCTGTGATATCGAGCAGTGGAATAATCCTTGGATTTGAAAATAAATTGTTCCAGATGTATTCAAACACAGTTTTTAGTGATGCTTTGTCAACCTTTTGATATTGAATGTAGTCTTCTTCACTTGGTTCTGGAGTCTGCAGTTGCTCTCGTCTCTCTGGACGCGTGTAATCTCGGTAGCACGATTTATGGTAATGAGCCTCGGCTGCAACTATATCTCTTGCAGTCACGGCCAACACTCTGTCGTCATTACGGTTGATTGCAGCCTCCCTCACGGTGCCAAGTAGTACGTGTCATTAAATGCCAAGTCTGTAATATTACATAGAAAACTGTGAATTGGTAGTTTTGAATTGTGACCAAAGCAGTTATATCACCTCCACCTAATTTTCTGAGTAATTCAATCATATTTTATAATCACCATCCACTTTTGACTTTAATATAACTCTGAACCCGCCCTGCATATCCACAAACATTTCCAACTTACTTTTCAATTAATCAGTAACTCCAAAGTAAGGCGCAACCAATGACGCACAGCACACGGCAAGCTAATCGAGGCTATTCACTGGAATTTCCGAACACCTGCAAAGTCCAAAATCCAGTAAGTAAGTAAGCAAGTAAGCACCATCAACAGAATAATTAGCAAGTTGCTCATTGATTCAACTTACTACAGTCAGTGTGAAACAACTTATCTTAAACACAGACCAGAGAAACCATGAATGGGATGGGAATACAATTACAAATAACATTTCCATTCGTTCGTAACACACATCGCAAAATAATAGTAATATTAATAATAAGCGTAATTACACATAGATCCAAAATTGATACAAAACTAAAACAAAAATAAATAAATAATTGCAATGCGTTTCGGAGGACCTCCGCCGAACCCCTGAGACTGGCTCACTGAACCCCTGGGGTTCGGTCGAACCCAGGTTAAGAACCACAGTTATACATGTTGTTGCAGTCATCCCTTTTGTCCGGTTGCCCTGCTCGAATCCCAGTGAACTGTGTCAAAGCGGTCAGGGCGGGCAACTGATTTGGCTGTCCTGAGCTGGATCAGTGTCCATCCACTACTATACTGTACTGATTGGGACTACCAAGTCAGTAGATTCGCTGCACGTATTGGTTGCCATACACCTGATCTCAATTAATGACCCAGCATAGTCATTATAGGCGTATGGCACGGCCTCGTTATGGGTGGTAATTACCCGTATCCAATTTTTCCTTTAACGGACGTGTGCAATTGTAATCGTGATCACAACCACCCAAATTCACCAGGAGACCAAGTGGTTTTAAAATATAATTGGGCAAACCCGGAGCAGCAATACAAAGAGGAGCAAGCAATCATGATCAAATAAACACCCCTTAACCCTCTGCCGAATACATGCCCACAGATCAATGAATGAACAAGAATCTTTAATATCTTAGTCTTTATGCCAATGTCATACCACAGGAGATAGACAATAGAGAGTGACAGACAGGATGGAAAATATACCGGCTGTGCTTGGTTGGGCACAGCTTGACCCCTTGGTGGAGAGACAACCACGCAAAGGAACACATCGTGCTGCAGTCCGAACCCAGGCACCGGGAGAGTGGGCGTGACTTCCTCGGTGGGGCGTAGCGGTGACAGCATGAGCAAAAAAAGGGGGGGGGGGGGAGTAGTTCAGGGGAAGACCCTCCAGTAACTCCCGTGCATGTTCTCTGGTAAGGTGGATGAGCAGCCAACTTCCGATTTTCACCAATTTCCACCAAATTTCCATATGTGTTGGGGATAACTTGGGTCAGGTCATGGACAACCTCCCTACATGCAAGGGAATTCTCTATGTATGCATGTGTATACGTCTGAAAATCATAAATACCAAATTAAGACTGCTTGACAGCATGAGACTCCACCCAAATTATCCCTCCCTCCTCCTCCGTGTGAAATTCCAAAGATGTTCCTTGTGAAAGTCCCGAAAGGCTTTTCACATACACTTCCACTGTTTACTTCCTCTTGGTAATTTCTTGAGATTGTTCAATCCCACTCTTCCCTCTCGGGTTTCAAGCAGGTAATGCACTCACATCCCATCTCATCCCCCCTGAAAAATCTAAAAGTTTAGTGCTATTGAGGTTGTAGATAACAAGCAGTCCCAAACAGCACCTTTATACACCACCCCATTGAACCTTTATTTAAATTGAAGTACAGTACAATACTGCAAAACTGGGGTTTCTTGAAAGTATTATGACATGTGATTTGTGTTCTGCAGTCTACAAGTGTATAATTCAACTGAAATAAAATAAAGATTGTAGAAGTCATATAAATAAATTAATTCCGGGTTTCACCGCCTTTTTATGCAGCGTCTAATGCACCAACCTGTCTGGCACTTTACATTAGTTATCTGTGCGTGTTGTGTCCATCATGACGCCCTTAAAAACCGTATCGTTCCTGTTTGGAATGATTTTCAATTTTGTTTGACTGCCACTGTGGCAAACAGAGTAAAAATATTGTTGCTCCTATCTGCGCATGTGCGATCGGGATGAATTCAAAGCTAATATATATTCAAATGAAAGACTTGTCTTCATATTCATGTTCCAATTCGTGTTCAAAATATAACATTCGTTTTAAATAAGTTGTTCCTCGATCGTAAACTGATACGCAGATGGACGGAAGGACATGAACCAATTGCTTAATCCCGCGTTTTGCTTCACATGTGCAGGGTAATAAATACATTCCACTTATTGAAAATCTGCTCTGGCTGAAACTAGCTGGATGTGTAATTTATTCGCTAATTCATGCACATCACACCAAAATTTGAGATATGAAGAATACACTCGCTGGGGATCCTCTAAGCTTGAGTTCGAATCCAGGTCGATCGTTGAATTAACGCCAGGAGGGTTGGCTCAGTCTGTCATCCTTCCGAGGTCGGCAAATTGAGTACCAGCTTGTTGGGATGAATGTGCTGGTGTGTGCCCCTGTTTTGAATAGGTATACCGTATCCCTGTGCCGGTCCATGTGCCGGTGCCGGTCCATGTGCCGGTGCCGGTCCATGTGCCGGTGCCGGTCCATGTCCCTGTGCCGGTCCTATCCCTACACCATGTGCCGGTGCGTGTCATAAGAGGCAACTAAAGGGTTGACGTCAGGAAGGGCATCCACCCTTAAAAACATTGCCTCAAAAAGGGAACCATGATGATTGTCATGGGGCCCGCAAGGCTCACCCCTTCTATAGCAGGGAAAACGGCCTTAAAAAGGGAATTTTTTTACTTTAAAAAATAAAGAATACCCTCGCAAAAACATTTGAAGATATGTCAAAAGTTCGTTTTTTCTTGTCCTGCTGTTGCTTAAATTTCAGCATCAAATGCAAGAATAGTTGGAACCCAGTGCTGTTTTACATTTGGAATACACACTGACAAGTGTGTGGAGTTGAACCCTTGGAAAGGTTCCGATTTGAGCACTTGCTCAGAAGCTAATCTATATTATGGGGGTACTCGTCCTTTGCCATTCCTTTACCCCAGTCATTTGAACCAAACTGTCCCACAAATTTTGATAGCGTGACCCCAAAGGAACCTTTTACCAATGCGGTGCTCTTCATGCTCTCTATTGCTGGCAGCCTGGATTGCTGAGAGGAAGTCTGGTGAGAAATTGGTGGCTCGAAGGGTAGGCTCTGCGAACAGTAATTAGTGGGGGTTAAACGCAAGCCAGATGGCAGACTGCTGTGCCTGGCCTGCTTGCCGGGTTATTGCCAACACTCATTGACTTGCAAATGGTGCCTACACCCAGTGCGGGGATTAAAACATGTGCTTGTTGCTCGCCTACACGGTTACACACTTGTACATGCAATTTCTGGTGTTATAGAACCCTGGATGTAGTTTCTGGAACCGTTTCACTTATTCAGGATTGGATATGTTCAAGCCCACCACTTATTGGGTGCAGTGGTTATTCCTTGTGAGAGGGCTTTTTTCACTCGTTGTTGGACAGTTGAATGAATGTCACTGAACAGGAAGAATAATAATTTATTTTCAAGTACTTGATCTTGCTTCAATGAACGTTTCCCTTCAATCATAATTGAAGGGTTTTTTTTGGTACTAGCAAAGACAATGTTTGGCTTCACCCTGCTGAAATTTCAAAAAGGTCAATGGCAAACCACACAGTATATATTCTCTGTCTATTGGCTGCTTCAGCACGGCCGACGCTCTGGAAAGAACATGGCCATCAACATTACTGGACCGTATTGGCAGATGAAGCTTTTTCGATGAATCACAGCTGGCATATATATATATATATATATATATATATATATATATATATATATATATATATATATATATATATATATATATATATATATATATATATATATATATATATATATATATATATACATACGCATACGCGGGATCAGCACGTCTCTGCGTCTTTGGACGACACCTCAGCACCATCCCGACACTGCTGTGTCTGCTACGGAATGAGGTGTTTTTTTTTTTTACTGTAGCCGGAGTGCAAATCCTGCCAACAACCTCCTTGAGAGAGGACCAAGTATCCCAGTACTCATTTTGCCAACCTCGGAAGGATGACAGGCTGAGTCAACATCACATTGTATTAATTCAACAGCTGAACGGGATTCAAACTCAGGACCTTAGGATCCCAAGCCCGCCGCCCTAACCATTCGGCCAACCCCAGGTATTCAGTTGGCCCATGAAGAGCGATAAAATTATATTTTAGCATTTAAAAAATTCTAGCTTTAATTGCACCATAATTGTTATTTTTTTTGCTTATCTGTTCGTACTTATTGTTTTGTCTTGCATCAGATTTTACCTCTGGTCAATTATGTGAGTACTCTGTGGTGTCATAGTACTATGGAGTATGACAAAATAGTCAATAACCATTTGGTACTACAAGGTGCCACTTCATACCTGGTTTGCCATAAACAGTTTTAAATGTATACACCTCCAAATTATCTCGTTCAGCATTTTCACAAATGTGTTTTTATAATTGATATGGTGTCTATCTCACATATCAAGGTCAATTTCCTCACAAAAATCTTGACAAATCTGGCATTTTTGTTTTCCCCGTACACCCGCTCACTACGAGAGCGGCAGGAAGGGTCATTCCTCTTTGGGGTATATAGATGACAGTATATCTATGGTCTGGTCTCAAGAACATTGGGTGTGTGTTTATTTACAAAGTTTCTTGTGGAGAGATCGCCAAGTGGTTTGAGCATTCGAGCAAGCACTCCACTGAAAACCATTAAGGAACGGCTGGGTTGGCAAGCGCTAGCTAGCTGCTTGGTAAATGGGCTTCCTTCCTTTTCAGTTTTGTGTTAAACAGCAGGAGCGAGTTTTAAAAGGCTGCCATGAAAAACGCCATGTTAACGGCAGGAAGAGTCATGTTCTTCACCAAACCCTTGAGGGCTATATAGATTAGAGTAGATCTTCGCTCAGTTCTGTAAGTAAAACTTACCTCACGGATGTCGGGATTCCTCCAAATTTCTTTGTTTCGTGTTATAAACAGCATTAGCGACTGTTTAAAAAGCTAATCATACGTGTTGGTGGTTTATAATATTTTTACTTCTGGTGGAGGCCTTTGGGCCTTGCTCCCATGAAAATGCCATGATAAAATATTGATAAACGTTGACATGACGTTTGTTCAAGGAGGAGAACCCTTTGGGGAGGTGGGACATTATTAGTATTAATATTGTTTTGTAAGAACATTAATATTATGTTTTTATCATTCGTTTTGTTATTAGAAGCAGCCTGGGAAAAACGAAACGATAAAGCTAATTTGACATGGATATACACCTCAACACGCAACCCCATTGGCGACAATGGTGGGGAGAAACCTCCCTTGGGGAGAGGGGCAAATGAATGCACTACAGCCTTCATTGTGTAATCCTTAATCATCCTGTCAAGTTTGGTTGACATCGGATAAGTAATGACCGATTGTATCACAGTCAAAAAATCATCAGACAGACGCCAAGTTGCGTATTTTAGTATGATTTATTTGCAATTATCGTTATTATCGTTGTTGTTTATGCATGTAAAGATCAAACGGACAAACCCTCATCTTCGTCAAAAACGACAGACTGCCACTGAAATGAAACGGAAAACCAAATACTGCATTGGAGTCATCAGGAGGAACCTGGATAGGATTGGGGTTTCAGCTGCTACTCCACAACCCTCAAACACATCCAGGTGCAACCAAGTGAACCTTACAGAAAAAATTCTGCCAGGATTCACCTCTCACAAGACAGATAGATAAAAAAGAGAGAAATAAATAAAAAGCAAGAATTCGAATGAATGAACAGAAATATGAAAATGTAGACTGAAATGTGAAAAGAACCAAGATGTTGGGAAGAACCCAGTTAGATAGATTTCAGCAGTTCATCCTCAGAGCAGTTACCCTTAGAATACCTGAATTTTAATTACGTTTTGGTGGAACAATTTATTTTGAACGTTTAGTGAAAGCTAGAACGGAACTCGGAAGAGCGCATGCCTCCGCCAGGCTGAACAGTTTGTTTTGTATCCCACTGATAGGCCAGATCTGAATCCCGACCATACACAAAATATAATCAGCTTGTTCTTGTCACCTCCTCAACTCATACATCTAGTTTTGTTATAATCTGTCCACAACTTTTTGAGATATTGTGCTGCATATCGTTTTTAGCTCTCCCTCTCAATGGTGAAGATTCACTGTAAAAATTCTCGTATCTGGATCCAGATCTTCACCGAAATCGAATCAATTCGTCCTTGTCATATACCCAACCTGTTCACGAAGTTTTGTCCGACTCTGTCCATAACCTTTTGAGATATCCTGCTCACATGCAAATAAGTAAACAGACAGACAGAGGTGAAAACATAACCTGCGTCCACCTTTGGTGATGGAGGTAATAAACTACATTTATAAATTTACAGATCATTGTTGGCAGATGTAAAGACATGTGGTGGCTCCAGATATTTGAGTGAGAAGGAAACATGTAATACTGATTGAAACTTGGGCCCATTTATCATTGCGAAATCATACTAAAATATGCCATTTGGTGTCTGTCCGTCTGTCTGATGATTTTTTATGCCAATACATTCCGCCGTTGCTTATCCAATCTCAACCAAACTTGACAGGATGATGAAGGGTTACATAATGAAGGTTGTAGCGCATTCATTTGCCCCCCTCCCGACGCGGTTAACACTGTTCCAACATATTGTCATGTTTAAGGCTCCGTAAATACAGTATGCCTCATTGCCGGGACCTTTCATCCCGCGAAATGGCCAGAATCTCTTACTGCATTTAATTATTATTCTTTACCGTTCCTCAAGGTCGCCAAAATAAAAACCGAACCAGGTGGTGGAACGCACACAAGTGGCAATGGGCAGAAAGATGCCTCTTAGAATTATAAGTGTGTTTATTGCAAAGAAAAGTACAGGGAAGAGTGTAGACTAGATGCTATCATAAACAGTACAAATCAAATGATCAATGGACACAGATATTAATGAAGGGGCACGCAAAATTATCTCCAAGAAATAATAAATATACCCCGCTAAGGCACTGACTGTACCGATTCACACGAAGAACAATGAGGCAAGCGAGGTCTTGGATGGCACAAAGCGATTGGTATATGCAGGTTGCTGGCGCACAGGAAAAGTGCTTCTCAGGACAGGCAGTGTTGAAGGAACGATCCGGTCAATACAAAGGCAGAAGAAGATAATGATGTGGTGAAAAATCAGGAGAGAATAAATGGTGGCCAAGCAGAGGTAAGGCGAGAGATTATTTATGAATTAAAGTTCAGCCTCCAACTCTCCGTGCATTTCAAGTTCCAGTCCCCATTCCTTTGTCCCGACCATTCCTCCTCCACCGGTCCTCTGGCCTACCCTCCGTACTTTGGGACCACATTTTCCTGCTGTGGGCCCCGTCATTGGTTTCCCAATCATTGTGGGAGGTCCATACTCCAGGCCGTCCTGCCCCCGGGATAACCCAATAAAAAACAGTCGTCCGGTCTTCTTCCTGGAACCACAGCCTATTTCGCCGCCTTGGCTTGCAAACATTGGCCAGACAAATCGTGATGGTCCTACCGAGCTGCTTGAATGTGCCTTGAAACTTGCAATTATTCACCTTGCTGTATTGGTCATTTTGGCATCACTTTGTGGACTCAAAACAGCCACCACCCCAACTTGCTATTTAAGTGAAACTGCAGTTGTCTGAGATGGTCAAACATCCACCAGTTCTGCATTCAATATTCAGTATAGGCCGTACCTTCCATTGCTTGCAACTGAATACGAATAAATGAAACAGATTTATAGGACTGCCATAAAGTGAATCTTTGATGCAGAACCAGCAGGTATATGACCCCTTAAGCTTTCTGAGGGTTCACTTGTAGTAAATCCTCCAACCTGTTCATGAAACATTCTCAGTTGGGGATCAAGGCATACCAATTTCCATTTGTTGACAAAACTACTCAACATCATTTCCATCCTCCCCCATATGATAAATATTGTCATAGATGAACAGAGGCCACTACGTTTGTGCCATTTCAGATGACATACTTAACTTCCCAAGCAACCCGCACCATCTATTGCATTTAAGTATAGCCTCAAGTTTTCTCTCACCTTTGCCGTAGTATGCACACTTCTCACCTTTGCCAGAAATGAATCAACACTTCACCTCCTCACCAACAAGATGGTGAGGATCCCCCATTGATGGTTTGGCACAAATAAAAGCCATCCTCACTCAGCAAACTAATTTCTCATGGTGACTTTATTATCATTTTTCGTTGAGTATTGCTTGCTGATTTAACTGAAATTGAACATCCTACTAGTGTATTTATTTATCATGTATATGAGTAGGCTGATGTCAGTTCCTGGAACGTGGCCACTCAACAGAATGTCTGCACAAATTCATTTGGAATTTAAAATCCAGCTCAAGAGGCTTTCCATGAATGAGTTCTCAACGTTTATAACAATGCCAATGCTGAAAAGTCGTTATGTTTTTGTGGCAAATGCCATTGTAAGCCATGTTCATAACTTTTTGTTTTCAACATCCATGTTGGCTAACGTTAAAACATACGCACATAATATACCATTAATCGTGAATCTCTCGTGTGAGTGAAGTAACTGTTTTTCCATGGTGTCTTGTAAGGAGTGTGAAAATCCTTGCGTAATCCGAATAAAACATTGTATTTCGTAGTAATATCTCACAAATGCAGCTGTGGTCATGCAAGACTAAAGTTACTTCCTTGTTCACATATTATACTGACACAACTCTCCATTAAAGTGTCATTTGTTTACATTGTTTTTTATTTCATGGAACCATCCTAGTTTTCCCGGCAAATACATCTTCTTTTCACAATTGACTTATCTAGCTTTTGGTGATCATTCTGATGTTTTCATCTTCCACAGCAGTGACTATTTTATGGTATGGAAAAATCTGTGAAACGTAAGATCAAAAGAGCTGGGTATGCACACTAGAACATTACTTTTTTACCCATGTGTAAAATTCACCCATTTTACCCGTGTGGACAATACAAGTTTTACCCATGTGTGACATTATTTTCATGTGTTCCATAGAGAAATTTCGGTATACCACCAAAATGGTGCCCTATTTTAAGCCCAATGGATACAGAACATTCCATCACAAAATTTTAGATATGTGACTGATAACTGCGAAAGGATTTCTTTGCTCAAAATATATTGTTACGTTTGTGGGGGTAGGCAATGAAATACCTCAGAAGTGTATAGGTAGTGTGCTCAGACTGTCGTGAAGAAGAAGAACCCCCATGTATCATAAGTAGCGATCCGTTTAGACCGGATGTCGTGTAAGAGCGTATCTTTGTCCCCATGACGAGGAGTGGGGTTATGTTAATTAGTTAGGGATTAAGGGTAATTAATCCTCTGTATGTAATCGCCTCTGTACTTTTCTTATTCCTTAAGACACACACACCACACCCCTTGTTCCTTCTGACACACACCACACCCGCCATGCACTCCACACCCAAAATAAACATTAAATAAAAGTAACCGGAACAGGTCATTGAACAATACTGCTGGCCCCGCCACCTGCCACATTGCAACATCGAGCAGGCAGGTCGGTGAGGCCATGCCCCGAAGAGCAGTGATTGGTCCAGTATGGTTGAGCGATGAGAGGGACTTGCCGATTGGAGCACGCATGGGGGTTGTCAGATGACGTCAGAGCCTTGAGAATAAAAGACTTGATTCCCGACATCTTGGGTCCTGGCTTTGGTGGCGAGCAGGCATGGATTCATTATCGCTCTTGCATGGGTACAGTCATTACGAGCAGACACAGTTTACTCCTCTTGCGCCAGGGACATTGGAGTCGGCATTTTATATCCCTGGCTTTGGGTTTTGACAATCGTGAGGAGGGGCGGTCACGGCTCGTAGACTCTGGGTGCTTGGTCCATAGCTTTGTGATGGCTGAGGGCCGTGCCGAGTGAACCGGAGGGACGTCGGTGCTGTGTGAAGCTGGCAGCGAGGACAAGTGCGGCTGGAGTGAACGAACGGCGCGCTAAGGCCTGGTTTTCCTGTGCACAAACTGTGCACGAAGGCTTGTTTTCCCACGCAAGGACGCGGGGGCTGTGACGATTCCTGACGGGGTTCAAGAGCCGCTCAAAGCTGAGTGCACTACATTTTTACTTTCGTTCTTTTATCATCCCCTTGTGTTGTACATGAGTCTGTGTTGGGGCGCTCTATTTAGAATATTAGTTTTATCGTGCATTCTTTTGTTCCCGGCATTTCTTTCAACTAGGGCGTGCCCGTACTATATATATATCTAAAATTATATCCCCCCCCTCTATTTACATGAAATGGTTTGGTCCATTCGCAAAGCCAAAGCGAACGGCTTGCGAGTACGGTGACAATCCCCCCCCTCTATTTACATGAAATGGTTTGGTCCATTCGCAAAGCCAAAGCGAACGGCTTGCGAGTACGGTGACAATCCCCCCCCCCTCTATTTACATGAAATGGTTTGGTCCATTCGCAAAGCCAAAGCGAACGGCTTGCGGAGTTTGGTAAATAAATCGCCATAGCTCGGTAACTACTTCTCCGATTAATATGAAACCTTGAAAAGGCACATCCTCAGGTCCCCAGCAATATACCTGGCAAGTTTCAAGTATATCGGACCCGTGGTTGTCGAGAAACAGCGGTCACAGACAAACACACAGACACACACACATACACACACACATACACACACACATACACACACACATACACACAGAGATTACTGGAATTATAGATAGATAGATAGATAAAGCCGGTATTTTTGCATTGTAATTCCATGTCGGGTTTGAGTTGATTATCCAGGTTCGAAGACGTCCAGTGGGGTCAGTGAAGTTAAGAGCTTCTCTACCCTTCGCTGCCTCATTCCCCCGTGCGTATTAACTCCACAATAGTTAAATTGAACGTCTCGGAGTGTAAAGCTTGCTCGGCTATCCGGCCCCAGGGGTGTTCACCCCGGGAATGCGACAACTGGTGTCAAGGAGTGGGATACTAACTTTGTGACACCACGACAACTGGTGTCAGGAGTGTGAGATTCGGCGGGTCGACACCGGCTGGGTGCAAATTGCGCTCAGCATTTGGAATCCAAATTTTTAACGATTGTCTTTCTCTAGTTGAGGGGGAGGCGATTGTAGTACCGGGGTGTCCATATTTTAATGTCAATTGGTGTCGGGAAGAGTGCAAGACAGCGCGTCACTAAATTAAAAATCTTTTATTTTTGTCTGAGGTAAAAAATACATGCGTGGGAGAACTGCTTTTTCACCACGAATGGCGGAAGCGAGTGAGATGGCTGAGCGAGTGGAGAGTTACGAAGAATATGTAGGTGAGCCAGGGGTAGAAATTTGATGAGAATAGGAGTGGAACCTCCCCCGTTCCGAGCATTAGTCCCCCGCCTCTCCTTTGAGGGAGCCGGGGACAATTGGAACAGACCCAATGGGTTACAAGGCCATGTTCAAATTAATGGAGAGAATGAGTGAACGATTGGAAAATAATATGAATGCCCGGAGTGAACGATTGGCTGAACAATTGAAAGGGGAATTGAAGGGACAAATTAATAGATTGAAAAAAAACAATGGATGAATGCATGGGCAGGACGAAGGGAAAGAAGGATGGGATGACTGCCCATAGAGAACAAACGAATGAATTAAAGGAAGAGGTGAGACAGGGGTAGAATTTGATGAGCATAGGAGTGGAACCTCCCCCATTCCAAGCATTAGTCCACCCCCTCTCCTATGAGGGAGCCGGGGACAATGGGAACAGACCCGATGGGTTACCAGGCCATGGTCAAATTAATGGAGAGAATGAGTGAACGATTGGAAAATAATATGAATGCCCGGAGTGAACGATTGGCTGAACAATTGAAAGGGGAATTGAAGGGACAAATTAATAGATTGAAAAAAAAATGGATGAATGCATGGGAGGGACAAAGGGAAAGAAGGATGGGATGAGTGCCTAACACAAACAGGATGGATGGGATGAGAACAAACAAATGAATTAAAGGAAGAAAAAAAGCCATGCTATGCAATGAAATTGGGGCACAGGAGCAGGAATGGGCATTAAAATTTGATCCAAAACGGGAAGAGATGGAATTGGAAATTGAAGAGGGTGAAACCCAGTCTTATAGACTTGGGGCACAGTAGAGGGGAAATACAAATTTAAATGGGGAATGTTTGTTAATTGGAAATGGGGGGGGGGGGGGTCTTGGCCCCAAGCTCGACTCGGACGTGGAAGTCGGGAGATAGAGCCTCGGAAAAACTGGTTCTCTCAGTGAATTTGGAACAACTGCAGGGAGGGGCAGAATAACCCGAGGAAGGGGTTGTTACCTGCAGCTGCGGTGGTTGGGCACAGGAGGCCAACATTTTTAAAAGAAAAATTAAATTGAAATATCTATGGGAATTTAATTTGGCACAGTCATGAAGGGAGTTGGTCCCCGGGCTGCGGAATTCGGACCAGGAGAGGTCATTGGAGTCGGCCTCGTGGGAAATTGCCCCATTTGAAAATTGGGTTCTGCCAGCCAGCTTGGGGACTGTGCTGGCAGTATTTGGACGTGGGGTCCGACCATGGGTGTCATGGTAGGACCTGGGCCTCCCTTGTCTGTGGCCTCCCTTGTCCATTGGGGCGCCATCTGAGTGAGTGTCTTGGGTCGGCAGGGTCGCTGGACCCCGGTGGGGGTTAAGACCTCCGGGGGACCGAGGTGGTTTCTCACAGGCACCTAGGTGATGTATCATGAGGACCACTAGGGGGAGGTGTTGTGGTCCGCGCTTTGGTGGCGGCACCACAGACAGCCAACAAGGGCCTAATGTGCTTACCGCCCGTGCATGCGGCCTGGCAGCCTCTCCCTGAGACTCTGGGACAGCCAGCATGTGGTGACCTGTCATGCTGTGTTGGTCTATGGACGTGGGTCGAACCGCATGGACAGGAATGAGTATAGCCCACCGGACAACCATTGGGGCATATGTGTAATGTGAGATGGTAAGAGCATAATCTTCCACAGATATTCTGTTGTGGACTCTCGGCTTGGGAAGAAAGCCAGGGCATTGAATCGGGAGATTGGAACGAGCCGAGCATGTGGGGCCATGCTCATCTGCCAAGTGTATGGAGAAGCACCCTTCTTTGGTGAAATTAGTGAATTGTGAAAAATAATTGGCACGGGTAATCTGTGGGTTCGATGCAAAAATGTAATTGTGAATTTGTGAGGCCAGGTGGACACTGAAAGCGTGTGTGTGTGTGTGTGTGTGTGTGTGTGTGTGTGTGTGTGTGTGTGTGTGTGTGTGTGTGTGTGTGTGTGTGTGTGTGTGTGTGTGTGTGCGTGTGCACGCGCACGTGCTTGTTTGTTTGTTTCCCCCTGTTTTTCACATTTTTCTGAATTTCCTCCAGGTAATTTATATTTCTTGTATTGGCTTCACTTCCAAAACATAATGGACAGTGACTTGGTGTAATTTCCCAATCTCTTGTTTCTCTTCCTCTTCAAAGTAAAATGATGGATATTAGATTGAAGGGACAGAGATTGGATTAGGATTGGACAGAGATTGGATTAGGATTGGACAGAGATGAGGGTGGTTGTGAGAGTGGGATGGGGAAATTGAACTGTTGAAGGGAAAAAGAGGGATGAGGGAGGGATTGATATGGATAATAGTGTTGTTTACGTGATGGATAAGAGAGCAAAGCCATGGTGAGAGAGAAAAGGAGAGATCTCAACAGTGATTTTCCATAGAACAACACCCAGAGGGCCGGGCACGTGTCATGGCCACATAAATTTGAATATATTTGTATTTACACCATTTCTGAACATTGTTGTTTGTGCCAGCAGGCTTTGTCAGCAAGACAAAATGTGGTTAAAATTAAATTGTGGTTAATTTGAGGTAAAGAGTTTGGGGAAAGCTTGAGACAGTCTGTACAAGGAAGAGTTTGCGAATTGCAGCAGATTCACGGGACTACGGTTGTGGTGAGAAAGAGATTGATCAGAGAGAGAGAGAAAGAGAAAGAGGAGCGAGGAGCGAGAGATAAATTGGGAAATGGAGCTCTGGAGTGGGGTGAATAGAGAACGAGACACAGTCGGTGAAGGGGTGGCGAGATAGAAGCGAAGCCAAGTCGAGTGAGGGTGGAGGGAGAGGCATATGCATACTGATGTGCATGGCTCGCTGACATTCGAACCCTTTCTGCAATCTCGGGAAATCTCTTGAGCCATCAGGCTTGAATTACCCATACTGACTGGTTGTTTCATTTGGCTGAAAGGCTTTTCTTATCATGCTGTTTGTCTCTGAAAATTTAGAAAAAATCGATTAAATTGGGATTTTATTTCTGTATACAATGGAGATAATATTGTATTGTATTTTCAAGTTGCATCTGTGTGGTTTGCTCTGGCGGTAAAAAGAGGCGCTTGGAAGGAAGTGATGTTTTTTGCAATGATGTCCGCTCATGATTTGCACTGGTGATACATAATTGCCATATCATCTTGGTATTTTACTATATTCAAAAGCATAACTTTGTACAAATCAATTTTTTATTCTCGTCTATAATAGTGACATTACTGTACAAAACTGTCAAAATGTGTTTCAAAATGGATTTTTGAACTTGTTAGTATCCACAGAGGATGAGCCATCTTCTTTGATTTGATTTGATTTGAGCCATAGTTTGATTTGAGATTTGAGCATAGATTTTATATAATCATCATCATTTTATATAATCATGAGCCAAATATATACTGTATATATATTTATATATATACTACTGTGTTCAAAAAGTATCCGGCCTTTATTTTTCGTGCGTAAAAAAAAAAAGAAGCTAGGGAGGCGTTGATTGGTGCACGTATGTAGGCGATCCTAATGCACACGCGTGAATTTTTTTCCCACCTACAGAAGCTGTCATTCGACGGCAGACCGCCGATGAGTGAGGAAATGTAAGTGAGCGCCGTCGGATTTTCGTTTTTGACAAAATGATGGAAAAACTTGAATAACGCTACTGCATCAAATTTTGTGTAAAGCTTGGCGATTCCCAAGTGGAAACGATCCGCAAGATTCAACACCGTTCATTCCATTATGAAAGAGGATTTGGGCTTCAGGAGAATCTCAGCGAAGTTCGTACCAAAGCTGCTAACGATTGAGCAGAAGCAACTCCGTTTGGAGATCGCACAGGACATGCTGGAGACTGTGAACAGCGATCCCAGCTTCCTCAACACAGTGATCACTGGCGATGAGTCCTGGGTTTATGGGTACGACCCAGAAACCAAGTTGCAGTCATCACAATGGAAGCATCCAACATCCCCGAGGCCAAAAAAAGCAAGGCAGGTCCGCAGCAATGTCAAAGTCATGCTGACCGTCTCCTTCGACTCCAGAGAAGACATCATGCGGAATGCGACGGACCAGCTGCGCGCCATCCCAAAAGAGGCGTTCCAGCGCTGCTTCCGACAGTGGCTGAACCGTTGGGAGAAGTGTGTGGCAGCCCAAGGGGACTACTTTGAACGAGATTATTATAAAAAATTTTTATCTGGCTACGAGTATCTTCTATGAACCGAGGTCGGATACTTTTTGAACACACTACGTATATATATATATTGTTACGGACCGCGGATAAGATGTTGATTTGCCGAGCGGATGGCGCCGCGGCCCTAACAGTTACCCCGACTAACCCGATTCCTGGACGTTGGCCGAATCGCACCACAGATATTCAATAGGGAAAAGACAAAGGCGCCACGGATGTGAAGAAGAAGAAGAAGAAGGCAAAAAGGTTCGAAATGCTACTAAATTTATTCCTACTATTTACACAATCAAAGAAACCAAGGAGAAGGAAGGATAATAAAACAATTTACAGAAGAAATCAGAGACACAGTGAAAATACTAGCTTATCTAACAGGCTTAACTTATTCCCTGGACAGAACAAACAAAGACGGACTCACACGGGGAATTGCAGAGTGGATTGGCTGGAAGGAGGTGGGTGGCTGGAGGGGGAAGAAGGCACGGAGCTGGCTGGAGCTTGATCCCGCACGGGACGTCGGGCTGGACCTCGACGGCCGCCGATGCCACCGATCCTGTCGTGTGCGCGGGATCACGGGTCGGAGCTGCTTGGTGGAGCCGACGTGCTGGTGGGGGGTCTGGCGTGACGGGTTCTCTCCTCTCTCTTTCTTAGTCCAACCCAGTCCAACAACTTCCTCTCTTGCTTAGTCCAACAACAACTTCCAGGCTTTTCGGTGTTCTGATCTCCTCCCTCCTCGACTCTCTCTGGGGGCCTCTGCCTCGGGTTATATAAGCCCCACCCTTGACCCTTTTGCGAACCTCCCCCAAACGTTCTCTCTCCGCCCTCTAAATCCAACCCCTCGTTCTGGGTTGGTCGGCAAGGGCTGGTTCACTCCTCCCGTCTATGACGAGGTGGAGACACGCCCTTCTTCCCCGACCTTGCCTCGTGGCCAATGGTGGTTTTGGGGGCGATTCGGGCTAGCCCCAGCCAAAGGGCAGCAATGGCAATGAAGAAAACCGCCCAAAATGCAGTTGGCAATTGCAGCAAAGTGGACGGCAGATGAAATGCAGCAAGGTGGCTAAACCTGGCACTTGGAAGATGCCATGTCGGAGGGATCTACTTTATTTAATGCAGTGCAATGGAGTGTCAAATAAATGAAAGACAAATCCTTAGCCTAATACACATAATAAGGATATAACTACTGAACATGGATATATGGTGTCCTTCGTGTATGCTTTATGGAATTAACTACGGGAACGCCCTTGACCTTTATACAACACTGGAGTAAGGAGGGCGATATTTTTACAACTATTTACACAACAACAACAACAAAACAAAAAAAACCATTCTCATATCCACAACACTGCACCCTCCTCCTCTTAGGCACGTCCCGGGCCTCTTACCTTAACTTTTAGTGTGGCACGTAGGTGTAGTCCCCTCTACATTTAACCTGACCCTGAGTGCGACAGTTTTAAAACATAAATAAATATGTCCCACTGCACCATTGCACCCTGCCTAACAGATGCACGCCCACAGCTAACCGATTGCGGAATGGTCTTCAAACTATACATTTACAGTGGGGGCGCATTATTTACAATGACTCTGCTTTTATTTACAATACTAACCCAGGACCTGTGATCGTTCTTTTGGGGGGGGGGGGGGGGGGGGAGACAGTCTGCCCTGCATCGATGCACCATGAAGCACCCCAAAAATACACCAAAGCACCCTCAAGCACCAATCGGTGCACAGTCATCACTGTTCAATAAAAAATAAACCGACACACCCTGCTTGTGGTCTCTTGCTCTTCGGCTCCCTCTGCTGGCTATTGCTATCTTCCAGGTGTTGTCATCTTCTTTGCTGGCGGCCTATTTGCACATGAAATAAAATGCACCCAACGTGTCCATTTCTTTTATTTATGGCCCACAGGGGGCCGACTATGTATGGTTCACCTGTGGGGCATCGGTGCCCTGTGGCCAAGGTCCGCCAGCAAGATCTCGGGCCTTCGTGGCCGGTTCCAGCAGAGGGGCCATGCCCCAACCCATGGGGTCCATAAGTGGTGCTCAGCCACAGACATGTGGTCCATAATGTGGTGCATCGATGCAGACAGCTGGTTCTGGGAGTTCCGGGCGCACAATGGCGGACTCCTGCACGCTCCCCTCGGCGCCCAGTGGTGCACAGTCCTCATGTGGGAGACAAAAGGGGGAAAAGACAGATGAGCGAGGGGTAAGGTCTCAAGGGTACACATCAAACAAGGCAATGCAAGGCGAAGTGCGTACGGAGAGTGAAGTGAGAAAAGCTCGTCCCTACCGTACGTCACCCCCCCCCTTGTCACCTACTCTACCCTTGCCCTTACCCCATATTTACAAAATCTACACATTACAAATTCGTTGCTACCGTCACATCTCCCCCCCTATTTCCCCTATACCAAATTTGTCTCCACAATCCCTCTAACCAAAATTTGCCATCACCCAATTCATCATCAATCCTCATAAGGAGGGAGAGATGGAACAACAAACACAATGTCACACCCACGTCATGATGCGTCTCACATTCCAAACATTTGCATCAATAAAAATAATAAAAACAACCTGGCATGGTGTGGAGTCCTGTCACCTCAGGTGAGTGGATGTAGATTGTGCGAGGAGATCTTCATCCTAACTACTTGCTAAATGACTTTAATACACTTTACACTACCCGGGGTCTTTCCCTGCCAATCCATTGGCCAACTTACACTATGGGTTCTAAAAACCAATTCCCATTGGCCAAACTGTGGTGCTTCATCAATTTGGGGTCTCACTCCCCCGATTCATCTCCCGGTGCCCTTGCACAATTTTTGGGCTGAGACGTGTAGCTCTCCCAGCACGTCTACCCACCTGCACACCTCCACCACTGTAGTTGCCACCCGAGCTTACCTAGCTCCTCACCCTAACCTATCTAATTGAGGAAGGCCCCTCCTGGCTCTGTCACCCCTTGGTGCCCTCTGGCACTGGGCTACCCGGGTCCGTCCTCCGGATCCTCGGGCCCCATCCACAACAACTCTACCGGCTCCCAGAGCCCACCTGCAGCCTCACCTGGCCAACATCCTCACAGTGGTGGAGTGCCCAAACCAACTACACACACTAACAGGCTACACGCCCAGCCATTTCCACGTCACTAATGCACCCATCCAAATACCATTCTTCCACCACGCACCACAGATGCCAATATCCAACCACAATTTACCTGTACCCTCTACCTAACTCTTACACTGCCCTCCCCGGGTATTCGTGATGGGGGTCCATCCTTCCCCCATTCACACCTTCGCACCATCCACTCCACTCCACAGTTTCCACCATACTCACTCCACGACCATCCATTCCAATACTCCATATACTCCAGACCCAATATATTCCACACAACCATTCTCCATACACCTGCAGTTGCACACCTGTGCAATCTCACCTGGTGCCACCTGCACCCTCCTTGGTCCCTGGACCATTTGGTCAACACAACGCACAATCACCTTCACTCACTCAAACACTGCTCCATACACCTGTCCAGTTGCACACCTGTGCAATCACACCTTTTAACCATACACACGGCATCATCTGAACTACCTGTTGCCCTGCTAACTTAGTGCTCCCCATCTTCCCTTTAAACTAAGCACATACCACGTCATTATCATCCACACTAATCTACCTGCGTCCCCACTACAGGTATCATTGTCACTACCTAAACGTACCGTTACCTAAGGTCATCTTCTCTAGATCCCTATCATTATATCCTAACCCTCCCGGGCTAGTTTTCACTGCCATAAACCCCATAAAACTAGTGCTCCTTTGCCCCCGCTGTGAGAGATGGCAGAGTTGCCATCCCACCACATCGGGCATCTTTCACTATAAATTTTGCTCGTCCAAATTCAACAAATCAAAAATTTTCCAATCATCTGCCAATCACCACTCTGCCAATCCTTTGCCAATCATCACTCTGCCAATCCTTTGCCATTTCGGGTCCAAAACACTATTCTCGTCACACGTCTACTCACTAGTGCCTCTCGGTGCGCCAATTCATCTCCAAAGCTCGGCTTCGTAAAGCCGGGCAATGAATGCGGGTTGCTCGTTGCCAGCGGATGGGTCCGTCCGGCATTCGGTGCAGGGAAGGCGGTCTACTCGGCCCGAGATTCCACGCACCATCGGGGCACGTGACCGTCCGATGCCCCAATCTCGGCCGGCCGGAGCGCGGCAACCACAAGGGGTCGCTGTGTCGGCCCTTCCAACCGGACCGCCCGCTCCGCCTGGCGGAGCTCGGACGCGACCGTTCCGAGTGAGGCCCAGCGTGGATCGCGTACGGCGGTTCTTTCGAAACCGCCGTGGTTCGGATCCCCGCTGGTCCTTGCGGCACGCGAAGCCCGGCACGCACCGAGGGCCCGATTCGGCTATACGTCGCTCTAACCGCTAACCCGGTTAGCGTCGATGCTCCATTCGCATGCTTACACCCCGCAGCCCGTTCCTTGCTCATACATCCAGCCGTCTCCATGCTCTTTGTCATTGCACATTCCCTGACACACCCAGGTACACTCAATCCGCTTACAGACTTGGTCACACACCTGACCACCGCACACCTTTGCACACACTCGTCGTTCGCACACCTCACCAACACACCTCTTCGCGCCCCCTCCTCGGTCACCTCCTCTGTGACAACCATAGGTGTGCTCTCACTTGCACACCCAACCACGTGCCTCACTACCAACTCAAGTGTGCATTCCCACACACGCTCTACCATTCCAGGTGTGCATCCTTCCATTCCAGGTGTACATCCTCTCTCACCTGCCACAACCAACTCACGCTCCGTGTCACTCTCACTACTCTCACCTCCACACTCGGTTGCGCACTCACCCTTACTTTTGACAGCGCACTCTTTCCTCATGCACCCGTCCGTTACACACCGCGCATCCTCTTGCGCACACTCTCTCGTTACTCCCTCCGTAACACTCACCACAGGTGTACACTCTCTCGTTACATCCTCTGTAACACTCCCCACTCCGCGCTTCCATGTGCCCCCTTGCACACGCGCTACGACCAACTCACTCTCGACAGCACACTCACTCCTTGGCGCGCACTTTTTCCTTACACACCCCAGAGTCGGACATTCTCGCACACTTCCTCTCTCGTACTCCATACCTGTCGCACACTTCACCAATGGCCTCTCACGAACACCCGGGTCCACATCAACCCCCAAGCCGACTGAAGCTTCCCTCACACCATATACATTTCCGAATATATCGCCACTCACCTTGGCACCTCGTCTCCGCACCTCCTTCGCCACCTGCAAACTCTTTATTTAGTTAGCGAGCACACCATCACGATTTGAGCACACACCTTGTACCAATTCCATTACTTCCTCCTTTATCTTTCTTAGTTTCTCTCCGTCTCTTCTTAATTTCACTCACCCCCTCTTCCACCTCCTCTAACTTTTGCTTCACCTCTTTTATTTCCCGGTGCGTCTCCTCAATTTCGTCCTCTAAGGCTACCTTGACCGTTTCTATGTGCGTCCTCACCTCCCGGTCCTTCGTCTCCATTACTTCTGTCACCTCGTCCAACCTGGTTGTCAGTTCCTCACGTACCATCTGACATTGCCTCTTCGTCGCTATCAAGTCGTCCTTGATGTCTTTTTGTGTCGCTTTTAACCCCCCGATTATTTCAGTGTTCTTTTCCACTTGGTCCACGAGTTCCTTTTGTCCCACTGTCAGCTGTTCTACTCCCCTCGTCAGACCCTCTATTCCCCCCTGTAACCTAGCCGTATTATTCCTCACCTCTTTCTTCATACGCTTCTCACCTCGCTTTACCTCCTCGCGTACCCCCGAGACCTCCTCGCTTACACCTCGTCGTATTTCCTCCTTCATCTCCTTCATCTCCTTCATCTCCTTCATCTCCTTCATCTCCTTCATCTCCTTCATCTCCTTCATCTCCTTCATCTCCTTCATCTCCTTCATCTCCTTCATCTCCTTCATCTCCTTCATCTCCTTCATCTCCTTCATCTCCTTCATCTCCTTCATCTCCTTCATCTCCTTCATCTCCTTCATCTCCTTCATCTCCTTCATCTCCTTCATCTCCTTCATCTCCTTCATCTCCTTCATCTCCTTCATCTCCTTCATCTCCTTCATCTCCTTCATCTCCTTCATCTCCTTCATCTCCTTCATCTCCTTCATCTCCTTCATCTCCTTCATCTCCTTCATCTCCTTCATCTCCTTCATCTCCTCCATCTCCTCCATCTCCTCCATCTCCTCCATCTCTTTTGTGGATGCCGCCCTCATCTGTTCTAATTCATCCCTTTGGGCATCCAATTTGGTTTCTACCCCGATTTTCACCTCCTCTATCTGCTCTCCCATTTGTTTAATTTCCCGGGCCGATTGCTCCCCTATTTCCCGCAATTTGTTTTCCATCTTGTTTTCTAACCCCTCTAATTTATTGTCCAACCCCTTAAAATTATTGTCTAACCCCTTAAAATTATTGTCCAACCCCTCAAATGTAGCTTCTAGCCACTCCCCCATTTCTCCCATTTTGCCCCCCATTTCTCCCATTTTGCCCCCCATTTCTCCCATTTTGGCTTCTAGCCCCATATTCGCCATTAGTATGGCTGCATTAATCTGCGCCATGAGGTCCCGCACATCAATTCCCCCTATTTGCGCAGTGGGCGCGGCTACCCCGCGCTCATGCGAGCTGCCACTTTGTGCGTCTGATACCACGTGCGCGAGAGTGCCATTTTGTGCACCTGATACCTCCTCAACCACCTCCTCATTGCTCTCCTCCATTTCTTCCCAGTGGTCCTGTGTTACCCCTAACCCCTCTTCTAGCTCACCCACCTGCATCCGATCGCCTTGACTAGCCATGGCTCAATTTCAAAGTTCGGGTTTTTTTTTTTTAACAAAACAAATTTCGGCCGCTCCAAATTTTGACCAAATTTTTTCTAGATGTTTTGTTTTTTTTGGGGGGGTTCGGGCCTCGTATCTCACTCCCAGACACCAATTGTTACGGACCGCGGATAAGATGCTGATTTGCCGAGCGGATGGCGCCGCGGCCCTAACAGTTACCCCGACTAACCCGATTCCTGGATGTTGGCCGAATCGCGCCACAGATATTCAATAGGGAAAAGACAAAGGCGACACGGATGTGAAGAAGAAGAAGAAGAAGACAAAAAGGTTTGAAATGCTACTAAATTTATTCCTACTATTTACACAATCAAATAAACCAAGGAGAAGGAAGGATAATAAAACAATTTACAGAAGAAATCAGAGACACAGTGAAAATACTAGCTTATCTAACAGGCTTAACTTATTCCCTGGACAGAACAAACAAAGACGGACTCACACGGGGAATTGCAGAGTGGATTGGCTGGAAGGAGGTGGGTGGCTGGAGGGGGAGGAAGGCACGGAGCTGACTGGAGCTTGATCCCGCACGGGACGTCGGGCTGGACCTCGACGGCCGCCGATGCCACCGATCCTGTCGTGTGCGCGGGATCACGGGTCGGAGCTGCTTGGTGGAGCCGACGCGCTGGTGGGGGGTCTGGCGTGACGGGTTCTCTCCTCTCTCTTTCTTAGTCCAACCCAGTCCAACAACTTCCTCTCTTGCTTAGTCCAACAACAACTTCCAGGCTTTTCGGTGTTCTGATCTCCTCCCTCCTCGACTCTCTCTGGGGGCCTCTGCCTCAGGTTATATAAGCCCCACCCTTGACCCTTTTGCGAACCTCCCCCAAACGTTCTCTCTCCGCCCTCTAAAGCCAACCCCTCGTTCTGGGTTGGTCGGCAAGGGCTGGTTCACTCCTCCCCTCTATGACGAGGTGGAGACACGCCCTTCTTCCCCGACCTTACCTCGTGGCCAATGGTGGTTTTGGGGGCGATTCGCGCTAGCCCCAGCCAAAGGGCAGCAATGGCAATGAAGAAAACCGCCCAAAATGCAGTTGGCAATTGTAGCAAAGTGGACGGCAGATGAAATGCAGCAAAGTGGCTAAACCTGGCACTTGGAAGATGCCATGTCGGAGGGATCTACTTTATTTAATGCAGTGCAATGGAGTGTCCAATAAATGGAAGACAAATCCTTAGCCTAATACACATAATAAGGATATAACTACTGAACATGGATATATGGTGTCCTTCGTGTATGCTTTATGGAATTAACTACGGGAACGCCCTTTGACCTTTATACAACACTGGAGTAAGGAGGGCGATATTTTTACAACTATTTACACAACAACAACAAAAAAAAAAACCATTCTCATATCCACAACAATATATTGAGATTCAGATTATAATTTCAGTTCTCCAGCCTCATGACTGGACTCCAGGCGACTCCATATAATGAGTGGATACCAGAGATAATGTACCATGTGGAAGGCAGTGCTTATCGCTCCCATTAAGGTACAGCGATAGCTGGATGGGATACCTTAATGGTGGTTCACCACTCATGGTATGAAATCGCATAATGACTGGTATATAACCAAAAGGTTTTCAGTCATAAGTGTATGCAGGTCTCACTGCATTGCCCTGATGAAGCCCCAACAAGGGCGAAACTAGGTCGGTAACTGTGAGTTTTTGTATGCACTTATGACGGTATCTGAGCTAAGATCTAAATTACGCACCGTCGGATGGCTCTTCCGGAGCTTGACAGGCAAGGCGCACGTATGTGACGGTGATCTCACAGTGTGCACTTATTAGGCTGGAGAACTGAAATTATAACCTGATTAGTTACTCCGGTCGCATCCATGCGACTCCATATGAGTGGATATCAGAGAGAATGTACCGTGTGGCAGGCGGTGCTTATCTCTCCCATTAAGGTACAGCGAAAGCTGGATGGGATACCTCAATGATGGTTCACCACTCATGGTATGAAATCGCATAATAACTGGTATATAATCGAATGATTTTAGATATTTAAATATATTGTGGCGGACACATGGGGCAATAATTCCGCGCACCAGAAGGTGGCGCGAGCACCCAGGCGGGGACCGATGGCACATGCCCCACCCTTCGACCGAGCGGCCACGCCCGAGGACTAGGCGTGGCCTCGGCACATATATGCGGGCTCTAAGCTCGAGCCCGCGCAGTGCTGCAGTTTTGAGCTTTCGCAATAAAGACTCTTTTGGTTTTAACAACGCGTTGTGGCCTACCTCTTTGGCAAGTAAGTTGTGTGCGCAGCACCACACTTCACTGGTGACCCCGATTGGTTCAGCTGTTGCTGACCACCGAACGCGCCATGGCCAACAACGCCGTCACGGTAAAACTCCCAGAGTTTTGGGAAGCACAGGCCGACGTGTGGTTCGTGCAGGCCGAAGCACAATTTCAGCTTCGAGGCATAACGGCGGACGAGACCCGTTACTACCACGTGGTCGCCGCCCGAGTCGTGTCCATCCTGTGGCACCCGCCGGCCGACCACAAGTACAGGGCGCTCAAACGTCTCCTCATCGCCACGTTCGGCCTCACGGAGATCGAACGGGCCGACCGCCTCCTGGACCTTCCCGAACTCGGCGACACATGACCATCCGTGCGGATGGATCATATGCTGTCGCTGCTGGGTGACCAAGCCCCAGATTTCTTATTCCGGGCGCTTTTCCTGCGCCAGCTACCGCTACAGGTACGCCTCGCGCTGGCCGGTTCCAACATAAGGGAACCCCGCGCCCTGGCCGGAGAGGCCGACAAGTTCTTCGCGGCTTGCGACACGTGGTCGAGTTACGGTGCCGCCGTCGTGGTTCCCGAGGCAGATGCTACAGCGTCCCTCGTGGCCGCTGCCGCGCCCCGACCACCACCACCACCCCCACCGCCGCCGAGAACACCACGGCCGCCGCAAGCTTGGTGCTATTTCCACGCCGAGTTCGGCCTCAAGGCTAAGAAGTGTTGCCCGCCGTGCTCGTTTGACAAGTCGGGAAACTACCGGGCCGGCGCTCGTTAGCGGCCCTGAGCATCGGTCATTCCGGCAGCCTCCTATTCATCACGGACACCTTCTCCGGGCGCCATTTCCTCTGCGATACAGGAGCCGCAGGTAAGCGTCATCCCAGCCTACACGTCCGACAAGCGAACCGTGGGCCGGGGCCCCGCATTGCTTGCCGCCAGCGGTACACCCATCCGCACGTTCGAGAAGCGCTGCCTCTCCCTGCGGTTCGGAGGGCAGCGCTTTCAATGGTCGTTCGTGACCGCCAGCCTGCCAATGGCATTGCTCGGTGTGGACTTCCTATGTGCGCATGGGTTGCTGGTCGACGTGAAGCGCAGACGGCTCATCCAGGCCGAAACCTTTAGCTCGCTCGCTTGTTCGCTGAGCAGCTCGTTGAGCGGCTCACTGAGTGGCTCACCAAGCGGCTTGCAAAGCGGCTTGCTGGACGGTTCCGTCCCGGCGAGTTTAAGTTGCACGCTTCCGGCAGCGGACGACTTTACCCGCCTCCTCGCCAGTTTCCTGACCCTCACGCGGCCCACCTTCTCAGCGGTGGCCGTTAAGCACGGGGTGGAGCATCACATCCCCACGGTCGGGCCGCCGGTCTATGCCCAGGCACGCCGACTCGAGCCTACGAAGCTCGCCGTGGCGACAGCGGAGTTCGCCACGCTGGAGCGGCTGGGGATCGTGAGGCGCACCAACAGCACTTGGGATTCCCCGCTGCACATCATGCCGAAGCCCGGCGGGGGATGGCGGCTGTGCGGGGACTACCGCCGGCTCAACGATGCCACCACCCCCGACCGCTACCCGGTCCCACACATTCAGGACCTTTCCGCCCGGTTGGCCAACACGACCGTGTTTTCAAAGGTGGACCTCATCCGGGGCTACCATCAGGTCCCCGTCCAACCGGATGACTTCCCGAAGACGGCCGTCATCACCCCTTTCGGCCTCTTCAAATTCCTCAGGATGCCCTTCGGGTTGAAGAATGTGGCTCAGGCGTTCCAGCGGCTTATGGATAGCGTCTTCCGCGACTTACCTTTCCTGTTCGTCTATCTGGACGACATCCTAGTCACGAGCGCATCCCGGGAGGACCACCTGCTCCACCTCTGCACGCTTTTCGAACGCCTGGGCCAGCATGGCCTAATCATCAACCCTGCCAAGTGCCGTTTCGGCATCGCCACCATCGACTTCTTGGGGCACCGCATCACCGAACACGGGGCCGTCCCTTTACCGGCCAAGGTGGAGGCGGTCAGGGATTTCCCGCGGCCCCGCACGATCAAGGGGCTCCAGGAGTTCCTGGGCATGGTAAACTTTTACCACCTCTTCGTGCCCCATGTCGCCCAGCTCCTCCGCCCCTTGCACGAGGCCCTTCGGGGCAAGCCGGGCAAACAGGACATCGCATGGTCGGAGCCGATGGCCGCGGCGTTCGCGGGCGCAAAGCTGGCTCTGGCCGACGCCACCATGCTGGCGCACCCGGCGCCTGATGCACCGATCGCCCTCACCACCGACGCGTGGGCGCGGTGCACGAGCAATGGGTGCGTGGTGCTTGGCAACCGCTGGCGTTTTTCAGCCGGCAGCTTCGCCCGCACGAACGACAGTACAGCACCTTCGACCGCGAGTTGCTCGGGCTCCACCTGGCGGTCCGACACTTCCGCCATCTGCTGGAGGGCCGCCCATTCACGGCCTTCGTTGACCACAAGCCCCTTGTTTTCGCGATGGCCAAGGTCGCTGAGCCATGGTCGGCATGGCAGCAGCGCCACCTCTCTGCCATGTCCGAGTACACGACGGACATCCGTCACGTGGCGGGTAATGACAACCCGGTGGCGGATTGCCTTTCCCGGTCCGGCGTGCACGCGGTCCACCTCGGGGTCGACTATGCCAGGATGGCGGAGGCCCAGACCGCCGACCCCGGCATCCAGGCCTTGCGGACCGCCGTCACGGGCCTCCGCGTCACCGAGGTACCGTTCGACGCCGCGGGCACGGCCCTCCTATGCGACGTCTCCCTCGGCTGGCCTCGCCCCATCGTGCCCGCTGGCTGGCAGCACCCGGTGTTCGACGCCATCCACGGCCTGTCCCACCCTAGTGCGAGGGCATCCCAGAAACTCGTCGGGGCGAAGTTCGTCTGGCATGGCCTCAGGAAGGACGTCCGCGACTGGGCCAGGACGTGCCTCGTGTGCCAGCGCGCAAAGGTCCACCGCCACACCCAGGCACCGTTGGCCCTGTTTACGGTGCCCGAGCGGCGGTTCGACCACATGCACGTCCACTTGGTGGGACCACTGCCCCCCTCGCGAGGTTTCACCCACCTCCTCACCATGGTCGACCGCGCCACACGGTGGCCGGAGGCCGTCCCATTGGCGGCGACGTCTGCGGCTGAGGTGGCGCAAGCCTTTATCACCACTTGGGTTGCCCGGTTCGGTGCCCCCTCGGACATCTCGTCCACCCGCGGCCCCCAGTTCACCTCGGAGCTCTGGGCCGCGCTGGCGCAAGGGCTCGGGGTGAAGCTACACCACACCACGGCCTACCACCCCCAGGCCAATGGCCTGTGCGAGCGCTTTCATCGCTCCATGAAGGCCGCGCTCCGGGCCAGCCTTCACGACAGCGGCTGGGTCGACAGGCTCCCCTGGGTCCTACTGGGCCTCAGGACGGCCCCCAAGGACGACCCGCGCGCGTCCTCGGCGGAGTTGGTCTTCAGGCAACCACTGCGGGTACCGGGTGAATTCATCCCCGACTCCACGGCTCCTTGGTCCGCGGCGCAACAGCTCTCCGCCCTTCAGGAGACCGCCCGGAGGTTCGCCCCGGTGCCAACGGCACACCACGGTTGCCCGCCTTCCCACGTCGCCCCGGAGCTTCGCACGGCAAAGTACGTGTTCATCCAGCACGATGCCCACCGGGCACCGCTATGGCCCCTGTACGACGGTTCCTTCCGCGTGCTGGAGACCGGTGACAAGTTTTTCACGGTTGACATCAGCGGTGCCCCGGATCGAATTTCCGTGGACCGCCTCAAGCCGGCCCACCTCGATCCGGACCACCTCCCGCCGGCAGCGCTGCCTCTGCGTCGAGGCCACCCCCCGGCGGTCGGACCCCCGGCTCCCCCGCCAGCAGCTCTGCCTCCGCGTCGAGGCCGCCCCCCGGCGGTCGGACCCCCGGCACCCCTCAGCCCCGCCGGCCCGCTGCCCCCCAGCTCTGCACCCATCGCCAGGGGGCGTTTCGGCCGGGTCATCCGTCTTCCCCGCAAACTCACCCTTCAGGTGCACAGGAATTCTGGGGGGGCGCGTGTGGCGGACACATGGGGCAATAATTCTGCGCACCAGAAGGTGGCGCGAGCGCCCAGGCGGGGACCGATGGCACATGCCCCGCCCTTCGACCGAGCGGCCACACCCGAGGAATAGGCATGGCCTCGGCACATATATGCGGGCTCTAAGCTCGAGCCTGCGCAGTGCTGCAGTTTCGAGCTTTCGCAAAAAAGACTCTTTTGGTTTTAACAACGCGTTGTGGCCTACCTCTTTGGCAAGCAAGTTGTGTGCGCAGCACCACACTTCAATATATAATATATAAATATATATATATATATATATATATATATATATATATATATATACACAAAGAATTAAGTTAAGCACCCCTACACAACGAATTAAGGTAAGCACCCCCTAATATATATTCTTTGTGTATATGTATACATTGGCATATATTCTAAGGTATGTGAGATCAAATAATGATTGGTATGACATTAGTTATTGACGTTATTGACGTTATTGACGTCACTTACACGTTATTGACATTACACGTTATTGACGTTATTGACGTTATTGACGTTATTGACGTTATTGACGCAAAGATCGCTAGAGGTCTTCTCAGAACAATGACTGTACGTTAGAAAACATAAACGTCATCCACACTGTCCGTGATGGACCTATAGCTCCATACTTAAATTGAGGTGAAAATATGCCTAAAATTCCCAAAAAATTTCACCTTAAATTATGCAGAATAAAATATTGAAAACGGCATGATTGTTATGTTTTTATGTGACCATAATATCACTTCTCCAGAAAATATAGCAATATCATGGGTATATTACACTGTTTTGACGACAACAAACTTGTAATGTGCGAGGTTGTAAAAAAACGGGGGGGGTGCTGAACTTAATTCTTTGTGTATATATATATATATACATATATATATATATATATATATATATATATATATATATATATATATAT
This sequence comes from Myxine glutinosa, assembly GCF_964187855.1. NCBI lineage: Eukaryota > Metazoa > Chordata > Myxini > Myxiniformes > Myxinidae > Myxine > Myxine glutinosa. The sequence goes on from NC_136264.1 coordinate 167,425,265, forward strand.
ATATATATATATATATATATATATATATATATATATATATATATATATATTGTTGCGGACGCGGTTTAGATGTTATTTACCGAGCGGTTGGTATTACCGCGACCGAACAGTTCCCCCGATTCTTCCCCAACTCACCCGATTCACCCAGACGTTGGCCAAATCGCGCTATGCCAAATCAATGATAGAAAGGACACGACGACTGGGAAAGAGGAAACGACGCAAGGGGTACAGTTCTCAAGACCTCCGGAGGAGGGTATAATTACAGTGGTGGAGAAAAGGGGTAGATTACAAGACAGTGAGGTAAAGACACAGAAGAGATGGGCACTTAATTACCGTCTTATCTTAGCCCAGACAGACCACAGACAAACGGAACAAGGCAGACTTACACAGGGATTGATGGCAGGAAGGGACAGGTAGGTCGATAGCACAAGGTGCACCTTGGCTCGGGGACAGGATAAAGCACGGTCCAGAAGATGCGGGGAGGTCTCACAGCGCTCGGAGGGGACGTCTTTCTTGCTTCAAGCTCAGCGCGCATCTGACGTCACCTCCCCCTCACTGCGCATGCTCAGCGGGGAGTGACATGCCCTCGGCTGGTTGGTTCCGCCCCACTGGGGCCAGTCTGCCGCTTCCATTGGGTGCGGGGGTTACCGGGCTCCGCCCTTGACGAGGAGCTGACAGGGAGCCCCTATTTGGTAACCCCGTCGAGCACATGTTTGATGGCGGCTCGTTGGGAAGGCCTGGTGCCCTCCCAACACCCCCTACCAACCAAGCCGGAGTGAGGACGCGCACTTCCTGCGCTCGTTGTTGTTGTTGTTGTTGTTGAACTGTGAGGAAGAGCTGCGGGGAGGTATTGGGAGGTCCTAAACTTCCTAACGGTGCCATACAATCACATTCTGGTGCAACGAAGGGTCAGAATTCATGGAAACGAGTCCTTAACTGACATAGACTAAGAATAACTAGCAAGATGTCCTATAGTTGTCTTACATGAGATGCGGTGAACCTGGGCACGACATTTAATGGGGGAAATAGGGGGAGGTCGGGTCTCCAGAGTGTTGTTTACAGAAAATGGGACTAGGGAATGGGGGATTGGGGATAGTTGGGAAGTATTGAGGAAATAGGGGAATATTTACAAGCGGATATGGATGGATGCAAATCCCATATCCGCAACACTGCACCCTTCTCTACCTCGGGGCGTACCGACCCGATAAATTTTTACCTACTTTAGTGTGGCACTCAGATGTAGTTCCCTCTACTATTAACTCAACCCTGAGTGCGACAGTTTTGCAGATGTTCACAAATGAGTAAATATGTCCCCCTGCGACGTTGCACCCTTCTCCTAACAGAAACACACCCACAGGATAACCGAATCGCGGAAAGCATCCTCAAACTAAACATACAGCCGGTAGGGAGCATTATTTATACAACACTGATATTTACACTACGATCCAGGACCTGTTCTTTGAGGAACACATGCAGATGTTATGCATAGGGAGAGCACGCATGCCAGCATCGATACACCAACCCACGAGTGCCCTGTGGCCCTACGGCCTTTAATAATGTGCAGAGCACCCCGTCCAAGCACCAAAAGCACCACCCCATTACGCACAGTCAGCACCATCCGGTGCACCAATAAAGTGTTCATAAAAATGCACAATTAAGTGTCCATGGTCACCGGTGGTGTCGCAGCCGGCCGATGTTCTGCCGCTGGTCTTGCCTTCATGAAGTGCACTTGGCCTTCTGGCTTCTTTAGAAATAAAGAAAGGCGCCAACCGCGTCCATTTCTGAATTGTGGCCGTCAGGGGAGTCAACTAAAAGTGGTTCACCTGTATGGCATAGGTGCCACGTTGACCCAGAGGTCCATCCACGGGTGGTGCTTGACCGCAAAAGAACTGCGGTCCATTGTGGGCGGCCACAAAAATTGCGGTCCATATGGTGTATCGATCCAGGCAGCAAGCAGTGGAAGTACAGGCCCACAACTGCGGAGCCAGCACCTCTCTCTCCTCTCTCTCTGCCCCAAAGCCAGATCCTCGGAGGTGGGAGACAAAAGAAGACAGGTGAGTAAGGTGGTAAGGGCGCAAAAGTGCATGCAATACAAGGTAATGCACACTGGGGGCACATGGGAACCAGGTGAGACAGGTACGTTCCTACCGTACGCCCCCCCCCCCCCCACCAGGTAACCTACATTGCCCCTCCCTTACCCCTTACTGTATCCACAAAACACAACACTACCCATAAACATCTACTTTACACATCAACAACGTCCCTACTGTCTTCCCCGTTCCTCCCATAAACCAAATTCGTCTTCTCTCCCTCCTAACCAATCAAATTTGCCATTTCCAACTCTCATCAAAATCTGCCATCTCCAACTCAACATCAAAATCTGCCATCACCAATTCATCATCAGTCCCTCCTAAGGAGGGAGAGATGGAATCATCCCAATGTCTCATCCACGTCGTGATGCGTCTCACAAATCCAAACAGCAATTCTCCTTTCCTGCAACACAAAACAAAGAAAACACAGGTGTGGAGTCATCAGCATCACCTCAGGTAAGTGGCTGCGTATGGTGCGACAGGTTCAGCAATCCTAACTATTTCCGAAATTACTTTAACAACTTTACATTACCCGGGGTCTTTCCCTGCCAATCCATTGGCCAACTTACACTATGGGTTCTAAAAACCAATTCCCATTGACCAAACTGTGGTGCTTCTCAATTTGGGGTCTCACTCCCCCGATTCATCTCCCGGTGCCCTTGCACAATTTCTGGGCTGGGGCGTGTAGCTCTCCCAGCAGGTCTACCCACCTGCACACCTCCACCACTGCAGTTGCCACCCGAGCTTACCTAGCTCCTCACCCTAACCTAACTAACTGGGGAAGGCCCCTCCTGGCTCTGTCACCCCATGGTGCCCTCTGGCACTGGGCTACCCGGGTCCGTCCTCCGGGTCCTCGGGCCCCATCCACAACAACTACTACCGGCTCCCAGAGCCCACCTGCGGCCTCACCTGGCCGACATCCTCACAGTGGTGGAGTGCCCAAACCAACTACACACACTAACAGGCTACACGCCCAGCCATTTCCACAACACTAATGCACCCATCCAATCATCATTCTTCCACCCGCACCACAGATGCCAATATCCAACCACAATTTACCTATACCCTCTACCTAACACTTACACTACCCGCCCCGGGTATCCGTGATGGGGGTCCACTCTTCCCCCATCCACACCTTTGCACCACGCACACCACTCCGTACCACTTACTCCAACTCTCTCCACACCACTCATTCTCTGCTCCATATATTCCACACACCTGTACTTGCACACCTGTGCTCTCATACTTGGTGCCGCCTGCACCCTTCTCTTCCCCAAGCGCATTCGCGCTGATCCACAACACTCACTACTCACCATGACACTCATCCGCAATGCTCTCTCATTCATCACTTGTACACTCACACACACCTCGGAGCATTGCCTCACCGATGCCTCATTTGAAGCTGCCCACCAGCACTTCCATTCACACTGCATCATCTGCTCTGTCTACTCCCTTCTAAAACTCGTGCTCCTCCGTCTTCCCTTACACTCAGCGCTCCCACGTCATTATCAAACACTAAGCTACTACGTCCCCACTACAGGTACCAAGTCTCTTACTTAAATCTTGTCACCCATAGTCACCTCTAGTCCCTATCAATATAACCTAACCCACCCGGGCTAGTTTTCACTGCCATACACCCCATAATCTATAGCGCATTTGCCCCAATCATGGGAAGGGTGGCAGGGATGCCACCCTTACCCACCGTCATACGGCGCGAGTGGGGCCTTGTGGGACCACCTCGTATGTGAGTCGTTGCCCGCCTGCCGGACCCTGTGCGTCGCCCCTTGCGGGGTCAGCGCGGGGCCGAACCGGCCGGGCCCCCACAGTACATTACCCCCAAGGGGCTCCCGTGCCTCCCCTGTCCCTCTAAAAACTACCCCTGTTGGTGTCGATGCATGGGTCACGCTTCCGCAACCCGCTACCCATTCCATACCACCACAACCTTGCTCACTCACACCTCGCACCTCTCCCATCACCGGACCCTCTCGCTCGCACCCTCGTTCCATACACTCCGGACCAGCCATACACCTCACTCTTGGCCTCTCACGAACATCCGGGTCCATCTCGACCCCCAAGCTTATTAAATCACCTGGCGCATCACACGCACGACCATATTGGTCACCACTTACACCGGGTCCTCTTTCTCTTCGCTGCTCCTCCATCACCTGCGAATCCCTCATCCGGTTAATGAGCACATCATCACGATCCGAACACAGACTTTGGACCAATTCTTTTACTTCCTCTTTTATCTCTTTCTTATCCTCTCTCCGTCGCTTCTTAATTTCGCTCACCCCTTCTTCCACTTCTTCTAATTTCTGCTTCACCTCCTTCATCTCCTCGTGCGCCCCCTTAAGTTCTTCCTCTAACTCCACCTTATTTTTTTCTATGTGCTCCCGCACCTCCCGCTCTTTAACCTCCATCACCTCTACCACCTTGTTCATTTTCCTCGTCAGGTCCTCATGTACCGTCTGACACTCTTTTTTAATTACCCCTACGTCCTTTTTCATCTCCTTCTGTGTTGATTTTAAACCCTCTATTACCGCTGTGTTCTTCTTTACCTGGTCCCCCAACTCCTTTTGTCCCACTGTCAGCTGTTCTACTCCCAGCGTCAACTCCTCTATACCACCTTGCAATTTTACAGTCCCCTTTCTCACCTCCTTCTCCATGCGCTCCTCACAGTGCCTCACCTCCTCGCGCACTCCTCCGACCTCCTCACTCACACCTCTTCTGATCTCCTCTCCCATCACTTGCATCTCCTGCCCAGATGCCACCCTCATCTGCTCCATTTCCTCCCTGTGAGCATCCAATTTAGTTTCTACCCCCATTCTGACCCCCTCTATCTGCTGCCCCATTTGTTTAACTTCCCTTTCCGCTTGGTCCCTCATGTCCCTCAATTTGCCTTCCATACTGTTTTCTAACCCCTCTAACCCCTTTTTCATCCCTTCCATTTGATTCTCTTGAGCGGCCATTCTGTTTTCTACCCCCGTTAACCCATGTTTCACCCCTTCTATTTGATTCTCTTGAGCGGCCATTCTGTTTTCTACCCCCTTTAACCCATGTTTCACCCCTTCTATCCCATTGTCTAACCCCTCTAATTTAGCTTCTAGCCGTTCCCCCATTTCTCCCATTTTGCCCCCCATTTCGCCCCCCATTACCCCCAATTGCTCACTCTGAGCCCTTATTTGCTCACTCTGAGCATCCATTCGGTTCCCCATTTCGCTCCCCAATCGCTCACTATCAGCCCTCATTACCCCCATTTGCTCACTCTGAGCCTCTATACTGTTTTTCAAACCTCCAATTTGGTCTCCCATTTGTCCCATAAGGGCCCTCATTTGCAGGAAAAAAAGGTTCGAATCCACCAGCGGCACTGCTACGGTCGCGGGCGCGGTCGCCGTAGCCATGTGCGAGGCGCCATTTTGCGCGCCCGTAACCTCGTGCGCGAGGACGCCATTTTGCGAACCTGCCGCCCTCACTGCTTCGCTCTCCTCATGTCCCTCAATTTGGTCCTGGATCGACCCTGCCTCACTCTCCTCTACCGGAACCCAGCCGTCTTGATCTCCCATAGCGCGACTTTCAAAATTCGGGTTTTTTGTAAAACAAAATCAAATTTCGGTGACTTGTAATTTTGAGCGCGTTAAGCGCGCTTCGGGTCCGTATCTCACTCCCAGACACCAATTGTTGCGGACGCGGTTTAGATGTTATTTACCGAGCGGTTGGTATTACCGCGACCGAACAGTTCCCCCGATTCTTCCCCAACTCACCCGATTCACCCAGACGTTGGCCAAATCGCGCTATGCCAAATCAATGATAGAAAGGACACGACGACTGGGAAAGAGGAAACGACGCAAGGGGTACAGTTCTCAAGACCTCCGGAGGAGGGTATAATTACAGTGGTGGAGAAAAGGGGTAGATTACAAGACAGTGAGGTAAAGACACAGAAGAGATGGGCACTTAATTACCGTCTTATCTTAACCCAGACAGACCACAGACAAACGGAACAAGGCAGACTTACACAGGGATTGATGGCAGGAAGGGACAGGTAGGTCGATAGCACAAGGTGCACCTTGGCTCGGGGACAGGATAAAGCACGGTCCAGAAGATGCGGGGAGGTCTCACAGCGCTCGGAGGGGACGTCTTTCTTGCTTCAAGCTCAGCGCGCATCTGACGTCACCTCCCCCTCACTGCGCATGCTCAGCGGGGAGTGACACGCCCTCGGCTGGTTGGTTCCGCCCCACTGGGGCCGGTCCGCCGCTTCCATTGGGTGCGGGGGTTACCGGGCTCCGCCCTTGACGAGGAGCTGACAGGGAGCCCCTATTTGGTAACCCCGTCGAGCACATGTTTGATGGCGGCTCGTTGGGAAGGCCTGGTGCCCTCCCAACACCCCCTACCAACCAAGCCGGAGTGAGGACGCGCACTTCCTGCGCTCGTTGTTGTTGTTGTTGTTGTTGTTGTTGTTGTTGTTGTTGTTGAACTGTGAGGAAGAGCTGCGGGGAGGTATTGGGAGGTCCTAAACTTCCTAACGGTGCCATACAATCACATTCTGGTGCAACGAAGGGTCAGAATTAATGGAAACGAGTCCTTAACTGACATAGACTAAGAATAACTAGCAAGATGTCCTATAGTTGTCTTACATGAGATGCGGTGAACCTGGGCACGACATTTAATGGGGAAAATAGGGGGAGGTCGGGTCTACAGAGTGTTGTTTACAGAAAATGGGACTAGGGAATGGGGGATTGGGGATAGTTGGGAAGTATTGAGGAAATAGGGGAATATTTACAAGCGGATATGGATGGATGCAAATCCCATAGCCGCAACAAGCCAACAATATATATATATATATATATATATATATATATATATATATATATATATATATATATATATATATATATATATATATAAATATATAAATATATATATATATATATATATATATATATATATATATATATATATATATATATATATATATATATATATATATATATATATATATTGTTACATTTATGGGGGGTAGGCAATGCAATACCCTAGTCCAGGTAGAATTGTATAGTATAGTGTGCTCCAAATATCGTGATGAAGAAGAAGAACCCCCATGTACCTTAAGTAGGGAATCTGTTAGACCAGATGTCACTTAAGTGTATAATTGTCCCCATGACGAGGGGTGGGGTTATGTTAATTAGTTAGCGATTAATGTTAAAGTCCCTGTCTGTAAATCGCCTATGTACTTTTCCCCTTGTTCCTTATGACACTACACACACACTACCAGCAAGCAATCGGCACGCAGTAACATGAAATAAAACCAACCGGAACACGACATTGAACAATACCGCTGGCACTGCCAGCCATCACATCTTAACACCAAGTAGGCAGGTCCATGAGGCCACGCCCTGAAGAGCAGTGATTGGTCCGGTACCATAGAGCGATGAGATGGGACTTGCTGATAGGAGCATTGGCACGACGTCGTCGGATGACGTAAGAGCCCTGGGTACAAAAGACTTGGGTCCCGACATTTTCTTGCTCTCCAGGCTGGCCTCCATTACTAGCATGCTCTCTTGAGTCAGGGACATTGAAAGCGAACAGTCACGGTTTTCTTCCTGGTGTCCTGAGTTTACTGCAGATGGTCGCGGCTCGTGCATTCTTTCTTCTTGGTCTGCGTGATCGGTTGAGCGGCCGCAATTTACTTTCCCTGCATCGTTTGTGCTGCGGTGCGTGGGCTGTCCATGCTGAGAGACCGCAGTGCTGTGTGGAAGAGATGACGAGAACGGGCGTGGCCTGCTCGCTTCGCGCTCGGTGGCTGGAGGAGCGAACTGCACGCCAAGGCCTGGTTCCCACGCACGGACTTCACGCCAACCGGTGTGCTTTCCCGCGCAGTGACGCGGGGGCCTGTGATTATTCGGGACGATCAAGGGGACCAGAGCTAAGTACATTCACACACACATATTTATTTTGTAGTTATTTTTCCCCTTGTGTTGTTTACGAGTCCGTATGGAGTGTCCCTCGATTAGGAATCGTAGTTTATTGTGCATTTCTTTGTTTCCTGGCTTTATTTTAATAAACCTTTTTATTGTTGCATTTTAATTCCGAGTCGGTTTGAGTTGATTACCAGGTTCGAAGACGTCCAGTGGGGTCCATGCAGGTAAGAGCTTTGCTACCGTTCGCTGCCTCATCCCCTCGCGTATTAACTTCGCAATCGTTGGATTAAACGCCTCGGAGTGTTAAGCTTGCTCGGCTACTGGTTACCTTGGAGGATCTTAATCCCCAGGAACACGACAATATATATTATATATTATATATTATATATTTATATATATTATATATTTATATATATTATATATTATATTTATATGATATATTATATAAATTTTACATTATTTATATTATCTATTATATATATTTTATATTATAGATATTATGTATTATATATTATATATTTATATATATTATATAGATATTACATATCAGAAAATAATAATATAATATATAGTAATAATCGTAAAACATTATATTATATATTATATATATTTGTATATATTCATATAAATAAATCCACAATTTGTATTCCAAGAGGAGACTGTGTAAGGTTGCGGCCTGACATTGTCATCTGGTCAGGTGCAACAAGACAGGTCATCTTTGGGGAATTGTCTGTACCTTGGGAAAAGAACATGGAGGAGGTGCACGAGAGGAATAGAGGAAAGTACAGTGAGCTGGAGGCAGAGTGCCGGGAGAAGGGTTGGCGAGTTTATTGTCAGCCTTTTGAGGTGGGGTGTGGAGGGTATATTGGCAATTCCTTTTCTGCATTTCTTGCTCGGCTTGGAGTGTGTGGACAGAAAGAAGGAGGATGTGTGACAGAGTGGCCCAGGTTGCCTTGAAAGGCGCACTTTGGATATGGAGGAAATTTATGGAGGCACGTCGAACGGTGGAGGTTGAGTTTGAGGTGGAGGTTGTGGGTGGTGGTTCATTTCAGCCTAAAGGGGTAGTGACTGAGCATGGAAGAGAAATGGAGAAGTGTGAATGGTGTGTGTGTGTTGCAGGAGTGGGTGTGTGTGTTGCAGGAATGGGTGTGGTTTAGCATGAATGTGTTTTTGTTTGAGTGGTGCATGTTGTCAGGGTAGGTGGTCGGGTGGGTTTTTTTGGGGGGGGTTTTTTTGGTGTGTGAGTGAGTGGATATGGGGCTGTGGATTCTGGGAGTGGAGGTGCTTTTTTTGTTGTCGTCTGTGTTCTCACTGGCTGGGGGTGGGGGTATGTACACATCCAGTTGCAGCTGCTGCCTGTGGAGGCATATGTGCCCCTGCTCGCCCACGTTAGCTGACCGTATCGAGGTTGAAGAGCCAAAACGGGATGATGCTGAGGACCTCGACTGAGGACCCGGTTAGTGAGGCACACTTGTGACCAGGTGTGTTTTGAAATTATATTTATATATATTGTATATTATATTTATATTATATTGTTGTGGTTTTGGGAAACCACTAAAAAGTAATGGCAACCACCATACAGGTCACTTAGAATAGTTATTTCATAGCAGACAATTATATTAGTCCCTTTCCCTTATTTTGGGTTGGTATGTCTTTATGCGTTGGGGAAAGAGAAAAATAGGTCCTCCTCTCAGAAGGGATAATTTGCCAGGCAATGCACCAGGCTCCAAGGCACACCATGGTGTTCAGGTTCAGAAACCCACCAATCAGGGCCTGAATCATTTTGGCAGAGCTTGTGGGGCGGAGTAACGGGCTCCATCAATCGGGAGCCAGGAGACCTCCAAGATTCCCCCCCACCCTCGACGAGGGTGGACAAAGAGAGATTCAAGACATAGATTCTCTCTCTGGCCGGTCTCTTTCTGCCCACTGATTCACGTGGACACTTTGCTCTCTGGACGCTCTCTCTCACCCCACTGAGTACGTGGACATTTTGCTCTTGGCTGGTCTCCCTCTCACAGGCCTCTACACCTGCTTTATTCCACTCTGGGCCTGTCTCTTGCGCACTCGCCACGTGTCTGCAAGATTGCTACACTCTGGGCATGTGTCTTTGTCGACTCTGGGCCTGTCTGACTCTGCTGGGTTCACTGAGCACGTGTGCTCCTCTCTTGGCCTCGGTCACTCTGCTGTGCTGATGATCGACCTCACTCTGCCTGTCCGTGCTGCTGGGATCGTCATTACCTGTTCATACTGCTCAGTGGCGACAACAGGACGGGTGGCGTTGCGAGGTGAGGCATCCGGAGCATCGTAGCCTTTGTGCTATCAGGTTTCCTACGTTTGTTTGTTCGTTCCCCTTCCCGCCCCCATGAAAGTGTGCTGGGCCCATCTGGTGTTTATTATATATTAGTAATCGTAATGAGGCGTAGAATAAGCTAAGTTCCTGCTTCTCGTCCGTTTTTCTATCCTATTGAAAAATTACATTGTAAATATCTGTAATAAATCAAATTGTTAAACGTTTCCTTTCTCTCTGTCGGTGAAAGTATTTTCCTTCATTGATCCGCCATTTCCCGCGCCCAGGTTAACATCAGCCGGAACGACATTACCATTACTCCGGCGGTTAACAACGGTTTTCACTCGGCCATATAAATTGGTGTACCGCCGGAGGGTACGGTGCGTTCCCCGATTGGGACCGTCACGTGGTACAGGTAAGCTATCGCGCGACAGACCAATCGGCGTTCGTAGTTCCTAATTCGCAACCTGCTAAGCACAAAGTTATTCGTGCGCGGCAGTCGCAGGTCCCGTAAGTTCGGGAGGGAATGAATGGATGTTAACCCCCTCGTAGTAAACCCAAACCCCGGGCCGTAACGCATTCGGTGTTCAGGAGCGGATATCCTGTCAGAGCACCGTTACACGTTGGTGTTGTGAGTGGGATTCCGCTCCGGCCACCGTAACAATATATTATATATTTTTTATATTATTTATATCATATATTATATTTTTTTTTTATTCTATATATTATATATTATATATCATATATTTATGTGTATTATCTATTATATATTATATATTTACCCTTGCCTGAGGAGAGGGTATTGTATTTGAGTCCATTTGTTTGTCTGTTTGTCTGTCTGTTTGTCCGCACAGGATAAATATGATTTTCTCTGCAACCGTTGGTCTGATAGACAGGAAATTTTCACCATAGGTGCAACTCCACTTGCAGAATTTTATAATAATTATTATGACGTCATAGGTCACGTGGTTCGGCCGCCATCTTGGAAAAACTTTGCACCTCTATATCTCCGAAAGCACTGAATAGACAAAATGGAGACATGGCTCATTGTAAAGAACTCTCCATGTGGAATAACATCTGTAAATTATGTTATAGGTGCCTCGATTATGATGTCATAATTTGACAAGTACAAAACTTCATGCTATCAAGATGAAATTTCTTGAGTGTCATATAGGCATAAATTGGTGGAGAAAAAAATTATGATGACGTCATCTGTCACGTGGTTCGGCCGCCATATTGATTTCCACACAAAAGCCTTAAAAACCACTGAAAATACATACTGGCGAGGGTTTGCAATCTCTGATTGCTCTTTCTTGTTACATATATTATATAGATATTACGTATATAAAGTACATGTCTCCATATATATATATATTATATATTATATACATTTTATATTATATATATTATATATCATAATATATAATGCGACATAAGAGTGAAAGGTGTGAGGAGAGCTCGGCGGGTGAAGTACCAACCGAGAATGAAGGTGTGGAGGTTGAAAGAGGTGACAGTAAGGGAGGCATTAAAAGAGAGGCTGAGTAGGGTAGAGGATGATGTGGTTGAGCTTGAAAGTGGTTGGATGTCAATGAAAGATAGTCTTTTGGGAGCCGTTGGTGAGGTGTGTGGATGGACGAAAGGACCACCGAGGCACTCGGAAACATGGTGGTGGGATGATGAAGTTGGAAAGAGGATTGACGAGAAGAGGAAGAAGTTCAAGGAGTGGCAGAAGACGAAGGGTACGGGAGCAGAAAAAGCAGAGCATGAAAGTTATAAGGCAGCCAAGAAGGCTGCAAAGAAAGAGGAAGCAAAGGCGCAGGAGGCATGTAGGAAAATGTTCGGAGAACGCTTGGATTCGGAAGAGGGTCAGAGAGCGGTATTCAGGATTGCAAAGCAGATAGCGAAAGAGAGGTGTGATGTGATGGGCTGAGTTGCTTGAAGGGTGAAGTGGGACAAATTGTTGTGGACCCAGATGGAATTAAAGGAAGATGGAAAAGATATATGGAAATGCTGTTGAATACAGAGAATGAATGGGATGGCATCATAGAGAGTAACCCAGTTTTAGGACCGGCAGAGAAGATAACTGAGAAGGAAGTTGAGGAAGCGATAAAAGCAATGAAGAGTAGAAAAGCGGAAGGGCCGACGGGAGTTGTGGGAGATATGTTGAAGGCAGCAGGAAGTTGGGGTGTGAAGAGAATGACAGAGATCTGTCATCTGGTGGTGATAGAAGGCCGCATTCCAGTGGATTGGGAACTGAGTACCCTCGTCCCTCTATACAAGGGGAAAGGTGACCCTCTGGAGTGTGGCTCGTACCGAGCGATAAAGTTATTGGAGCATGGAATGAAGGTATTGGAAAGGGTGTTGGAGAGGAGGATAAGGAAGAAGGTGAAGATTGACAAAATGCAGTTTGGATTTATGCCAGGAAGAGGAACGACAGACACGCTCTCTATTGTGAGGCAGTTGCAGGAGAAGTACATGGAGAAGAGGAAGAAGTTGTTTCTTGGGTTTGTTGATCTGGAGAAAGCATTCAATAGGGTTCCATGCGAAGTATTGACATGGGCATTGAGGAAGTTAGGAGTGGAGGAATGGTTGATCAGAGTAGTGATGGCAATGCACAAAAGAGCGCGCACAGCTGTAAGGACGAAGGACGGGAACAGTGGTGAGTTTGAGGTGAAGGTGGGAGTGCATCAGGGGTCGGTACTACGTCCACTACTATTTGTAGGTGTGATGGAGGTGCTGGCTCAGAACCTAAAGGAGGGTTTACCGTGGGAGTTGTTGTATGCAGATAATCTGGTGTTGGTTGCGGAATGTATGGATGGACTGAAGGAAAAGATGAACAAGTGGAAGGAATGTATGGAGACAAAAGGTCTGAAGGTGAATATCGGCAAGACGAAGGTGATGTCAAGTGGTAAAGCATGTGGTGAGGTGGAAGGAACTGGGAAGTGGCCATGTGCTGTGTGCAGGAATGGTGTCGGAGTGAACTCCATACAATGTGCAATGAGTGGGTTCATCAAAAATGTAGTGGTCTGAGAGGGTCATTAACCAGTGTGGCAGCTCCATTCAAATGTAAGGTGTGCACAGAGGGAGCTGCAGATGGAGGAAATGTTGAGTTGGATCTTGGAGGCGGCGTGAAGCTGGAAGGTGTGAAAACATTTTGCTACCTCGGAGACATGCTGAATCGAGAAGGTGGATCAGACTCGGCAACAGTTGCTCAAGTGAGATGTGCATGGAAGAAGCTTCGGGAACTGAGTGGCGTGCTGATGAGGAGGGGAGTGTCGTTGAAGCTGAAGGGAAAGGTGTATGCTGCATGTGTGAGAAGTGTTATGATTTATGGGAGTGAGACATGGGTAATGAATGTAGAGCAGCAACGGAGGCTGGAAAGGGTGGAAATGCGAATGGTTCGGTGGATGTGTGGAGTATCGTTGAGAGAGAGGAAGACAAATGATGAATTGTGAAAGATGATGGGAATAGAGCCTGTGATTGATGCTGTGAAGAGGAACAGGTTGAGATGGTTTGGTCACGTGTTGAGGAAGGATGAAAGTGACTGGTTGAGAAGAGTGATGGAAATGAATGTAGAAGGAAGTAGAGGACGGGGAAGACCGAGAAAGACTTGGCTAAAGATGGTGGAAGAAGAAATGCGGGCAAGGGGGTTAACAATGGGAGATGTAGAAAATAGGGCAAGATGGAGAAGATTGTCATGGGGACCGCAAGGCTAACCCCCGCTCTAGCAGGGAAAATGGCCTTTAAATGCATGTTGTTGTGTTGTTGTATCCTATTAACCCTAATTCGTGAAGACATAGAGCATTCATGCATTCGACTCTAAATTAGGCTGTGATCTGTCTGTTCATCTGAATGGTGTTTCATTCTGCCCTTTTGGTTCTGCTTGGCTGTATTTGGCCATTTTGGAGTATTTCCTGTAGCTGTACACCCAGTGTACTGGACTCTCACATCCACCATATGCCGTAAGGTTAATCTTTGCCACTCGTAATATCACTAAATCGCATGAGCCATCTACCAAGCTGTAATTTTCCCAAAAGCAATTTACATAATCTTTTTTTTTTTTTGCTTCATCACATTGTCCTACCTGACTGCCCAAGTCAACTCGTATCAGACACATCTTTACTGCTATTTATTTTAACTATCAGCCACCTTTTTATTTCTATTTCGACATATTCATACAAACATGGAATCTTCATTGGTTTTATTCAGCTGTTCACAAAAACTGGTTTTATTCTGGATATGCAAAAAATAAAAGTACCACAAAGGAGCACAGCTGCCGGGCAAGGCAAGGCTCAGGTCCAAAGGCTCGGAGGACTGAAACCTTGCATTATTGGGCAGCTGTGTTAGTTGGTGGTGCTTTCATTTTGAATAATCAGCTGTTGCGAAAAGCAGGGTGTAAAATACAGACTTGGCATTTAATATGGAATTTTTTTTTTGTGGGGGTGAACTTACTTTTCAAGATGTCTTAGAACCAAAAGTTCATTGGAATTATGTTGAAATTATTCTACATTTTGTTAATGTGACCTTTAAAAGAAACAAAAACCACATTTGACATTTCGAAGCAAATAAATTGATCCTTGAAAGTGATGTAAACTGATATCGAACTCAATTCACAGACAGGCCAACTTCTGTACGTTTTCCAGAAGTATCTCTTTATTTTCCACATCAGCCAAAAAAAATTTCAACAAAAACAAAAGCTAAATTATGACTGGGATTACGGACAGTAAAATTACAGTTCAGTACTTCGTGTAACCCCCACGAGCATTCAGGAGAGCACGTACACGTCGAGGTATGCTGTTCACAAGATTTGCCAAGGTTTGGACAGGAATCGCTTGTCATGCAGTTACAATAGTCTGCTGCAATTCACGCACAGAGGCAGGCTGCTGGTCCAAGTTGTCGATTTGACGTGTTAATTCTGCCCACAAGTTCTCGATCGGATTCATATCCGGGGACATGGCAGGCCACTCCATATGCTCTACACCACGGTCAGAATGAAAGTGTCGGATCATGCGAGCATGATGAGGCCGTGCATTGTCATCTTGGAAGACAAAGTTTCCTCGAAAGGCTGCACGAGCAAATGGAAGCAATGTTTCTTCCAAAATGACCCTGTACTTGAACTGGTTCAGGTTTCCATTCAGAACAACCAGGTCAGTTTTGCCCCCTGCATGAAAAGCAGCCCAAACGGTCACCCCACCACCTCCAGCTTGGACTCTTGGCACTATACAATCATCGTTGTGGGCTTCATGCACTTGTCTGCACACTTAGACGTGGCCATCTTGACGATAGACCAGTAATCTAGACTCGTCACTGAAGGTCACGTGATTCCAGTGTCCTGGCTGCCATTGACAGTGCTCTCTGGCCCACTGCAATCGGCGCTGGCTGTGTTGTCTGGTCAGGCGTGGCTTTCTCAGGGGATGCCTGGCACGATAGCCTGCTTGAACCAGTCGTTGGTTGACTCGCCTTCTGGATACAGGCACATTTGTCAGTTGCTGCCACTCAGCCCTAAGCCGATTAGCTGACTTGGTACGGCCATTGCAGACTAACCGGTGCACTTGGCGATCATCTCTCCATGTGGTTCTGCGTGGACGTCCTGGCCTCGGTATTGGAGTAGGGACACCCCTCTGAGCATTTCGTTTCAGGATATTTGACACCTGACCTTGAGTGATGCCATACTGCCGAGCAATAGCACGCTGTTTCATGCCAGAATTTCGTAAATCTACTACTCCATGACAAACAGCATTGTCAAGTTGGCGGACCATCTCCAGAGGAAGCGGCAATAACTTTTGTAGATGTGCAGCAGTTGTTTTCCACTAATACAGAACGCAACAACCCTTATATACCCGATTGTGAAGCCAATCGTCAAATGTACCTGTCCTTACATTTTGTCACGCCACCTGTGATATAATCCTGTTATTGACTTCTTGCTGCGAAAGACAATCAGTGACATGGTTCTTTCAACAAAGACATCACTGAAGGGTAAATGAAACTCACCAGATTGATATACTGAGTTCAGAAAGTAAACCCAAGTCAAGAAAAAAAAAAAATTCCATATTAAATGCCAAGTCTGTACGTCGTCTGACAGTGCTCGAAAACAAATTAGTTGAAGAAACCACTTAAAAGGTGAACATTTGTAAGATATACCATTCAGCATTCACAAGATTGTGGATTTTAAAAGCAGTAGCTCAACATCCCCTTTTTAATGCGAAGGTGGTTTTTGTTGGGTATAATTGAATATAACCTCACAATTAAACAGCTTGGAGATTACAATGCTCATGCTGACCTATCATGTCAGCCTTTGAGATACATAAACCTACAATTTGTTTTATTTGAAACAGGAAGTTTCTCATGCAACCTTTTCATGTAATATTATTTCATTTTTCACTTTTCACATTATTTGACCAAACTTTCTTTGCAGTCTTGCTTTTGGTGTGTTTTTTTTTTTGTTTTGTTTTTAAGTCACCACTCTTTCCCCTCCTGTTTCAAAATATACATTTTCATCTTTTGTTGCCTTATAGCCTGGAACTATATATATATATATATATATATATATATATATATATATATATATATATATATATATATATATATACATATATATACATATATATATATATACATATATATATATATATACACATATATATATATATACACATATATATATATATACACATATATATATATATATATATATATATATATATATATATATATATATTATATATATTATATATATATATATATATATATGTATATATATATATGCATATATATATGCATATATATATGCATATATATCAGTCATTATGCGACTTCATACCATCAGTGGGGAACTGCCAGTAAGGTGTCCCATACAGCTACTGCTGCACCTTACTGTCACGTGGATAAGCACCGCCTGCCACAAGGTAACATTATCTCTGGTATCCACTGACAATAATATGAAGTCGACCTGGATGCAGTTGGGAGTAACGAATTAGTATCTGTAATTTGGTGCTCCAACCTAATGAGCGAACGTCATGACGTCATCGCCACGTTGTCCACATTGCCTGCCAAGCTCCAGAGGAGCCATCTAGCAGTGCATCATTATGGATGTTAAATTCAGATACTGTCACAAGTGTATGCAAAACTCAGTTACCGACCTGGTTTCGCCCTTGTTGAGGCTTCATCAGGGCAACACATTGAGCCTTCCATACACTTGTAACTCTGAAAATCTTTCGGTTTTTATACCAGTCATTATGCGACTTCATACCATCAGTGGGGAACCGCCAGTAAGGTGTCCCATGTGTATATATATATATATATATATATATATATATATATATATATTGTGGCAGGCCACATATGTGTGGCACGCATTTCTTTATATAAATAATCATGAAGGTTCCCCCATCACAAACCTTGATCTTTTCTACCCTCGTTAAAACACCCCAAATCCAACTCTTTCAATCTCCAACTTCTTTCTTGAAATTCCTAGCAGTGTTCATTTGCTTTATACCATGTACCCCTCCCTCCTACCCAGCCCTCCCCCTTCCACAGATCTACCGATGTCCTTGTTCTCTGCTGTTGTTGTGCTTGTGTGCTTCCCTCTCCATACCCCTCTTGTCTCCTGTGCTCTTCATTGTATGTTTTATGTGTCTGTGCATGTTTTCATGTTCAATGTGTTAGCTCTTACCCGAGCCTCGACTCTGCATATTAAAAGAAAAAAAAGTAAGGCGCAACACTCCTGGAACTTTGAATTCGTCATCCCAGAAATCCATTGGTACTTGTAGACCTGAAATTTCTTATTTCACCTATAATTATTGCAGTTTTATTCGTCCCCTACCGGTGTACATCAGAGGGGACTATAGGTTTGCACTCTGTCCCTCCGTCTGTCAGTCTGTCAGTCCGTCACGCAAAGAACAGTTTTCCGGTCTTTTTTTTCTAAACTCTTAATGCTAATGATTTCAAACTTGGCACATGGTTTCCTCATGATAAGTTACAGATCAAGTTCGAACTTCACGACGTTTCGATCATTTTTGACAAAGTTATGGCACTTTGAACTTTGGTAATTTCCCCAACAGTTTTCCGGACGACAGACTGCCGGTAGGGGACATGTAATGCAGCGCAATACTCAGAATGCTTGTTGTTTTTATT
This sequence comes from Myxine glutinosa, assembly GCF_964187855.1. Lineage (NCBI taxonomy): Eukaryota > Metazoa > Chordata > Myxini > Myxiniformes > Myxinidae > Myxine > Myxine glutinosa. The sequence goes on from NC_136264.1 coordinate 167,443,690, forward strand.
GCGTGTATGTGTGGAGTTCAGTTTTAACTTCCCATTACAGAGATATACAGTACTGACAGTGCTTCCATGTCATAAAAATCCTCTATCAATTTTTATTGGCAATATTCTTGTCATATTTATTGGAGCATTTCTTTTACATGAGCTCAAGTTAAGATGTCAAAAACTGCTGCTCAAAACCTGTTGGACATTTAAATGTCCCAGCCCAATTTTAACATTACCAATGCAATAAAACGTTATGGGACAGGATTAACTTACATGCATGCAGCCTCGAGCTTGGAATGTACACATCTGTTTCCAACTTTTCTCGATTTTCTGATCTTATATTTAATAAGCGTTGCAATTCAATGATAATTTGCAGTCGAAATTTATTCTTCGGGTAGGCCACATTATTCTGGGAATTTTCGGATGGAATTTCATCGACAGGTTTGTTGAAATTTTTGAGCGAAGCATCATCCGTAAATCGCCACACTTTGTGAACAAGATCAAATTATGAAATACTTTGTCTGCAGTCATGCACAATTCACCTATTTACTTACAAACTGGTGATGACGATTGTAAATTATTTGACCCTTGTCGTTGTGGTTTGAGTTTGAGCTGCTCCTGAATCATGCGTTGCCAGATCCTATTGTAATATTTGCAAATAAAAAGTATGCACGTGTTTTTTTTTTTTTTTATGTGGACGGCTCCAGTCATGGACTATGTAGTCCTCATCGAGGCCAGGGCTTAATGTATATATTTTATTCCTATTAAATATTCCTTAATATATTAAACTTATTTAATTTATTCCTATTATATGCATATACATTATACATTATACAAATACATATCCATATACATATACGTATATGTATATATATAATGTATTATGCATATAATAGGAATAAATTAAATAAGTTACGGATGTAGCTTCAGGACGATCTTTTATTTCCGACAAGCTTTCGGCCGAATAGGCCTTCTCAGTCTACAACGACAGCAGGCATGCATATAAGACATTGGTATAATATTGATACATCCATAAAATACATACATAAAGGAGAGGGATTCTGTTAACGGCTGCTCACCTGTGCTTGCATGTCAATAATAGATAAGTGTCTCACAGTCTTCAGATGTCATTGTGTGGATTTTCCTGTTCTTGGATTCATTTCATTTGTCAGCAAATGTGCAGCTGGAGATAAGACAGTTATGCATTGTGGTTCGTATGGAAATGTGTTCTACATGTGTTCAATGCGAATTTACACCAATTCATTGTCTGATGTCCAAAGTAGTCATGTCTATTGTGACGTGACCACGTGTGTGGGTGCGGCACGTGCCGTGTTAATTAAGTCGGTCAGCATTTACAGCAGCAGTAATTAGCTGTTTGTGTAATTGCTTGCATTGAGTTGCAACCAGTTGACTTGCCTGACAATGCCCCACCCGGTCAGTTTAGCCTTTGCCAATGTGGCCCTTTTGTTGGGGTGGGAGGGGGGTGGGGGGGGGGAGGAGGGCATGCAGAGTCAGGAAATGAGGCTGCCACTGAGCTGCTTGGTGTGGAGGAAACTGGGACAAATCCCCTCTTTTTATCACTGGCTGGCTCTTTTGTTCCAGTGGTAATTACGAGCCCCACCTTGGAGTGTACAAACGCCTTCTCTACAGGCCACCTTGTTTTCCGGAAATCAGAAATAACTTCCAATGTGAACCAACTTCATGATTCATTTTGTTTGTCGAGACTACGCGCTTTCCAAGAGTGCCATTCTCGTTTTGTTAGACATTAAAGTTTTGATAAAGAGAAGACAGAACTTCTTCTTTTGGAGCACATATTAAGATAAAAAAAGATAAAATCATAAACAGGCAAATTCAGGCGATGCTGTGTGCACATAACCCACTTTGAGAAGCATCAATAACTTGACAATAACTCCTGGAAGTTTCATGTCACATTTAAATGTAATATGTTGGGTTAAAAAACTAAGGGCCGCTATTTAAATACATTTATATTTATTTTCAAGTATTTGTTTGTTTGTGTGTTTGCACGTTATTCCTTCATGGCCAAACTATAGCACCTCAAATGTTGGGCGTGGGTACTTCAGAATCTGAACATGGTTTTATGCTACCTATCATCACATTGGCTTTGATGTCCATTTCAAGGCCACCAAAGGCCGCTATAAAGTGTATATTGGGATGCGAGGTCAGGCAGTGCTGCCGTCGGCGCACAGACAAAAGGTAACCACCATGAGGCCAATAACTCCATAGGTTTTCAATGCCCGACACGTCCCGAACAACTGCCCAGTTGGGCAGCGCTGGGTATCTCCACTGCCCTCCGTGAGAGAAAAAACGTGCACCACGGAGGCTCCCAAGCATGTACCACATGCATGGTCAATTTATCTCATGTACCACGTGCTGTCAATAGCAGTTAACATATAAACAAGAAGACGTCATGCGGAGCACGATACTTGCAAATCCCCCCCCCCCCCCCAAAAGTTTTCCATTGATACAGCAAATTGTCCATTTCATCAAGATTAAAATTTACAATCTTGATCAAAGCTTGGGTCAACAGGAAGAAAAGTGACGATTTTTCGGATGAAAAATGATGATTTTGGAAGGTTGACCTTGAGTTGACCTTTCACCTTTTGACCTCAAAAATAGTTAGTTTCCCTATTTAGTGACTCAATGTGCAAATGCTGTTCAATTTTCAAGTCAATCGGATGAAAATTTAGGATATTAAAAATTTGGCCTATGTTGACCTTTTGGCCTATGTTCACCTAAAATATAATTTGTGGTTGAATTCACTGACCAGATATGCAAGTCCTCTTCAAATTTCAAGTCAATTGGATGAAAATTGAGGATTTTAGAAATTTGGCCTATGTTGACCTTTTGGCCTATGTTTACCTAAAATATAATACGTGGTTGAATTCAGTGACCAGATATGCAAGTCCTCTTCAAATTTCAAGTCAATTGGATGAAAATTGAGGATTTTAGAAATTTGGCCTATGTTGACTGTTTGGCCTATGTTTACCTAAAATATAATACGTGGTTGAATTCAGTGACCAGATATGCAAGTCCTCTTCAAATTTCAAGTCAATTGGATGAAAATTGAGGATTTTAGAAATTTGGCCCATGTTGACCTTTTGGCCTATGTTGACCTCAAATATACTTGGTGGTTGAATTCATTGACCAGATATGCAAGTCCTCTTCAAATTTCAAGTCAATTGGATGAAAATTGAGGATTTTAGAAATTTGGCCTATGTTGACCATTTGGCCTGTATTGACCTCAAAAATACTTGGTGGTTGAATTCAGTGACCAGATATGCAAGTCCTCTTCAAATTTCAAGTCAATCGGATGAAAATTGAGGATTTTAGAAATTTGGCCTATGTTGACCTTTTGACCTATTGACCCCAAAAGCAATAGGCTTCTTGCTTTTGACCAACTCTATCATTTGGTGAAGTTTTGTGAAGATCGGTTGAAAATTGTGACCTGTAGGCTGGTGACAAACAGACAGACAAACAAATGAAAAATCGGTCAGAGACCACCGAGGACTTGCCGGAATGTACTTTTTTATCGGCCATTTAAGACAAATATGGAGGCTGAACCACGTGACCGATGACGTCATCATTAACATATTTTATTCCCCATGGAGAGTTCTTTACAATGAGCCATGTCTCAATTTTTTCTGTTCAGCACTTTTGGAGATATAGTGGTGCAAAGTTTTGCCGTTTTTCGAAGATGGCGGCCGGACCACGTGACTGATGATGTCATCATTAACATATTTTATTCCCCATGGAGAGTTCTTTACAATGAGCCATGTCTCAATTTTTTCTGTTCAGTACTTTCGGAGATATGGAGGTGCAAATTTTTTCGGTTTTTCCAAGATGGCGGCCGACCACGTGACTGATGACGTCATCATTAACATATTTTATTCCCCATGGAGAGTTCTTTACAATGAGCCATGTCTCAATTTTTTCTATTCAGTACTTTCAGAGATATGGAGATGCAATGTTTTGCCGTTTTTCCAAGATGGCGGCCGAACCACGTGACCCATGACGTCAACATTAACATATTTTATTCCCCATGGAGAGTTCTTTACAATGAGCCATGTCTCAATTTTTTCTATTCAGTACTTTCAGAGATATGGAGATGCAATGTTTTGCCGTTTTTCCAAGATGGCGGCCGAACCACGTGACCCATGACGTCAACATTAACATATTTTATTCCCCATGGAGAGTTCTTTACAATGAGCCATGTCTCAATTTTTTCTATTCAGTACTTTCAGAGATATGGAGATGCAATGTTTTGCCGTTTTTCCAAGATGGCGGCCGAACCACGTGACCCATGACGTCAACATTAACATATTTTATTCCCCATGGAGAGTTCTTTACAATGAGCCATGTCTCAATTTTTTCTATTCAGTACTTTCGGAGATATAGAGGTGCAAAGTTTTTCGGTTTTTCCAAGATGGCGGCCGAACCACGTGACCGATGACGTCATCATTTGGGCACAGTATATTAGAGGGCAAGACAAATACGTGTGCAAAGTTTGGCGATTCTACATGCAACTGTGTAGACGTAGTGCTGCAAACAGACAAACGAACAGATTAACATCCTTTTCGGAATTTTTTCCGGCAAGTAACAAACAAACAGACAGACAGACAGACGGACAGACAGACAGAACCACAAACACAACCGACCAATATACTTGAAAAATCTTCGATTTTGCAAGTAATAAATAACAAGACATATTCACATCTCTCACCTGTAAATGAAAGGAATACGGTAGCTCGGATTATTAAAAAATAATGAAAATAATAATTCAATTGATGATAATCTCTCATCATTCATGCTCTTTACGAATAAATACATATGTTGAGTAAAGTTTGCAAAGGTGGGCGGTCCGCTTCGAAAGTCCGCTTATCCGCTTATCCGCTGCAGCGGACTAACGTTTTCGAAGCGGATAAGCGAATCGGAACAACCCCCGGAAACCGAAGCGGATAAGCGTAAGCGGACTACCGAAAAATTAAAGCGCATCGCGATTCGCCAAATCAGCTGTTAGCCTGAGCCGTTACTCTAGAATTGTGAATATTTATTTAAGTGAATAATAAGTGAAACCCTAACAACTCGGCTCTTGCGACATAACGCATTATATCATAACGTTATGTTCACGTCATGGTTTACGACATGGTTGTAACATAATGCATTACATCATGACGTTATGTTCACGTCATGGTTTACGGCATGTTCACGACACCATGACGAATAAACGGCAGTCCGTTGGCCCGCCATCTTGTTGACTTGTTTGTGTCTGAATAACCAAACGTTACAGCTCTCGCCCAATCTCTTCCCGCTCGAGTTCCGTGATGCTTGGGTAACTCTATTTCTCAGGCATAACACGCCGCTCCCGAGCTCTGCCTCGGTCGAGCGCGTGTTCAGCTACGGGTCGGACATCCTCAGGCCTAAGAGGTCGGCCCTGGCTGCACCGAACTTCGAGGCCCTCGTCTTCATGAAGGGCAACCTCCAAATCCTCAAGAAGGCCCACGAGGTGGAGGTGGAGGAGGAAGACGAGGACTAGTCAACAGACTGCTAGTCTGTTGACTAGTAGACTCTCTTGTCAAAGAAAGGATGGGCAAATTGATTTTTCTTTAATGTTACTTGCATATATTAAAATTATATTTAAATTAACTGTAGAGTAGAGTAGAGTCGAGTGGAAAACTTTATTTCAATAAATTTTGAATAAATTTTATTTAAATAAAAATGTATATTTTTGATCTTAAAAGCTTTGTTTGTCTTTGTAGTAGTTAGAAATGGCTATTTAGGCTTAAAAAGCATTAAATTCCCTTTAGAAACGTCAAAAATCGCTTTAAAAACGTCGAAGCGCTTTAAAAAAATCGAATCGAAGCGGATAAGCGGTAAGCGGACTAAGATTTTCGGCCGCTGAAGCGGATAAGCGAATCGGACTACACGGGCTGGCGGAGCGGATAAGCGGTAAGCGGACTTAAAATTTTCCGAATCGCGCCCACCTATGAAAGTTTGTATCCACTTTTTGGAACACCCTGTATATATAATATATATGAAGGTGATTCATTCAATTCTCCGACCTGGACACATGCCACGACAATGCCATCACTATGACGTCATGACTGCAGCTCCAGTAGGGTCTTTAGCAGTGCAAAGATGCCAAGATGAAATGCTGTCACTAAGCAGATGATAAGCGAAGAAGCTACCGACTAGTTTTTGTGGATTGTCAGTGCAACACATCGCTGTTCCATCCACTTGGTGACTTTGAAGCCTTTCTGCTTATATACTGATTAATGATGCATAACTGTGATTGGTGTGGACACCAGATTCCGTTCCACCTTCTGAAACCCACATATGGAGACAACAACCAACGACACACGCCAAATTATATGTAGTATGATAGCAAAAGTGATTGAAGAAGGTGTGAGGAATAGAAAAGGACAGAACATGAGTGAAAGAAACATAAAAGTTCAAACGATGTCTGACATGTTGGAGAAACGACTTGTCATTGACTTCAGCTTCTCCTGGTGTAAACCAGATCTTTGACGTCGGCTTGGGAAAGCAGGGCAGATGAAGGACGTTAGGAAATCCTGGATGGATGAATAGCACTGGGAGCAGTAACGTTTACTCTTCGACAATGTAATGTGCAGTGTTGTCTCGGTTGAGGTCGGGGATGGGTGACTTGGACATTGCTCACACATGCAGTGCAGATCTACACAAATATTTTGAATGGAGAGAACTCGTCATCCTGCAAGCAGATCATACAGGCTGCAGCTTTTCCGGGAAAAGGTGATTAGCAATGGTTGCTCGTCCACAGGTGGGCAGCCAGGGCGATAAAATACATTTGTTCTGAACCTGCAGAACATTCCGGCACATGTAAAATTGTAAAGGTTTTGAAGCATTGTGTGTCGGCGGCAGATGGACCCACAAAAGACTCCAAGATCAGAATTTTGTTTAATTCAGCACAATAGTGGGTTGTTTAAAGCTGCGCACGTGATATTTACTAGTCTTTTTCATGACTTGAGTGCACCATAGTTTTTGAGTGATTTTTACCATAGTTTTGGAGTGTTTTTATGTACCATAGTTCTTGAGTGTTTTTATCATAGTTCTTGAGTGTTTTATGTACCATAGTTCTTGAGTGTTTTTACCATAGTTCTTGAGTGTTTTTATCATAGTTCTTGAATGTTTTTATCATACTTCTTGAGTGTTTTTATGTACCATAGTTCTTGAGTGTTTTTATCATAGTTCTTGAGTGTTTTTATCATAGTTCTTGAGTGTTTTTATGTACCATAGTTCTTGAGTGTTTTTATCATAGTTCTTTAGTGTTTTTACCATAGTTATTGAGTGTTTTTATCATAGTTCTTGAGTGTTTTTATCATAGTTCTTGAGTGTTTTTATCATAGTTCTTGAGTGTTTTTATGTACCATAGTTCTTGAGTGTTTTTATCATCGTTCTTGAGTGTTTTTATGTACCATAGTTCTTGAGTGTTTTTATCATAGTTCTTGAGTGTTTTTACCATAGTTCTTGAGTGTTTTTATCATAGTTCTTGAGTGTTTTTACCATAGTTCTTGAGGGTTTTTATCATAGTTCTTGAGTGTTTTATCATAGTTCTTGAGTGTTTTTATGTACCATAGTTCTTGAGTGTTTTTACCATAGTTCTTGAGTGTTTTTATGTACCATAGTTCTTGAGTGTTTTTATCATAGTTCTTGAGTGTTTTTATGTACCATAGTTCTTGAGTGATTTTATGTACCATAGTTCTTGAGTGATTTTATGTACCATAGTTCTTGAGTGTTTTTATGTACCATAGTTCTTGAGTGTTTTTATGTACCATAGTTCTTGAGTGTTTTTATGTACCATAGTTATTGAGTGTTTTTATCATAGTTCTTGAGTGTTTTTATGTACCATAGTTCTTGAGTGATTTTATGTACCATAGTTCTTGAGTGTTTTTATGTACCATAGTTCTTGAGTGTTTTTATGTACCATAGTTCTTGAGTGTTTTTATGTACCATAGTTCTTGAGTGTTTTTATGTACCATAGTTATTGAGTGTTTTTATCATAGTTCTTGAGTGTTTTTATGTACCATAGTTCTTGAGTGATTTTATGTACCATAGTTCTTGAGTGTTTTTATGTACCATAGTTCTTGAGTGATTTTATGTACCATAGTTCTTGAGTGTTTTTATGTACCATAGTTCTTGAGTGATTTTATGTACCATAGTTCTTGAGTGTTTTTATCATAGTTCTTGAGTGTTTTTATGTACCATAGTTCTTGAGTGATTTTATGTACCATAGTTCTTGAGTGTTTTTATCATAGTTCTTGAGTGTTTTTATGTACCATAGTTCTTGAGTGTTTTTATGTACCATAGTTCTTGAGTGTTTTTGGTTTCAGGTGCTTTGGAGGCTTTTATTCGCAAACATTAAATGCTTTGCCATCGCTGCCATAAGTTTGTTCAGTACCATAAGTTGCCATAGCTGCCACACAAACTGCTTGCAATGTAAAACTAGAACGGCACCCAGTAGAGAGCAAACCTCCGCCTGGTGAACAGTTTACGTTTTGTATCCCACTGTTAGCCCGGATCTGGATTCGGACCTGAACCAAATCTATTCGGCTTGTTCTTGTCACCTAACCAACTCATCCACCAAGTTTATTCATAACTCGTCCATAACTAATTTAAATATCATGTTATTTATCGCTTTTCACCAGATTTCTCAATGGTGAAGAATCACCTAAAAATTAAATAATTATTGTAGCCGAATACATATTCAGATGTTCACCAAAATCGAAACGATTAGTCCTCGTCACACACCCAACCTCTCCACCAAGTTTCGTTAAAATCCGTCCATAACTTTTTGAGATATCCTGCTATATGTTGGTTTTAGCCCTTTCACTCAAAGATGAAGCATCACTTAAAAAATTAAATAATTCTCATGTCCTAATCCATATTACAATCTTCACCAAAATCTAATCTGTTTGTCCTTGTCACACACCCCACTTCTCCACAACGTTTCATCCAAATCCGTCCACAACTTTTTGAGATATCCTGCTACGTATCGTTTTTGACCCTATCTCCCAATGGTGAAGAATCACTTTAAAAATTCTCGTAGCCGGATCCGAATCCGGATCTTCACCAAAACCTAATCATTTCGTCCTTGTCACACATGCTACTTCTCTGCCAAATTTTGTCCGAATCCATTTACAACTTTTTGAGATATCTTATTCACAAACGGACAGACAAACAGACAGACAGACAGGGTTGAAAACATAACCTCCATCCACCTTTGGTGACGGAGGTAAATATGCCTGAACCAGGTCTGATACAGTTGGTGATTCACAATGACCTTCACACAGCAGGTTCTTTCTGCGTATCTCAACAAACAGACAAGTCTGTGGTCCTAACGCTCAGATTTGTAGCATTTGCCATCGTTCTCACCTTACCTGAAACGCAGTAGTCTTCAGACAATTTGGTCTGCACTGCTTATTGTGCTTGACTTTGTGGTTGGTGACTAAGTGAAGTTACTCGGAGAATTGTTCACTTTTATCTGTCTGCTTGAAGGAAGCTGCTGCCCTGTCAGGTCATTTGTCTGAGATTCGTCAACGGTCCTCCATTTGTTTGGTTTCTTCTTTCCCGTTTCCAACAAAAACATCATCGCAGCACACATGTGGATCCAATTTGGAGTGGTACGTGCAAGCCTTACCATTTACTTCCCTCCTGTGTCCCCACCGCTAGTTTTCACGTGTTTTCCAGCTTAGCACAAAAGGACACGCAAACCCTCCGGATGGAACTCTGGCAGAGATATGTGTCTGGCTGCAATTTCCCTGAGCCTTAACATTTTCTCTTTTTAAGGAAAAAAAGGTTTGATGTTGAAGAATATTCCATCAGCGGTGCATGTCGGTTAAATGGGAATCCTGCTGCGTCGAGATCTCAGCTGCATTTCAACGTGAATTGGCCTTTCGCAGGGGAACGAAAATCCCTATTTTAAGTTTGATGTATTTCACTAACAGTTTGATACATGATGGGTTTATTTTTCACATTTGGTTCATATTTAGGTGTTCTACTTTGGTTTTGTTACTTTTGGGAAATTTTGCATTGGATTCTCCCCTTTTCCCCAACATGTTTCCCCCAACCTCCATCCCTCCCCTCCTCATCCCGTTCCCCTTGCATTTATCCCTCCCCTCTCCCTTGCATTTGTGGCTTTCCCAATGCCATCCAACCTCTGTACACTTTAGTTGACTCAAAGCTAGAGTTCAGCTGCCCACAGTCCCAAGGGAGTCGTCGGAGGTCCGGCTGGCCAAGAGGATCGGGTTTTTATTTTGGGAAGTGACTATCCGGAATGCTCGGCGTCCGTCACGCAGCGGCAAAGAGATAATGGGAAAAGCAGCATCAGATAGGTGAGGTCAAATGCTATTCGAACCCTGCACATTTGGCCATATTTTCTTCCTTTCATTATTTATTTATTTTTGCCTATGTCCTCTTCTCTACCATCTACAAACAATAATTCCATATTTGAGACTCAGCAATGTGTTCAGTAATGGATTTTTTTCAACAAAATCGAAAAATGCTTTTTCTCGTATCGAAAAATACATTTTCCTTAATATTCTATTGCTGGAGGGTAATTGAGAAAAGTGCCAAGGAAGCACGAAGGGGGAGGTACATGAGAGAAAACAAACTTGATGATTGTGGAAGGAGTGAGGCTTAAAGAGAAATAACGCTGACAGGAAGTAAGTGTAAGGAGCGGGGAGGGAATGGGGCACGTCAGGCACAAATGGGGGAGTTGCAAAATTCCACCATTTAAAAGAAAGGCCCTCAATGCACTTTAACATGTTAGTGAGTGCTAAACAGGTAGTTCAAATAGTTATCAATATAGAATAATTTTTAGCAAATAGAAAACTGTTTTTAGAATGTGTTGTTTTCTTACACCTTGCATTGCTTGCCATGTTGTTGTTCTTCAGCTTTATGAGAGCTAAACTTTGTTGGCCGACAAAATTAATAACCCGTATATCGCATCATTACTTCGGTCCAGCATTCTGGCAAAATTATTACACATGATGAACAGATAATTTATCCACATATGAAGGACAAATGTAACCTTCACATAAAAAACAAAAAAGTCATTCCAGTGATTATGTAAAATTGGTGGTAATAAATGCAAGTATAAATAACTACAATTATCTAGAAAGAGCAATCAGAGATTGCAGACCCTCGCCAGGACGTGTTTTCAGTGGTTTTTAAAGCTTTTGTGTTAAAACGAATATGGCTGTCGTACCACGTGACCGATGACGTCATTATATATTTTTTCTCCGCCAATTTATCACGAGATTATGCTCAAGAAATTTCATCTTGATCGGATGAAGTTTTGTACTTGTCTAATTATGACGTCATAATGGAAGCACCTATGACATCATCATTAACGCATGCTATTCCACATGGAGAGCGATGTCTCAAATTTTTCTAGGTAGCGCTTTCGGAGATATAGAGGTGCAAATTTCTTCGTTTTTTTCCAAGATGGCGGCCGAATCACGTGACCGATGACGTCATCATTTTTTTTTTCTCCACCTATTTAGCCCTAGATGACGCTTAACAAATTTCATCTTGATAAATCAGTCTGCATGTTATTTCTGCATTGGCAATGGCCAGCAGTGTGACAAACGCTCGCTTTCCTTCGAGGTTTTGTGAAGCAATGCCAAAGTTTGTTTTTTTACCACCAAAATGAGTAAATGGTTCTTATTTGATATTTTCAGACTGAAAATGACTACATACTGTCATACAAAGGGTGTACAATCATAAAGCAGAGTACAGTAGGCCTTTGATTTTTATTTTTTTTATGGCCACCTCGATCTCCAAGCAAAGGCATCCTTACACAGCAGGCGTCCTTTCATCACAGGGAATGGAAATGTATTTATTATTTTTGCCTAAAGCCTTCGTCAGGCATTGATAAAATAGATGCACAAAAAAAACTAGGTTTGAGTGACAGGACCAGACCAGGGGGCACCGCTTGAGAGTAAATAAAGAAGAGAGTTGAGATAACTTGCAAGGCAGGGGTACTTCACAGAGAGTGATTAATGTATTGCATTTTCTAAAAGGGAATGTGGTAGCAGCATGGAAATAGAATTATGTTGCAAATATTGATTTGGAATAATACAGTGCTTTCAAAAAGTATTCACACCCCTTGACTTTTCTCACATTTTGTTGTTGCAGCCTGAATTTAAAATGGATTAAATAGAGGGGTTTTTTTTGTCACTGATCTACACATAATCTATCTATCTATCTATAGATATAAAAGAAAGTTTTTGTTTGTTTGTTTGTTTGTCTGCACGCGCTAATCTCCTGAACGGTGAAAGATAGGAGGAAACCTCTAAAACAAAAAATGTCGGGACGGGCCCCGGGAAGGTTATAGGCTAGGTGGCGAGGCCGGTCGAGTCGCACCTCGGCTGGGCTGGGCCCATTTCGCAATTAAAAGCTGAGCTGAATTATAGTATTCAATCTTCTATGGCCACGAGTAAAAGCTGAATTATAGTAGTAAATTCATTCAAAAAGAACTAAAAATGTCGGGGCGGGTCCCGGGAAGGTTATAGGCTAGGTGGCGAGGCCGGTCGAGGCCCACCTCGGCCGGGCCCATTTCGCAATTAAAAGCTGAGCTGAATTATCGTAGTCAATTTTCTACGGCCGTGAGTAAAAGCTGAATTATAGTAATAAATTCATTCAAAAAGAACTAAAAATGTCGGGACGGGCTCCTGGAAAGGTCATAGGCCAGGTGGCGAGGCCGCTTCGGCCGCGCTGGGCCCATTTCGCAATTAAAAGCTGAGCTGAATTATAGAAGTCAATCTTCTACGGCCGCGAGTAAAAGCTGAATTATCGTAGTAAATTCATTCAAAAAGAACCCGGGCAACGCCGGGTGCTTTCGGCTAGTCTACTATATAAGAGAGCCGTTGGTCTGTCTGTGTGTCGCCCTTTTTCTCAGAGATGGGTGAACAGATCTTCGTCAAACTTTCACAGGTTCATCAGTGACTGCCTGGGAGTGTTTTAGGCTAAAAAAAAAAATTTGAAAAAAATAAAGTTCGTTTGTTTGGATTTTAAAAAAAAAATCGCTCGATAGTGCCTAAACCTTTTTTAAATTAATGACAGTTATATACAAGTACACATTCACATAAATAAATACAAAACAATTCCCTGACATTTGAACACAAATACATCAAACAATTCCGGAAGTGTACGAAGTTTGGTAGTAAGGCTGCTTCTTCCTCATCGGCATCACACTTAACTCAGAAACGTGATGAATGGCACATTCACCAGTATATATTCAACAAAAAGGTCATGAACCCCCTTCCACTCCACCCACTCCCTTCCTCACCCTTCCCTCTCCTGCCTCCTCCCCCTCCCCCCCCCCCCCCCCCCCCATCCCTGCGACACCTGGTACTCCTGCTGGTCTCCCATAATGACAAAGAAAACATGTTTATAGAAACGTTTACAAATGTATATTGAAAATGAAATACATCTAATTTACATAAGTATATCATCTCTCATTTCCTGAGTCATACTTCTGTAGAATCGACTTTGGAAATGATTACAGCTTCAACTCTTCTTGGGTATGTCTTGGGTATCAGCTTTGCACATCTGGATTTGGGAAGTTTGTCCCATTCTTCCTTGTAGATTTGCTCAAGCTCTGTCAAGTTGGATGGGGAGCGCCGGTGAACAGCAATCTTCAAGTCTTTCCACAGATTTTCAATGGGGTTCAAGTCTGGGCTTTGGCTGAACCACTCAAAGACTTACACGTTCTTGTTCTGCAGCCATTCCAGTGTTGCTTTGGCTGTATGCTTTTGGGGTAATTGTCTTGTTGGAACGTGAATGTTCACCGCAGTCTCAGGTCTTTTGCACTCTGAAGCAGGTTCTCTTCAAGGATTTTCCTGTATTTGGCTCCATTCATTGTTCCCTCTAACCTTGCAAGTCTCCCAGTCCCAGAACCTAGATTTGTGAAGTGCTACAGAGCCTGTTGTCTTTCCGGCAGGTTCTCCCATCTCAGCCAAGGAACTCTGTAGTTCTGTCAGAGTGGTCATTGGGTTCTTGTTCACCTCCATGACCAAGGTCCTTCTTGCCAGGTTGCTCAGTTTGGTTGGACGGCCGGCTCTAGGAAGAGTCTAGGTAGTTCCATATTCTTTCCATTTCCTAATGATGGATCTCACTGTGCCCTGGGGAACTTTCAACACTCTAGATATTGTTTTATACCCTTACCCAGATCTATGCATCCACACAATTATATATCGGAGCTCTACAAACAGTTCATTGGACTTCCTGATAGAGTTTCTGCTCTGACATGCACTGTCAACTGTTGGACCTTGTATAGAAAGGTGTGTTTCTTTCTAAATCAATTGATTTGGCCACAGGTGGACTCCACTCAAGTTGTAGAGACATCTCAAGGATGATCAAAGGAAATTGGATGTACCTGAGCTCATTTTGGAGTGTCATATCAAAGGGGTTGAATACTTGTTGACTCTAGACATTTCAGCTTTTCATTTTTAATTGATTTATTTAAAAAACTTAATTGATTAAGCTCCACTTTGACATTATGGGGTATTATGTGTAGATCAGTGACAAAAAAAATCTCAATTCAATCCATTTTAAATTCAGGCCGTGATGCAACAAAATGTGAAAAAGTCAAGAGGTAGGAATACTCTCTGAAGGAATACTGTACGTGCCCATAACTTGCACACTTCTCCTTTTGGGTGATTTTATTTTAAAAACTTTGTTCATTTTTTTTATTGATTTTTTTTTCTGGTTTCTATTTCTTTTCCTTTCTTTCCTTTCAGGCTGTAGGTTGGTTGAAACTACATATGGTCAAAATAAAACAACATCCTGGACTCCAAATCCACTTGTATTTTTTCCCTTCCAGGCCTCAGGACTGTTCTTACACTGGATATTGACTTTTCCCAGGTTTTTCGCTGTAAAATAATAAAAGGTAAATCCACATATTTCAGTCCACTGCCGGATGAAGGCCTTCGTCAACTAATCAACCCTCCTTAACAAAGCATATTTACAGAAGTTTTGAACAGGTACCTTCTCGCTTTGTTATCGTATACTCGGCGGAACATCTGAGGGCTTCAAACAACTTGTGCTGTTGAAATACGTAAAGTCCTGGCACTCGTGCCACAAAACAGCTGCAGAGCTTATGATTAAATGTTCCTTTCTTGTTTAACTATGTAACAATGTAACTTAGCTCTTTCACGAGCCTCGATTCAATATACAAAAAAAAAAAGAAGAAAAAAAAAGGAATGCAACATCTTTCTTTCATGATACACCAAGAAAGGTTCGATTTTTATTGGCAGGAGCTTGTTTTTACCTCATCACTTTTCTATATACTAGCATGAGCCTAATGTAGCCACACTTCTTGCTTCCTGTATTGCTTCCTGTCAGAAAACACTCTGCCACCTTCTATTTTTCTTATCCAGTCTTGATCAACCCCTCTTCTTCCCCTTTGCAATGAGACAAAAAAAGCTCTTCCCTGCACATTTGTCTCCAAAACAGTCAGTGACTTCACCTTGAAAATATTTTATTCTGCTGATATTGCTCTCATGACTGCTTTTAAGATACTAGCAACGGTACCTGCCCTACGGGCGGGGCTTCAATTGGAAGGCCCAAATGAAAACGCAAAATATCAGAAATTGAAGCCTTTTTTTCTTTTATTTTAAACGATTTATATAAACATCCGTTAAATCATATCACATACAAATCATCAAAATCTACAGTATTTGTAGAATTTCAATAAAAGCCACATCACTGTTCATATCGGTAAATATTATTCCATCGTGTTTGGAAAAACTGGAAAATTGGAAAAATTGGAAAATTGAAAAAATTGGACATTGGGAAAAAATTGGAAAAACAATATCACCTATTTTACTCCAGGGGATCCCAGGATTGCCCCTCCAAAATTTCGTTGCAATCGGTTCAGCCGTTTTTGCGGTACCTGGGAACAGACGGACGGACGGACGGACATTTGGTGAATGTGTGTAAGATTACTTTGGAAAGTGACTTGCTAGTGCACGTGACATACGAAACCATATTTTTAGCCATCTATTAATCTTTCTCTTAATCGTCTAGTCCCTGCTCAAAGCTGCCATGCATCATAAAAGGCCGCAAAAGCCCTGGCTACAACGGAAGATGGTACCGCCACAACTTGTGAATGTATATTCCGTTATCGATGGCCCTCCTCTCAAACCCTCTTCTGCCACGAGTTGAATTTTCAAGCCGTGTAGTCTTTCTGGCAATGACACTTCTCCCATACGCTGTAACTCTTAAATCGTCACTCTTTTCCATTTGGAATTTTCTCTTTATGCAGAAAAAGGTCGACTTGGTAAGTGTTCCTTTACGTAGAACCGCGCGTCTGTTTTTGATTGCTTTGTAGTTTAGGTCCTCGCTGGTGGCATTGGCTACTCACTTGTTTTTAGGCCTCCGCCCCTGAAGGTGGCCGGAGGCATTATGTTTTCGGGTCGTCTGTCCGTCCGTCCGTCCATCCGGGCTAAACCTCCTCGGCACCCACGTGTCTGATTGAGACGAAACTTTCAGGGAAGGAGCGACACCCATGCAGAATGTTTTTTTGTAAATTGTGACGTCATCGGTCACGTGGTATGGCAGCCATCTTGGAAAAAACGAAAAACTTTGCACCTCTATAATCTCTGAAAGCGCTGCTTAGAACAAATTGAGACATGGCTCATTGTGAAGAACTCCATGAGGAATAAAATATGTTAATGATGATGTCATAGGTGCCTCCATTACGACGTCATAATTTGACAAGTACAAAACTTCATCCGATCAAGCTGAAATTTCTTGAGCATCATCTCGGGATAAATTGGTGGAGAAAAAAAAGATATTGATGACGTCATAGGTCACGTGGTTCGGTCGCCATCTTTGAAAAACCGACAAGGTTTGCACCTCTATATCTCTGAAAGCGCTGCATATAAAAAATTGAGACATGGCTCGTTGTAAAGAGCTCTCCACATTGAATAACATATGTTAATGATGATGTCATAGGTGCCTCCATTATGACGTCATAATTCGACAAGTACAAAATGAAATTTCTTGAGCATCATCTCGGGATAAATTGGTGGAGAAAAAAATAATAACGATGACGTCATTGGTCACGTCGTTCGGCTGCCATCGTTGTTTTTACACGAAAGCCTTAACAAACACTGAAAACACGTCCTGGTGAGGTTCTGCAATCTCTGATTGCTCTTTCTTGTTTAAATTGTAATCAGATTTATCAAGATATGCATTATTAGGCTCAAGGCATCACTGGAAACCCAAAATATTTCCTGATTTATCTTACTCAGCTTACTTAAGATCTGTATCTTACACATTAGTGAGATGGAACCATACCCTTTACATTCCTTGTTATTTATCGCATCATAAATGGTGTGTGTGTGTGTGTGTGTGTGTGTGTGTGTGTGTGTGTGTGTGTGTGTGTGTGTGTGTGTGTGTGTGTGTGTGTGTGTGTGTGTGTGTGTGTCAGTCAGGTAAAAGCCAAATGTTACACAACCTGAGAAGGGGAATCCCTGTCTTCTTTACACATTTTTATTGTTACTTGTGTGGAGGTAGATGATGAATCTCATCGGAAAGTTAGGAATGTGTAAGTTTTAGCATGCTCCGATTCTCGCAAAGAAGAAGAACCCACCTCGATGTATCTAAGTAGTGTCGAATGTCTGTGTTAGTGTTTAGGTGTCCACACGGAGGAGTGGAGTTGTGCTAATTAATTATAGGGACTGTGAGGTTAAATTCCCCTGTATGTGATTGTCTCCCTGTGGTTTTTCCCCAATGTTCTTATGAGATTCGGCCAGCCAGGAAATCAAAGGCTCAGTAAAGCAATGATCGCACTGTAAATGGACTCATTCGCTCACAACGCCACCAGAGCGAACCAACACTCAGCACATTTGCCGATCGGCAAGGGAACGACGTCATCCGAACATTCCCGAACGGAGATTGGACTCTGCCCCCGACAACTCGTAACGGGTAGGCCATGCCCCGGCATTCATGATTGAGTCACGCTCGGTGATTGGACAGAGAGCGTGACGTCATCGTGGAACATTCGAGAGTGAAGTGAAAAAGACGTGGTCGCACCATCTTGCTCCCTCTTCTGGTCCTGGCTTCACGTGAGAGACGGTCGCTTTCCTCGCTCTCGCTCTTGCCCTTTGTCTTGGTCGTACTGGCAAATGGCTGCGTCTCATTCCATGTCCGTTTGTGAGACTTTGGATAGTGGAGGGAGGAGGAAGAGGAAGACGTCTCGCCCTTGCTAATTCTCTTGTCTCGGTCACGCGAGCAAACGGTCGAATTTTGGGCTCATGTGCGCCTGCGGAGACGTTCCGGAGCTCTTGGCTCATCGGTCGGAAGGAGACGAGCAGGAGAGGATCGGTCACGCAAACAAATCATTCCTCTCCAAAAAAAAAAGAAAAGATCGGTCACTTTAATATTTTGTTCAGTACTGCCTTTTAACATGCATTCCATTATCTAGTCAAAAGCACTCTCTTTCACTCCAAGCCATTTTCGGCCACTCCTTGGGCCTGATCTTGTTCATAAAAAGTCCATCTCTTCTGTC
Source organism: Myxine glutinosa (assembly GCF_964187855.1). Lineage (NCBI taxonomy): Eukaryota > Metazoa > Chordata > Myxini > Myxiniformes > Myxinidae > Myxine > Myxine glutinosa. The sequence goes on from NC_136264.1 coordinate 167,462,249, forward strand.
TGCTTCCCACCACACTTTATATCACTCGTGCATGCCCAATCTTGCCAACTTGTTCCATTTCTGCCGACTTATTTTAATCCGATTCGATCTGATGTACCATACTCTGTGTTACAGAGGGTTGGTTCTGCAAAGCAATTCCTGGGCCTGGGGTCATGGTGGGCGGGTTGTCATGCCTCTCCCAGCAGTAGTCGGGGCAGGAATTTTGAATTTTGCCATGGTGCCGCCGATGGCTCGTCTACTCTTCGCAAAGGACACCGTGGGATCGTTAACGTCCACCAACTAATTCCGGCAGATGGGACGCCCAGTTTGTCCATCCGAGGGGCAGCACACACATTGATGAATCACCCTGCCTGTGAAACACCAGGTTGACAGTTTATAGCTTTGTCGGATTCAAACCCAGGCGAGATGGCGGCTTAGAGAGAGTGTGCGTTCCTCGAGGTCATCCTGTTAGACTACTTATTTTAATACATGTCTGATATTAAAAATAAACACGGTGGACATATGAGAATGAGAATTCTTTTTGTGAAGGTTCAGAATTAATCATGTTGCATTTTCTTCTTGCAGTGTAACATATTTTAACACTTTTCATTGACACGTTTACAAAACTAAATATTTCGAACTTCCCTCTGTTTGTTTGATTTGCAGTTTTAAAATGGTTCCAAAAGTGCCATTTGGTAGAGAAATGAAAATTGGCAATGGAAAACTAGTCTTTATAAAGGCTGGAGTAGGTCTGCTTTGCTAACGTTGCTATACCTTCTTTCCCACCACGGTCAGCATACTCTTTCAACATTTCGTTGAGAAAATTTGTTGTCATGTTGAAATTTGCACTATACAGTAATCCAGCATATTTAAACAACAAATAATTTCACAAGATATATATGTGTATATGTATACACAGTCACGTGAAAAAGTAAGTACACCCCTTGTAAAGTTTTGACTTTTTCAACATATTTCAACATACAGCTATTTGATCTTCATTTCAACAATTTGATAGATAAAGGTGATATAATATAACAAATATCATGAAACATTCACATTTTGTAGTCCATTGTATAATTTAAATAAACATAAATGCAACTTTCGCATGTGGAAAAAGTAATTACATATATATATATATGACCGAGGGAGCCCGAGGCGTGCAGCGACAACCAGCCCCTGCCGCGTGCAACGAAAATACGTGTGCCTACCGCCGCCTTGCTCGCTTCCAGCCCGGAGAGGACCTGCTTGCTGTGCCACCCTGCCAAACCTTCCAGCCCTGTGGTCCCACCTTCCTCTCCCTCCAGCCAATCCAATCTGCAATTCCCTATTCGTGTGAGTGAGTTCGTTCTGTCTGTATTGTCCTGGGTATAAGTAAGCTTGTATAAGTTAATAACTGCACTGTGTCTTCTATTTTTCCCTGTAAATTACATTTCTTTTCTTCTCTTGCTTTGGTTGTGTGTGAATAATTAATAAATCCCTGTGTTCTTTCTTTACCCCTTTTGCTTCTTCACATTCGGTCGCTTTAGAGGTTTCCACATTGAACACCTGTGGCACGATTTGGCCAACGTTTAGGATCGGGTTTAGTTTTTGTTAAATGGCCCGGACCGCGGGCTGCTAAAAACCGCTTGGCAAATACCATCTTGTCCGCGGTCTCGAGCGGAGTTGCCCACCTGCCTCGTGGAGGGAGCGGGGTAGCTTCAGAATCGGAGACGGCCAGTGCAAATATAAGGGGGATTAAACCCCCCCCCCCCCCCCCCCCGCTAAGGGGAGTGCCGTCCCCGTTTCCGTAACAATATATATATATATACAGTGAAACCTTGACTTACGAGTGCACCAACTTACGAGTTTTCCGAGATACGAGCCGTCGCTCGGGCGGTTTATTGCTTTGAGATGCGAGCCGAGATCTGAGTTACGAGCTTACGCCACCCGCCACCAGGTGGGTTCCGGTCACGTGGTTATCTTGCCGTGCAAGCATCTCTGCCGTATATCGCTGCTGCTTTGTTTTCGCATTTTGGTTATTTTGGAGCTTACGCCACCCGCCACCAGGTGGGTTCCGGTCACGTGGTTATCTTGCCGTGCAAGCATCTCTGCCATATATCGCTGCTGCTTTGTTTTCGCATTTTGGTTATTTTGGAGCTTACGCCACCCGCCACCAGGTGGGTTCCGGTCACGTGGTTATCTTGCCGTGCAAGCATCTCTGCCGTATATCGCTGCTGCTTTGTTTTCGCATTTTGGTTATTTTGGAGCTTACGCCACCCGCCACCAGATGGGTTCAGGTCACGTGGTTATCTTGCCGTGCAAGCATCTCTGCCGTATATAGCTGCTGCTTTGTTTTCGCATTTTGGTTATTTTGGAGCTTACGCCACCCGCCACCAGGTGGGTTCCGGTCACGTGGTTATCTTGCCGTGCAAGCATCTCTGCCGTATATCGCTGCTGCTTTGTTTTCGCATTTTGGTTATTTTGGAGCTTACGCCACCCGCCACCAGGTGGGTTCAGGTCACGTGGTTATCTTGCCGTGCAAGCATCTCTGCCGTATATAGCTGCTGCTTTGTTTTCGCATTTTGGTTATTTTGGAAAATTTCTTAGTTTTAACCATGGGTCCTAAGAAATTGAGTGCCAAGGGCAGTACTGAGAAGAAGAAGAGGATGATGTGCTTGGATATAAAACACGCAATCGTCGAAAAACATGAGCGAGGTGTGCGTGTTGTCGACTTGGTGAGGCGGTTTTATTATAACTTTTGCCGAACTGATAGAAGCCGAACGATACATCCCCCAGCAAATCTTCAACTGTGACGAGACAGGGCTCTTCTGGAAAAAGATGCCGAGGAGGACGTATATAACGGCAGAGGAGAAGAGCATGCCAGGCCACAACTTGTTCAGAGTGCCGGCGATAGCTCGCCTTCTCTTTGTGGAAAACACGGTGAGATCCTTAACATCCAACAACTAATGGGACGCAAACGGGGCGCCCAGTTTAGCGGTACACACATTGATGAATCACCCTGCCTGTGATTCACCCATGACAGGTTATAGCTGGGTCGGGATTCAAACCCAGGCTGGACAGTTTAGAGTCAAGTGTGCGTACCTCCAGTCCAGGCCATCCTGCCAACTTGTATGCTGCATACAGGTGAAATATAAAGCGCGAGATATTTTTATATATACTGTATATTTAAAAAAAAATTGGTGTGGTTTTTGGCGGGCTGGAACGGATTAATAGCATTTCAATGCATTTTAATGGGGAAATTTAATTTGAGAAACGAGCAAATTGAGTTACGAGCTCGGTCACAGAACGAGTTAAACTAGTAAGTCAAGGTTTCACTGTATATATATATATATATATATATATATATATATATATATATATATATATATATATATATATATATATATATATATATATATATATACATATATATATATATATATATACACATCGTGTTGCGGTTTTGTGTTTGTATAATAAAGGTTAATTTCCCCTCCTAGTTTAGTTACACTACAACACGTAGCCTCATTTAAAGCTCAGTTATTTCATAGTAAATGTAAGCGTAGACCTTTCCTGTGTTAGTTTTGCGTTGAGTAGAATAATGAGAATTAGGTCTTTACGATGCCTCCATGCTTTTGGTTTTGGCGCGAATTACCACGAGGCAGGCCTGAACAAGTCGATCAAGGCAAAGGAAGGCGGAGGAGGAGCCAACGGTAAGCGCGAGCCGCCAATCAGGGCTCAAGGGGAGTGGCTTACCACTGCGGCAAAAGGCGGGGTTTGGAACATTCGATGCGGGCTAGTAGGCTAGTGGCCAAATGAGGTTTTGGGTGGCATACCCCTACCCAAGGTAGAACAAGTCACAACCTATTTTTTCTTGAAGAGGGATGTTTGGGGAGTTAGAAAATCATGGTTGTGAACCTGAGATCATTGCACAACATTTTGAAAATCACGTTTACATATGTACCACTGCAGACTGCAAAAATGGATTTAATCGCTACAGATTTTGGCTCATATTGGCTCATATATTTGTTAATACTGGTGCTACAAACACAAATTTGGTACCAAAATGTGCGGAATGATGACATATATATCTGTAAAAACCATTTGTGATGTAACAAAGGCTTTTGTGTGACCTACAGGCAAAAATAGTGGAATTTTACTCAACAAATCAGCTTCGGGTTTACCAATAAATATCAACAAAAACATTAATTACTTCAAAAATATTGGACTTGCAGTCATACTTGTTACATCAACATAATCCAAGTTTATTTACCCTTTGAAAAATATATCTAATATAATTGTCACTGAAATGATATAGTTATAACTGAAATCATATGTCGCCCCACTGATGCTGACCGATAGAAATCCCGAAGCAGATATGCAACATGAAGAATGGACTTAAGATTCTGACACAATTGTGAAAGTGACTTTTATAGACATCATGTTGATATAAGCTATTTCACATATGACGATAATGAATTCATAACATGCACTGTAACTTATGTACATCTATTACATGAAGTAATACATGTAATACATTTAAAAGTTCAGTCACGCTCTTCATCAGTGCCGTCGTCAAAGACAACAGAATCATCAACATTTGGACAATCGTCTGCACTACACGAGCAGAATTCAGTGCAGGTCAGTCCTGCAGAGATACAATGACATGTTCTGCTCTGCCTACAGTCATCGTCGGTGCAGTAGAGATGCGTGAGATCTCGAACCTCCCTTGGGGCTGCATCCTTTTGGAACATGACAGGCTCAAGTTTGTTGTCTCTGACCTGCCATCCATTACCATCGGGGTTCCAAAGTACAGGCTTCGCTACATGGCTGTGGGTCCATATCGCCACCTGGTAATTTGCTTGCTTCAGATGTTGTTCGAAAGCATCGTCTGTTGGTGGGAAGAGAGATGCTGGTTTGTCACTTGTGCAGGCATAAACATAACGAAGTTGGTCGAGTGTGTGACTTGACTTTGAACCATACAACGACAGAGCATATTTTGTGGCAGTGCTGACGACATTGGTTGTATCTCTGGTTTGGCCTAACCGTGACAGTGGTGCCAAGTGTGCAACGTTTTGCTTGAGTTTCGAATATGCAGTGCGTTTCCCGACTTTGAACAGCGAGGAGGTTGTGTCACAGCCACTTATAGCATGTGATGCTGGCAAGCAACTTGACGTATCCTGACCGATGTCGTCCGTTATTCTGTTGACAGGAATGAATCTCTGACGATTCGTTCTTTTTGTACAGTGACCTGCATTCATGTACACTTTGGTGTCCCCAAACATGCCTTTCCCACAGTAATAGATGAGTAGGACCAACACGTCAGTGTCATCACATCGTACAATGACCCTTGAGTGTGCTCTGGCGAGATGGATAGCATGTAGCAGGAGCCGTGTGTCAGCCTCCTCATGTGTGCTGAACAATTCAGGTAGTTCCCGGATGCCTCTATGATCCACAACTTTAACTAGCAGGCCATCGTTAAAGCCTCCTGCCAGTGTGACAGATTGGTTTTCCTCAAGCTGCAATTGGGCGGCTACTGTCAAGTAACTGCAGAGGAAATCGGCAAGCGCTGATTTGTTTGTGGTGTTCTTCAGGAACTTCCTGTAGTTTGGAACTGTGCGTTGTCCATCGATGACATATCTGGGTGTTGACTCTCCACCAGTGCGACGTTCTCTTTCCAGCTGCTTGATAGAGAGTGGTACATCATACCTGTCAAAAACCAATGTAACTGATGTCACACCTTGGTTACTAGCAAGCAGTGACTGAATCTTCTGCATTATGGTACGTCCGAGATCGTCAAATGTGTCAAACTGGGCTTCATCAAGTGCCTGAAGTAGTGCCATCCCATCAATGACATAAGCAGTATCATGTTGGTCAGAGGGTTCGAGCACCTGGACTTCCTCGCAATTAGCTTCTAACTTCTTTGCCAGATCCTCCTTGTTGGTTTTTCGCATTGTCCCATCATTGTTGAAGAGGGACGGTGGCACAGGAGCCAGTTCATGTGTCAGGACTTGTTCCAAACTGACATCGCGTTTCTTTGAGACAGCAAGCAGCCGCCGGAAAAGTACTTCTGAATCCACCATCAATTTATCTCGTTTGTTGGTTTTCATGGGTTTTGACATGTAAATACCCTCTGAGGCAGTTTGATCAACAGCCACAGACGTGAGGAAACGTCTCACCTCATCATAGGACACACAGTGTCCTAATTAATGAAGCATGTCAATGAGATGCTTGCTTCCCAATTCATGATGCACCTGCAAGGCTAAACCAAGCGTTATTGTGGAGTACACTCGACGGCTCTGTGATATTATATTGTGACAAATGGCGATCGTCCTCAGGTTGTTCTTCATAACACCTTCATCACTACAGCTGGTTACATTCGTGTGTGATTTCTCACTGGTGCACCACTGAATAAAGTCGTAGAGTGTATTAGGAACGAATTCTGCACAGTGCTGAATATCTGTTTCCTCGACAGGTGCATACATATTTCCAACATGCTCGATATCAGCCATGTGCTTCCTCAGGATACCAGCTGCAGCATGCAAAGTATGCATTTCACTATCTATGGCTGATGGTACATCAGACGGGATGTCTTCATATTCTGGTTCACCAGTCATGCTCTGCAGAATCGTGGCTTTTCTCAGGGCATCACCTAAGTTCACAGAAGAAGAGCATATGATGTCAGTGTGGCCATCAAATGTTACACAGACTATTTGGTCACCATAATATTTAGTTAATCGCTCCTTCAACTTCCAAGTTTTATACTGTTCTGCATTCGTGGTACCCAGTGAAACCAAATATCCAACGTATTCATCTTTCAGGTGAACGAGGGGTGTCACTGTCTTAGTTTTGGAGAACACAGTTTGTTCCAGATAACATTTCAGATCATCAAAAGCTTCATCATGTAATGTGCCCATTGTTTCCTCTCCTGATTTACGAATTGCAGCAGTGATGTTCCGTTCTGAAATATAGTGTGAATAGCATAACCTGTGGTACTTGGCATCATAGGCGAACAAATCTGGAAAGGCAAGCATGCGCACGTGTATTTTATTGTCTTGTCTTTTGTCAGCTGCTGCCAGAACTTTTTCTCTGGTGGACTGTCCAGTTCCTGTAGATACCGGTGTAAGCTTGTTTCTGGAAGTGTTGGATTTTCCACAAATGAAGCAGTTAGTCCTGATGTCAGACCCAGCTGTTTCATTTCTGCTGATTCTTGTGTGTTTTGTTGCCGCAGACGCGCATGGTTGCTGGTCACTCTCACTGGGGTTGGATGTGGAGATATTTGACTTGCTGGTATACTTGGCCCGACACGATTTGTGGAATGATACTTTCAAATCAAGACTCAATATGTCTTGTTGCAAAGGCCAAATACTTTCATAAACGTCATCTTTTCTGATTTGACTTGCTTTGAAGATTGCACTCAAACCATTAAATGTTGGGTTCTTTACAACTTCTTGCTTTTTAGGGTTGAGGGGTTTAAAGCATATGATGCAGTGGTCAGTGTCAATTTTACGACGCTTCACAACAGGTGGTTCCAGATCCATAATTGCAGATCAATTGTCAGCACAAGCATCTGAAATGAAATAATTAAAGATAAGTATATATCAGTAGTTTTAGAAAAAGGCAATCAAGCTCAAAATTGATTTTCTGCAACTGGATTTAAAATCATTCTTGTTTGGTTAATGCATATACATGTATTATAAATTAATCAATGTCGGTTACTTTTAGGGGGGGTGACATATGGTTTCGGTAATAACTCTATTAATTCAACGGATTTATCTTTATGAGTTATATTTCTAAAAAGGAGAATGATAGAGGGTTATTTTGATGTAATATGTAGTAATACAACTCAAATACTTATGAAGAAATTAATTGTTTAGTTGATATTTATTGGTAAACCCGAAGCTGATTTATTGCGCAAAATTCCACTATTTTTGCCTGTAGGTCACACAAAAGCCTTTGTTACATCACAAATGGTTTTTACAGATATATATGTCATCATTCCGCACATTTTGGTACCAAATTTGTGTTTGTAGCACCAGTATTAACAAATATATGAGCCAATATGAGCCAAAATCTGTGGCGATTAAATCCATTTTTGCAGTCTGCAGTGGTACACATGTAAACGTGATTTTCAAAATGTTGTGCAATGATCTCAGGTTCACAACCATGATTTTCTAACTCCCCAAACATCCCTCTTCAAGAAAAAATAGGTTGTGACTTGTTCTACCGTGGGTAGGGGTTTCTCACATTTTAGGCCCCTTTTTAAATTTGGCCACTAGCCTATAGTGCAGGGGCAATATAACCCTATGCCCGGAGCCCCCACCTGAGTTTCAGTTGAGCTGGAGTCAGATCCCCGAGGAGTTATGAGGCAGACGAGTTATGAGAGGGGATGCGCCAAGTTATGAGCTCGAGTTGTGAGAGGGGATGCACCAAGTTATGAGCTCAAGTTATGAGAGGGGATGCACCAAGTTATGAGAAGGGATGCTCTGTGTTCAGTCCTCCGTTGAGTTACGAGAGTGAAAGCGCTGAGTTATGAGTTCGGAGCGCTCAGTTTGACGGCAGTTGTATTAATCGCGCTGTAAAAGACAGCCGTGCCGGGCCACAGACGCGCATATTTTCCTGCCTGCCTGCCTTTGCCGAGATATGCGCCGCGAGGATTTTCCTGCCTGCCTGCCTGCCTACCTTCGCCGGGATACATGCGGTGACCGCCAGAGGGCCCTTGGAGTTAGCTTCATCGCGGGAGATTCCAATGATTCTGAACGCTTTGGTTTCAACAGCATGAAGACGGGCTAGGTGTGAGGCAGGAGCACCAGACCAGAGGGGAGAGCAGTATTCCATAGAGCTGCGGATGAAAGCCTTGTATGTGGTGAGGAGCTCAGGTGTGCCAAGGAAGGACTTCGCACGACGGAGGATGCCCAGTCGGCGACTGGCTTTGGAGGCCAGATTTGAAATGTGGTTTTCCCAGGAAAGATCATGGCAAATAGTGAGACCCAAAAGCTTGAGTGACAGAACTTCTTGGAGAGGATTATTCAGAAAGTGGATGGGAGGGTTTTCCAGTCGGTCTTTTCGGAGAGACATCGTAAGAGTGTGAGATTTATCAGGATTGAAAGACATGTTCCATTTGTTTGCCCAGTCTGTGATTTTGTCCAGGTCTGCAGAGAGTGAGGAGGCTGCAGACTGCCGATCTGAGGGATGAGGAATGAAGCGACAGAGAGTAGAGTCGTCAGCAAAGAGATAGAGAGGATTTTCAAGAGTCAGAGAGATCATTGATATAAAAAATATAAAAAAAACACATTTAGAGGCCATTTTTCCCCGCAAAGCGGGGGTTGGCCTTTTTCGGGGACCGTGGTTGTTGTTGTTTTTTGGTCCCCTTTTTGAAGCAATGTTTTACGGCCGGATGCCCTTCCTGCCGCCAACCCTTTTTGTCGCCTTTTACGACAAGCAGGGAATTACCAGTGAACTGGTACTCAATTAGCCGACCTCGGAAGGATGACAGGCTGAGTCAACCCCCCTGGCGTTAATTCAGCGATCGACCGGGATTCAAACCCAGGATCCTGGGATCCTAAGCTGGCACCCTCGCCGCTAGCCCAACACCAGGGTCATTGATGAAGACCAGAAAAAGCACAGGGCCCAGAACACTACCTTGGGGAACTCCAGCCTGAACAGGAAGAGGAGATGAGAGAAACCCATTCAGGGCCACACGTTGACTACGACCAGAGAGGAAGTCCGCCAGCCATGCGTGGAGATTTCCATGGATACCAAAGGAGGAGAGTTTGGTGAGCAGAGCAGGGTGCCAGACCGTATCAAAGGCACGTGAAATGTCAAGGGAGACAGCTCTAATTTCCTGTTTGGCGTTGAGGACCTCCATCCATTGTTGAGAAAGCAGAAGCAGCATGTCCAGAGTAGAGTGACCAGGTCTGAAACCAAATTGATGATCAGAGATCAAGCCATTGGAGAAGAGGAAAGATTTCATATCTGAAGCAATGATGGATTCCATGACTTTGCTGATAATTGGGAGAAGGCTGATTGGTCTGTAGTTGCTGGGATCTGTTTTTGCACCTTTTTTGTGCAAAGCGGTGATGTTGGCTGATTTCCAAGCAGATGGCAGATGACCTTGAGCAAAAGAGAGGGTGAAGAGAACAGAAAGAGGGAGTAAAAGAGCGGAAGAACATGATTTTAGGACCCGTTGGCTGATACCGTCAGGACCAGTTGCAGAATCAGAGTCGAGGGTTGACAAACTTTTCCACCTTGTCAGGAGGAAAGGACACAGAGTCCAGGAGCAGCTGGGTACAACTGGGTACGGTGGGTACAGAGAGGGATGGGTTTGGGACACAAGATTTAGAGGCAAACACAGAGTTGAGGCATTCAGCTTTTTCACGTGCAGAGTCAGCCGTTAAGCCATTTGAGGTGAGGGAGGGGATGGAGGGGGAACAAACACCAGAAACAGATTTGACCAGACGCCACCAGGATTCGGAAGAAGGAGACAGATAAGAGAGTTCGGTCTTGAGAACGGTGAGATGTTGTTTCCTGGCTCTCCTGAGGGTGGACACACACTTGTTTCAGGCTTTGTGAAAGGAAATGAGATTTCCTTCCGTTGGATTTGCTTTCCAGGAGACGAAAGCAAGTTGTTTCAGGGCAACAGCCTCACCACAAGATTCCGTGTACCATGGACAGGAGGAAGGGTATGACAACTGAAGACGAGATGGGATAAATCTGTGCATGAGAGAGAGCAATTTACTTTGAAAGAATTCCCAGGATGAGTTGATGTCAGAGGCGGTAGAGATGGGAGACCAGTCCAGATGATTGATGGCTGCTTGTAGACCGTGCCATTTGGCCTGAGTGAAATGCCAGACTCGTCGACGCTGAGGAGGCTCTCTGAGAATGGTCAGAGAAATGTCCACTTTGACAAGCACATGATCAGATGAGCCGATTGGAGCAGAAGAAGAGCAGCAGACATTTTCAGGGAAGTTTGTCATAACCAAATCCAGAAGAGAAGATGCTCCGTTGACTGAGATCCGGGTCGGGAAATTGACAGATTGTGTCAGTCCCAGTGAGTCGCAGAAGTCCTATGCTGAAGAGCCATGGCTGGTGAGAGAGGTACTCACACCAGCCAACTGGCATGGTGACAATTGAAATCACCACATATGAGGAAGAGAGAGTTGGGATGGGTAGATAGAAGTTGGTCCATATTATCAGACAGCGAGATGTAGATGGAGTCATCGCTGTTTGGTGGACGGTACAACACACATATGAACAAAAGTTGGGAGCGAAGGGGAAGCCGTAGCCAAAGGTATTCCTGGGGGTGAGGTGGAGAGAGGGCAGTGGAGGGCGAGTGAGGAAGAGAGTTTTTTTATAAAGATAGCAACCCCACCTCCAGGACGAGGCTCAGGTCTATCATACCAGAGGAGGGAGTAACCTGGGAGAGATACCAAGGCATCAGAGACATCATGAAGGAGGAAAGTTTCTGTTAAGCAGATCACATCTGGTTTGTCAGAAGCAACCTGTATGGAGAGATCAGTCAGGTTTGAGCGAAGGCCCCGGATGTTTGAGGTCCATACCGTTAATGAAGAGGAAGGGGGAGCATCGGGTCCAGAACAGGGGGGGGAGGGGTAGGGTAAGATGTGGAAGAGGAGGAAGAGGTAGGGAGAGCTGTTGAAGGTGTGTCAGAAATTTCAGAGATTTCAGAATAGCTTGGAGAAAGGGAAGAATGGGGCGGACAAAAGGTTTGATGGAGATTGGGTGAGGCACAGTGAGGTGCTATTTGAGGAGGGGGAAGAGCGAGGCAGAAGGTTGGGGGAGATAAAGGTGAAAGTTGGAAGGGGGAAGAAGCAGGGAGGATGCTTTGAGGAGGAGGGGTGAAAGGGGAGTCTAGGAGGGGAGGAGCGAGGGAGAGTCTCGGAGGGGACGGGTGTGGGGGGAGTTTAGGAGGGAGGGGAGGGAAGGGGCAAGGGGGGAGATTTGAAAGGGATGGGTGATGGGGAGGATTTGGAGGGGAGGGGTGAGATTGGATTTTGAAAAGTGTACGATTCATGGGAAACGAACATTTTTTGCAAAATGAGTTTGAGACCTTAGAGTCAAAAATACGTTTGAGGACACTGAAGGAGGGGTGGAGTTCTGGATAGTTTAGGGAATGTAGAAAGGAGGAACTGTAAGAGATGGTATTATATATATTTTTTGGAATGAATAGATTTGGTGAGCAAGACGAAAGCATCCTTTTGTAGGAAAAGAAGAAAAGGGTGTTATAATATATGAGAGAAAATAGTTGTTCAGGGGAGAGATTATACATTTCTAACCGCGTGATCGCGAACGAAGAACGAACGAACAAATAAGAACAACAAATAAACGAATAAGACCTGGGAAGGAAATATTTTTTGGGGTTTTTTTTTTTTTTTTGAGTAGAGATATTAAACAAGGAGTTATGGGGTGAACGACTGGGACGAAACAGAGAATGAAAATAATTTCAGCGCATTCGACGAATCGCTGAGAGAAAAACAAAACCACAAGGTCGGAGACGGTACGGTAGCCTAAGCCTACGAGTACTAGGCCGCAGAATACTCGATACGCATTAACCGACGATTGTGTATACATGTACGAAAAATTAGCACCGAAAATTTTCCAAAAGATACGCTCTAGGTACATACACCGAAAGATAGATACAGTCTCGACAAAAACACAATTGAGAAAGATCACTTAGCTTCGAAAGCGTGAGCGCATGGAACAGCTTCGAAAAGACGTGACGTAACCTTATAAATAACCCTGTGTACATTTCCCCTTAATTGGCTGTTAATTGAAATAATTGCACCCTAGTTAGTCCACATTGCAACACGTAGCGAATCATAGGACCTCTCCATAGTTATATCATTATTATTATGTGTTTCAGGTAAGGCTGTGTTTCCAATAATGACTCTACGTTGCATCAAACAAATAAGATAGTTCCCCTTTCAATTTTCCCCAATCGCCTCTGCCAAGTGCCAGTGACATTTGGGCTGTTTTCGGCGGCATTGGGCTGTTTTCTTCACCACCAAACCTCCATTGCCCACGAGGCCAGGATCGGAGAAGAAGGTGGGCGGAGCCACCACAGCACGGACGTGGCCCCACCTCGTCACGAAGAGGTGGAGTCAGCGAGCCCTTGCCGACCAACCAGGGCTCAGTGGGCGTGGTAAGAAAGATCTGGCAGGTTCAAGAAAGTTCCACGGGCGTGGTTATAAAACCCTGGGGGCGAGGCCCCCACCACGAGAGAGACACGCAAGGTTTTTGGAGTTGGACAAAGAAGGTTCAAGAGAGTCGCCCCTGCCACGTGAAGCTACGAGACGCTGCTTCAAACAGCCCTTGCCACGTGAAGCGCTGACACGCTGTTTTGAGCAGCCCTGCCGTGTGAACCCGAGCGCGGGGAGTCAGCAGCTGCTCGCTTCCAGCCCTGGCGTTCTGCACGGACCTGAACCTTCTCCTTCCAGCCATTCCTTCCTGCCTGCCATTCCCCATTCGTGTACGTGAGTTTGTGCTGTCTGTGTTGTCTGGGTTTCCATAATTAAGCTTGTATAAGGATTTGTGCTGTGTCTTCTTCTTCTTCTGTAAATTACTTTCGTTTCTTCCTTTGGTTTCTTTGGTTTTGTATAGTTAGTTAATAAATACCTGTTCCTCCTTATTCTTGGTTTTCATTCTCGTCCGATCGTCTTTGTCTTTTCCCAATTGAGTACCTATGGCGCGATTTCGGCAGAACCGCTTTTAATCGGGTTTAGTCTATTGCTAACGGCTCGGATTCCGGACTGCTAAACCGCTCGGCAAAATACCATCTTGTCCGGGATTCGAGCGGTACTTGTCTTCCTGTTTTGCGGAGGGATTGATAAAGGTATTCGGGCTAATACCTGGACCAATAACCCTGATAAATCCCACCCCGCAAAAGAGCGTTACAAGTACCAGGACCGGTCGGACGGCCAGCTTAAAAAGACGAGGGGATTAAACCCCCCTCGGTAAGGCGAGTGCCGTCGCCCTATTCCGTAACAATATATATATAAACAGAAATCGGGCGCTACTTCTGATTCACCCTGTATATATATACTAGCCGAATGCACCCGGCGTTGCCCGGGTTCTTTTTGAATGAATTTACTACTATAATTCAGCTTTTACTCGTGGCCATAGAAGATTGGCTCAGCTTTTAATTGCTTGGCTCAGCTATCATTCAGCTCAGCTTTTAATTGCGAAATGGGCCCAGCCCAGCCGAGACGACCTCGACCGGCCTCGTCACCTAGCCTTTCACCTTCCCGGGGTCCGTTCTGACATTTTTTTGTTTCAGAGGTTTCCTCCTATCTTTCACCGTTCAGGTGATTAGCGCGTGCAGACAAACAAACAAACAAACAAAAACTTTCTTTTATATATATATATATAGAAGATAGAAGATAGATATATCTGGATTAAATTCCTAACCAATGTAAATTGTTTTCCGCTCTGCCAGTTGCCTTTTCTTTAATGGCCTAATAAGCTCTCCCGTAGTTTGTCTCTTTCGTCTGAAATAGACTCTACTTCCCTGGAAGTGGCAGGTTGTGCTCTTAAAGACTGCCACTAGGCTCATGGAGAAGGATGGAATTGTAGGTTAAACGTCATTATCTCTGTCATCGAAGGTGGATGGAGGTTATGTTTTCACCCATGTTTGTCTGTTTGTCTTTGTGTGAGCAGGATATCTCAGAATTATCAATGTATTCGGACAAAATTTGGTGGACAGGTTGGGTGTGTGACAAGTCCGAATTGATTCGATTTTTGTGAAGATATGGATGTGGATCCGGATACTATAATGTTTAGTGATTATTCACCATTGAGACAGAGGGCCAAAAACAATATGTAGCACAATATCTCAAAAAGTTATGGACGGATTCAGGTGAAGATTGGTGAACAGGTTGGGTGCCTCACAATGACGAATTGATTCGATTTCGGTGAAGATCAGAATCCGGATCTGGATACGAGAATTGTTTTTTAATTTATGAAGTGATTCTTCAGCATTGCGAGATGGGGCCCAAAACGGTGCATAGCATGATATTTCCAAATGGTTTGGTCGAGTTATGACAAAACTTGGTGGATGAGTTGGTTATGTGACCAGAACAGGTGGATTACATTTTGTTTCAGGTATGGATGCAGATCCAGACTTTCAGTGGGATACGAAACGTGAACTGTTCAGCCTGGCAGAGGTATGCGCTCTCCCTGACAAGTGCCATTCTCGGTCTGTAATTGCCAACCTTGCCAAACGAAGCAGTTTAGCAATACCTGCGGATCTTTACTGAGTTGCACAGATGAGCCAATAGGCCCCCGCTGCATTGAAGACCATAATGCAGTATTCTTGGCCTCCAGGTTACATTATAAAGGTAGTGTATGGACTACATCGTCCATCTTTTTATTCTTTTTATTTTTTTACAGAATTTTTTTTACATTTTCATCATTGCGGAATTACAGATATTGGGCTTCTGTACACCATGGTTAAAAGAAAAAGGAAATCAGGTTTCATTACCATATACTTCCCTCCCCTTCCCCTCCACCATCCATGCCCCCCATTCTCTCATTGCTAATTTGTTGATCAGGCTCCTCTCGTTTGCCCTTTTTATGACTATTCACTGCGGCTGTTCTCCCTTTTCATTTCAACAGCCGTCTTCACTGCCTTGGCCTAAATAGAAATCGGACCAGCCGTGCTGCCACCAACAGGCTTGTTAGCATCTGTCACACACAGCACCCCTTTCATCAAGCACAAATCAGATCCCGGAAATTAAATATGAAATTCCATTTGACCTGGCTGGCCTGGATGTGGAGCAAGGATGACAGAAAGTAGGAGGAGGACGGTTTAGCGTGAAGCTGTTGATGTGCTATCGTGAGGTGTTGAGGAGGGGTGGACTTTGCGATGGTGGCAGAAAGAAAGATTTAAGTCTCCATACTTCATGGTAGAAGACAGACTCTGTGCCGACGACAGCCGAGCAGACATGAAGCCTTGGCACAGCTGTGCAGGGATTGGGAACGGATGTGAAACCATCCACCGCACGGGCAGGCTGCCTTTCAGCAGTGCCCCCACCACTTTTGCCATTCTATTCTAGCGTGCTTGGAGCCCCCTTGTTAACATTAAGTACAACATATTGAGAACACGCTTGACAAATTGCACATGTCGGCCGAGGCAAGCCTTGCGGCATGTGAAATGGTAAACATCTGCTTAAAATCAAAGCCTGACACAATTGCGAAAATTTGAGTTATTAATAAGTCTTTGTGACTGTATGGGGCAGAACTTTCTTCTTTTGTGTCGCAGTTTGAGTTTGAGTCGTCATCGTTTGTCTCCCATGGCGGTGGCAAACCAACAGGTTGGATGTTTGCCCTAAATTCCACGGTTAGAACAGTCTTCAGATGGTATGATGGCCTTATCTCATTTGTTCAGGCTTGCTTGGCTTCCAGCACACGGTTCACGTGATGATGGATGGGCTACAGAAATACCACCTCCTGCTGCTGGGTTCATGACCCTGCATGTGTCTCGCGAAGGCTTGTGTGGTGTCTTCTGTGAGGCCTTCACATCGTAAATTGATGAGGCAAGCAGGCAGGCCCAAGTCAGGGCACCTGTCATCAAGAGAACTTGCATTGTGCAACCAATGAGACAGACTCTGCTACAAAGTTCCACACGTTACTGTTCTCGTCTTTAGTGTTGTAAACTAGGAAGAGATTCATTATTTTACTTTCTCCGACAGTGAAAAACAAACGACATAATTGTCTTCCTGGGCAGGTAATAAGATGGCAACTTTATCGACGTATGTAAACTTTGTTTGCACTTTTACCTATTCTATTTTATTGTCCATTTCCATGTTTTCTGACGTTTTTGATTTTTCTCTTTTCTTCTTCTGTTTCTTCAAAAAAACACCTGACACCCCACCTTTAGGCAAGGGCTGTCTTCAGTTGCGGGGTGTTCTGGGTTGGTTTGCTGCTTATTCCGATTACCTGCCTCCTGGGAGATGTCGTGACAGCCACGTAAGTATGAGGACACACGGTTATGGCAGCTCTCACGCGCAGTTTTGTCTGCACCTTTGCTTTTATAAGATCATTTTGAACAGGAGGCCTGAGGATCACTTTCAAGTCGGGTTTTCACACTGAGCCGGAAACTACAGCTGGCAGCCCACCTGGCTATATATGACTGGTTTAGTTTCCTTTTTTTTTCCTTCTTCTTCTTCTAACCCCACAGAGCTCTTCTCCCCCGACCAAGTAGACCAAGTGGGACTTTTAACAGTCTACCAAATGAGAAAACCAAACTCAAGGGGTGCTCTGGGTTTGTTTGTTTTAAACACCCAGTATTCTTTTCCTGGCTCCGTCTCCCTCCACCACCTCCATTTGCTTCCGGCTCTGGTTGTTAAATTCGCTTCCACGACCACCCACTTGTTTGAAGCCAAAGATGTCTGGATGCCGATATGTTGTTGTACGGGATACAGTGGTCATGGAAAGCTGCTGAAAGTATTTCTTCTGCGTTCACGTAATTATTTACTCGGCACATTTATTACTCCTTGTGGATGTCCGTCATACGTTGCTTTGTCACCATGACACGTGTGGGCCATCAAAATTAATTAATCGAGGGACATACAAGCATCTGCAGCAGCTGCCTCCATCAGACGTCACTACCGGGCAGCTGTCGCCTGGCATTTTGTAACTCTCTATCTGATGCTCACACAAATTGAACATAAATAGTTATGCAGCCGCCAAGCTGAAATGTCACATTGTTGTTTGCACGTGAACAGCTTCAGTAATCTATTTTCTTTACTATTGAAATCTTCCTTTTTTTATTTTCTTTTGGATTGGTGAGAAATAGTAAGCTCGTAGTACAATTTTGAGAGGATATGGTGCATTGCACGGTACCGTAGTGTATTTCTGTCACAAGGACCACAACTTAATATGGACCGCATTTCCTCAAACAAGAAAGCTACTGCAAGCACTTTTGTGACAAACTTCTCCTGCAACGACGGCTAGCAAACCAACAAGAAGCACCTCTCAAATGGTGACTTGAGGTGAAGAATTTTAGCAAACTGTCTTCTTCCGACTCCTCTCCGGCCTTGCACCCCCTGCTCTGTCTGTGCTCTGTCCCCCATATATTCCTGCAGGACGCACAAGCTCTGTCAGCAACCCTCTTTTTATTTTTTGTATACAAAGT
This sequence comes from Myxine glutinosa, assembly GCF_964187855.1. Taxonomy (NCBI): domain Eukaryota; kingdom Metazoa; phylum Chordata; class Myxini; order Myxiniformes; family Myxinidae; genus Myxine; species Myxine glutinosa. Next base: position 167,480,358 of record NC_136264.1, read on the forward strand.
CGAGGCTCGTATAAGAGCTAACACATAAAACCACAAACAGAAACACACATAGAACATATAATAAAGGGAGCGGAAGACAAGATGGGGAGAGAGAGGGAAGCACAAGTACAACAGCAGAGAACAGGGACATCGGGAGATCTGTGGGAGGGAGAGGACTTGTGGGGGGGGGGGGAGGCATGGGAAGGGGTGGGAGGGAGAGGGCTGGGGGTAGGGGGAGGGTGGGGGAGAGGGGTACATGGTATAAAACAAGTTGACACTACTCGGACTTTCAGGAAAGAAAAACGGAATTTGAAAAAGGTGCATCTGGGGTGAATTAATGGGGGTAGAAAAGATCAAGGTTTTTGACGGGGGAAGATAAGAGATGGTGATCAAGAGCTGTTTTAAAGACCTGGAGGGAGGAGTGGGATTGAAGCGGGTGAGGGAGTTTGTTCCAGAGGCGGGAGAAAAGAGGAGTGAAGGTGAGCAGAGAGTCTCTTCTTGTGAAACTGCCAAAATTAAGACTCTCTGCTCACCTTCACTCTTTTATGGTTTATTTGTGTGCCGTTTACAGACGGATGGACGTTTTTTAGCTCAACTGGAACAGAGTTCAGGGGAGCTTATGTGATGGCGTTTCGTCCGTCCGTCCGTCCGTCCATAAACACTTGAAACTTCTTCCCCGAAACTGCTGATGGGATTGCGAGCAAATTTGGCAGAAATGATATTTGTTGTGTTGTGACTAAAGTTTGTTCACGGAATAATAATAAAAAATCGAGGTCTAAGAGGTCAAAGTGCATCCAGATTTGACCCCCCAAAATAGGAATTTGCTTTTTTCTCTGAAACTACACACACGGTTTTGATGAAACTTGACCACAACCTTCATCACCCGTAATGTACCTAAGTTTGTTTACGGCAAGAAGAAAAGCAAGTTTAAAGGGGTCTATTGGGGGTCAAAGTGGGTCCAGGTTTGACCCCCCCCCCTCCCCTCTCCCCCCAAATAGATATTTGCTTTCTTCTCTGAAACTACACACATGATTTCAATGAAATGTGACCACAACCTTCATCACCTGTGGTGCACCAAAGTGTGTTCACAGCATTTTAAAAAATCAGGCCGTGAGGGGTCTACTGGGGGGGTTTCCCCCCAAAATAGGTATTAGCTCTTTTCTCTGAAACTACATATACAATTTCAATGAAACTTCACCACAACCTTCATCACCTGTGATGTACCAATGTTTGTTCAAAGCATTATAAAAATTGGGGTCTGAGGACGTATACAGGATGAGATGGGGGTGGGGGGGGTTAGGGGTTTCCCCCCAAAATAGGTATTTTTTTGTTTGTTTAAAGTCTTATGATTATGTTAGTATGATTCTACAAGCTGCTCTGTCTTCCAGCAACCATTGAAATTGGTTTAAAATACCTTTAGTCAGTGTGGTCTGTTTATTCTACCAGGTGAGCGCCAGGGGTATTGCCCCTTTTATTGTTTTTGCCCTTTAGAGCTCACACCTTTTTCGATCGATCCGAGTTTATCCGTCCAGAATCTTTTCACTTTGGCAGATTCCAATCCCAACTACTCTTGCTCATCATTGGGTTCATTCATCATCATTGGGTTCATCATTGGGTTCATCATTGGGTAATCATCATCAAACGTTTAATCGCATAACATTTTGAAAGTAGTGTTCATCTTTTCAGGGAATACAAAATTCCACCTTCTCAAATAAATAATTTAATCTATTTGCAGACGGTTTTCTGTTTCCTCATGGTATAGTGTCACATATCATGTACATATAGCATTTAGCTTCACATATTGCATCCATAAATTTGTCTTCATGCATGTAATGGCAGCTTGATTTATGTTGTATGTTATGAGGATATATATCTCCCTGATCTGCTGTATGTTAATGACGGCAATCACATCCACAATGCTGTACCTGGGCAGGTTTAAACGCACGCTCTGCAGGAGTCTCATTGAGGAGGTGCAGGAGTCTGAGGCCGAATGTCAGGATCCAGCCAAGGTTGTCCAGGAGCATCTTGTTGGGAAAAGGTGAGATGTGAACCCAGATGTTGACTTACCTGCACAGAGGTTTTGATTACACATGAGGTATTTACCAAATCTGCTGAACTCGTATAGATCTTCTTGCTATGATCTGTTCCCTGCGGGGTCAAATCCAATCAGAACTGGTATTCCTGTGCAGTGCAAGCTTGATTTTGAAGTACTGTCTTTAAAACTGAATCCATCCTCGGATGGATTCATAAATGTGTGTGTCATCCCTCGGATGGATTCATAAATGTGTCATCCCTCGGATGGATTCATAAATGTGTGTCATCCCTCGGATGGATTCATAAATGTGTGCGTCATGCCTCGGATGGATTCGTAAATGTGTGTGTTACGAATTCCGGGTTTATGGGGGTTACAATTCAGGTCATTTCTTATTAATGTATATTCTATTAAAGGTTGTTGTGATTAAAGGGTCAGGAGCCCTTCTGGGAAAAACGAGACCGGAAACGGGATCGTGAAGAAGAGGAGGAGGAGAAGGAAGGGCGGCCATCTTAAGCTTCGAGAGCTCCGACGTGAGCTGAGGCGATCGTTACCTACTTTGGAACGGAGTTGGAAAAGCCCGTCTGGCGAGAGGAGTTACCTGCGCGGGGTGATTGATTGCCGGTTACGTGTCAAGGTGCCGTGTGGTCCTGGAAGGAACCAAGCGCCCGGCGCTGTTCGCCTCGACGCCTACGAGGGCGTGTACGGGTCGCACCTTGGGCCTGGCGCGCGAAAGAGATTGGAAGGAGACGGTTGAGAGTTGAGACTGCAGCTCGAGACCGAGCCGCCGAACGTGAAGGACAAGGGAACCGTGCCTCTGTGAACCGAAGTCCGCGCGTCAGGAGAGCGCCAGATTACTGCGGAACCTGCAAAGTCGGGTATCCTCGCTGAGGTTGTCGAGTATCCTCACTCCCAGCCCCGGATTGGAATCGGACATAGATTCCCCGATCGCTGGATCGACTCGACGTCACGTCGGGGCAAGGGCCGAGACATTGGGGGCAAGGGCCGTGAGTGTTGCCAACACTGTTGTGGGTTAAGGTGGTGCCACCTATATTATAGATAAGGATTGTATGGAAGTGCTATAAACGCATTGTGATTCCTGTGCGGGATTTGGGAATACTAGGGCATTGCCCGTACTATATCTATATCTAAAATTATATCCCCCCCCCTCTATTTACATGAAATGGTTTGGTCCAAAGCGAACGGCTTGCGAGTGGTGACAATCCCCCCCCTCTATTTACATGCAATGGTTTGGTCCAAAGCGAACGGCTTCCGGAGTTTGGTAAAGAAATCGCCATCGCGTGCACAAACGCGCAGGAAAGCGAATGAATCGCAAATTCGTTTTTATTAGTTGTAAAACATAGTTTAACGCCAACATAGTTTGCAAACGTGAAATAAATGAATACGCTCTCAAATGTGCCATCCGAGGCAGAGTGTGCCCGGCACGTTCGGCACACGCGATCGTTCGCTGCTCTCTGATTGGTTGAATCGTTTTTTGGACATAGCTCGGTAAGTAATTGTCCGATTAATATGAAACCTTGAAAAGGCACATCCTCGGGTCCCCAGCAATATACCTGGCAAGTTAAAAGTATATCGGACCCGTGGTTGTCGAGAAACAGCGGTCACAGACAAACAAACGTACAGACAGACAGACAGAGATTACTGGAATTATAGATAGATATTGGGGTTTGTTCGTGGACTTCGTGGTTCGTGGACCCTTGGTGTGGACTCGTTATTGATTGACTTATTTTCACCCAAGGACCATACATCTTTCTGCCGGGGCTCCCCTCGAGGTTGACCCCGTAACATGTGTACCGTCCCTCAGATGGATGCATAAATGTGTGTGTTGTCCCTCGGATTGATTCATAAATGTGTGTACCGTCCCTCAGATGGATTCGTAAATGTGTGTACGGTCCCTCGGATGGATTCGTAAATGTGTGTACCGTCCCTCGCATGGATTCATAAAAGTGTGTACTGTCCCTCGGATGGATTCGTAAATGTGTGTACCATCCCTCAGATGGATTCGTAAATGTGTGTGCCATCCCTCGGATGGATTCATAAATGTGTGTGCCAACCCTCGGATGGATTCATAAATGTGTGTGCCGTCCCACGGATGGATTCGTAAATGTGTGTACGGTCCCTCGGATGGATTCGTAAATGTGTGTACTGTCCCTCGGATGGATTCATAAATGTGTCCCGTCCCTCGGATGGATTCATAAATGTGTGTACTGTCCCTCGGATGGATTCATAAATGTGTCCCGTCCCTCGGATGGATTCATAAATGTGTGTACTGTCCTTCGGATGGATTCATAAATGTGTGTGCCATCTCTTGGATGGATTCATAAATGTGTCTGCCGTCCCTCGGTTGGATTCATAAATGTGTGTGCCATCCCTCAGATGGATTCGTAAATGTGTGTGCCATCTCTCGGATGGATTCATAAATGTGTCTGCCATCCCTCGGATGGATTCATGAATGTGTGTGCCATCCCTCAGATGGATTCGTAAATGTGTGTGCCATCTCTCGGATGGATTCATAAATGTGTCTGCCGTCCCTCGGTTGGATTCGTAAATGTGTGTACTGTCCCTCGGATGGATTCGTAAATGTGTGTACCGTCCCTCGGATGGATTCATAAATGTGTGTGCCAACCCTCGGATGGATTCATAAATGTGTGTGCCGTCCCTCGGATGGATTCATAAATGTGTGTACTGTCCCTCGGATGAATTCGTAAATGTGTGTACCATCCCTCAGATGGATTCGTAAATGTGTGTGCCATCCCACGGATGGATTCATAAATGTATGTGCCATCCCTCAGATGGATTCGTAAATGTGTGTGCCATCCCTCGGATGGATTCATAAATGTATGTGCCATCTCTCAGATGGATTCATAAATGTGTCTGCCGTCCCTCGGATGGATTCATAAATGTGTGTGTCGCCCCTCAAATGGATTCGTAAATGTGTGTACCGTCCCCTGGGTGGATTCGTAAATGTGTGTGCCATCCCTCGGATGGATTCATAAATGTGTGTGCCATCCCTCAGATGGATTCATAAATGTGTGTGCCAACCCTCGGATGGATTCATAAATGTGTCATCCCTCGGATCGTTTCATAAATGTGTGTGTCATCCCTCGAATGGATTCATAAATGTGTGTGCCATCCCTCAGATGGATTCATAAATGTGTGTGCCAACCCTCAGATGGATTCATAAATGTGTGTGTCATCCCTCGGATGGATGGATTCATAAATGTGTGTCATCCCTCGGGTGGTCATTAAAATGTGCATCCAGTCTGCTCCCACCCTTTAGTGGACCTTAAAGATTCCACTGTGCCCTTTTCAAAGAGTCGGCGAACTATCGCCAGCATCGTGGCCAAATTCCAAATTCCTGCCCCAACTACTGCTGGGAAGGCAATGGCAAACCACCCAATGTAACCATTGCCAGAAACTGCTTCGGCAGCACCGACGCTCTGTAACGAGTATGGTACATCAGAATCAGACTCCATCATTTATTTTTGGTTGTGTGGGCAGCTTGGTGTGTGCAACAGATGCAGGATTGAGCTGATCATGAAATAGTGACGTTTACCTCGGACCGAGTTATTAATGGCGTAAACGTTCTTTTGTGCTCTCTCCCTGTCTCTCTCTCTCCCCCCCCCCCCCCCCCCCATCATGAAAAGCAAATGCAGTCTAATATTTGAAATTGGCTTCTTGTCTGTCGGCTCCGGAATCACTTCCAGACAACATTGATGTCAAGATACCTCCAACTGGTTGACACGGGCCATTTGGCAGCAAAAAAGAAGTGTTTGTGTGTCAGCACGGAGTTGTTGTTTTGGTTGTTTTGCTTTGAACTCATCATTACGCAGTTGTTGTTTTTTTCTGGCAGTATAATGACAACAACCGTTTGTTCTATTTCTGAAATATGTTTTTTTTAGATTTTTCCAGGTCGATATTTGATTGTGCTCCGACACAGGGTTTTTGACCGTCGTGACAATAGATGGGTTCATAATAACGCTTGGAATGCCACAAGGTTGTATACTTTGACCCAAGCGGCCATAAATATTGTTGGTTCACAAAGATGAAAGGCAAGTTGTTTGTCTTGTTCTAACCCAAGTTGATCAGCAGAGCAGACTTCAATTTGCTCTTAATCCTGTAAACATGGGTGTGTGAGATTTGAGCCCGATAGTCCACTTTGATGTGTCAAATTACGCTTTGATGTTCGTAATAATGGTGCGACGGCTTGGCAACGTTCAAAACCGCTGACCTATTCGTACCTGCGGAATAATGACGGCGTTTGGATGATCTGCCTGAATTTATTGAGGCATTCCGGTTGGATTGACTTTCTGCGTTATCGAGGAAGGTGCTTTATCTGCAATGGGCTACTGGTGTGAGATGTCCATTGTAGATAAAGACTCTTTGGTGCTTTTGGGTTGTGCTTCGTCTTCACTGATGGGAGATAATTCATCTCGATTTCCTGATGTCTTCGCATCATTATTTTGAACAGGTGGATAAATGTTCTGCACCCACCCGGAGTACTACCGTGCTACATAAGGTGACCAGAAATGTATGCAGTGTTCCCAATATGACCTGACCAGACGATGTATGTCATGCCAACATCGTTTCCTCTGACTTGAAAATCAGTCTCGTACTACAATTACTCTTGAATCTCATTGTCATGTGAAACGAAGAAGAGAACACAAAGTCTCGTCATGAAGAGAACAACCCCTCACAGTTTCACGTGCCAGTTTCCACGACCTTGCGCTTTTCTACCTGAACTTTTGACTGCCATTCCTCAAAGGTATCCAAACTATTTTGCCTCTGTTCTTTTCTTTCGAGGCATTTAGCTTTCATATTGGTTGGGTGTAATCCACAAATTTCGGCTGAACAATTTACTTTTTGTATCCCACTGATAGGCCGGATCTGGATTCGGACCTGAACCAAAATCGAATCGGCTTGTGTGTTTCACCGACCAACTCATCCACCAAGTTTTGTCATAATCCGTCCACAACTTTTTGAGATATCCTGCTATATATCGCTCTTGGCCCTATCACTCAAATGGTGAAGAATCACTTAAAAAATAAATAATTCTCGGATCTGAATCTGGATTTGAATCTTCACCAAAATCCAATCAATTAATCATTGTCACACTCCCAACCTGTCCACCAAGTTTCGTCTGAATCCATCCATGACCTTTTCAGATATCCTGCTCATAGACAAACAGACAGGGGTGAAAACATAACCTCAGTCCACCTTTGGTAGCGGAAGAAATTCATGGACCTGGTACTGACCACTGTGATACCCCACCAGTTACTGCCCTCTATCCCAACATCCAAACAATAAGATGTCATGCACAGCACGATACTTGCAAAATTCACCGCCCCCCCCCCCCCCCCTCAAAAAAAGGTTGCAATTGATCCAGAAAATTGTACGTTTCATCAAGATCAAAATTGACGATCTTGATCAAAGCTCAGGCCAATAGGTGAGAATTGGTGATTTTTCAGATGAAAATTGATGATTTTGGAAGTTTGACTTGGGTTGACTTTTGACCTCAAAAATAGTTGGTTTTCCTATTTAGTGACTCAATATACAAATGCTGTTCAATTTTCAATTCAATCAGATGAAAAATGGCGATTTTATAAATTTGACCTCCAGATGACCTTTGACCTCAAAATCAATAGGCTTCTCATTTGTGACGACCTCTACAACTTGGTGAAGTTTCATGACGGTCGGTTTAGAATTGTGACCTGTAGGCCGGTGACAGAGACAGACAAATGAAAAATCGGTCAGAGACCGAGGATTTGCCAGAATATACTTTTTTTATCGGCCATTTTGGACAAATATGGCGGCCGAACCACGTGACCGATGACATCATCATTATTTGTTTTCTAAACTAATTTATTCCTTGATTATGCTCAAGAAATTTCATCTTGATCGGATGAAGTTTTGTACTTGTCGAATTATGACATCATAATGGAGGCACCACCTATGACATCATCATTAACATATGTTATTCCCCATGGAGAGTTCTTTACAATGATCCATGTCTTAATTCTTTCTATTCAGCACTTTCGGAGATATAGAGGTGCAAAGTTTTTCGGTTTTTCCAAGATGGCGGCCGAACCACGTGACCGATGACGTCGTCATTATTATTTTTTTCTCCACCATTTAATGCCATTATGTCGCTCAAGAAATTCCATCTTGATTGGATGAAGTTTTGTACTTGTCGAATTATCAAATTATGATGTCATAATGGAGGCCTTGGCCGAGAGTTAAAAATTGCGCACAGTCTATTCCAGGGCAAGACAAATATGTGTGTAATGTTTGGCGATTCTATGTGCAACGGTGTAGACTTAGTGCTGCGCACAGACAGACAGACAAACCAACCGATCAACATACTTGCCTGAATCTTTTCCGGCAAGTGACAAACAGACAGAATAACAAACGCAACTGACCAATATACTTGAAAAATCTTGGATTTTGCAAGTAAAAAGCACCGTGGCAAACCCCACAATCCAACCTGAATAATGTGGACATACATCAGAAGTCTGTGCTCCAACCTCATGGATCTTTCCTAACAGGTTGCTGCAGCATATCCAGACATCCTGGACATAATTGAAAGCTTTATTTTGCAGGATATTCTGGACTCCTTTGTCTCCCATCCTGGCTTGAATTTTGCATCGCCTTGATGGGATCAATGTCCTGGTGAGGACATTGCTCTTTGTTTGCTCCTCTCTCTCTCTCTCTCTCTTTCTCCCCCGTAGCCTTTGCACTGCTCTCATTCTTCCTCCCCCACGACATGGAATACATTTGGCTCCATGTCCTCCTCTGCAACTTATTGCGTCTGCATTGCGCCCAGTGACGAGTGTCATTTATGAGTCACTCTGCCAATGTAGACTATCCCTTCGACATATCCAAGTCCCTGTTTCTTTTCTGTAATAATTTCAACTGTTGATATTGTGGTTGACTTCAAATTGTTACTTTTATCACAAGTGATGGCATCACAACAAAGTCCAACTGGGAGGCAGCAGTTTTCTGATTCAAATTGTGCTCATTTGTTTGAGCTCACTTCTTGGACCTGGTGCTGAGCAAATTTCCTTATTTTATCCTCTGCTTCTCATATGCACCTGGAAGAAGATTTGTTAAAGTACATCATATCCCTGTGGGTGTTCTGTGACAATCCCAGATGCCAACAACTGTGGCAGTTCAAGTGGTTTGGGTTGCACTCTGCCCTATCTTGCTCTGACAGGCCTCGCATCCCCACTGCTCAATACATAAATGACGCTTGGAATTTCTTTCACATCCTCCTTTCTTTAATACATATATTTATTCCCTTCCACCTCCAGGCTTCATGCCCTCTCCCCAGACCTGTTACATGGAACCATATGGAGAAGCTGTTGCTCATCCTCTCAGACAGGAAGTCCAATTTGCAATTCCCTGGAAGGATTTTGCATGCAGCACTCTATTTTTCATTATCAGTCCATGGTACCTTCCCCTTAGGCCGACAGTTTTTCAAGCAGAAACTTGATATGATATTTCAAGTCCACACATAAATATGGTAAATAGAATTGAGGATGACTTTGGTGTGGTGGTTAAGGTACTACTTGCCCGAAGCGCTATTCATTTCTAGTGAGCTCAATGGTAAAGAAACGTTCAACATCCTCTTTCACCATTTTAGTCTACCCGGCGTGATCACTCCAGGTTTGGCACTCAAGTTTTAATTGCTGTTGGAAATGAAGAAGGTATGAGATGTCACAGGTGACCAACTTCCTGAATATAACACCACGGGTCGTGCAATAAAATATTGCAGGCATTTTGTCTTGTGGAAACTGTGCAAAACTTCCTGTCTGTTGACCCCTATTTTGCTTTATTTATTTGAGCGGATTTAATATGACTACAGTTTGCAATTATAAGATGAGTTAAAAGTGCAGAAAGCTCCAAGGCAAATCTGGGTCAATGGATAGCAAGTAATATTGATAAGGAGGCCTCCATTGTTGTGTGGAAATGACTTGTGGAGATGTCTTTCCATTTCCTTCTTTCGTTATATTTTGAAAGCTTGATCTCTAGTTCCATAGTTTTTGCTGATGCACGAATATTTTAAATTTTATTGTGTTCACAGACTGATATTTTTGAAGTGATAGCTTCAACTTTAAGAGGGTCTATTCTAATTGGTGACATTCAACTAGATGTTGCTTAATCAGTTTCTGCCATGCATATAGTGTATATATATATAAAAGAAAGTTTTTGTTTGTTTGTTTGTCTGTGCAAGCTAATCTCTTGAACGGTGAAAGATAGGAAGAAACCTCCAATACAAAAAATGTTGGGACGGGCCCCGGGAAGGTTTTAGGCTCGGTGGCGAGGCCGGTCGAGGCCCACCCACCTCGGCCGGGCTGGGTCCATTTCGCAATTAAAAGGTGAGCTGAATTATAGTCGTCAATCTTCTACGGCCGCGAGTAAAAGCTGAATTATAGTAGTAAATGCATTCAAAAATAACCAAAAATGTCGGGACGGGCCCCCGGAAAGTTATAGGCTAGGTGGCGAGGCCGGTCGAGGCCCACCTCGGCCGGGCTGGGCCCATTTCACAATTAAAAGCTGAGCTGAATTATAGTAGTCAATCTTCTACGGCCGCGAGTAAAAGCTGAATTATAGTAGCAAATTCATTCAAAAAGAACTAAAAATGTCGGGACGGGCCCCAGGAAGGTTATATGCTAGGTGGCGAGGCCGGTCGAGGCCGCTTCGGCCGGGCTCATTTCGCAATTAAAAGCTGAGCTGAATTATAGTAGTCAATCTTCTTCGGCCACGAGTAAAAGCTGAATTATAGTAGTAAATTCATTCAAAAAGAACCCGGGCAATGCCGGGTGCTTTCGGCTAGTAGTGTATATACAAGTGTGGTCCAGAAACCCTGGGCACATTTTGAAGAACGATACCTGCAACAAACAACTAAGTTCATTATTGTTCTTTGGTGCAAAACAAAATAATTGAAACATCTGAGATCTGAAAACAGCAGTTGGGAGAAGGCACCCTTCGAATATGGGAGAACTGGAGGAGTTTGCATTTACAGAAATGCCAATATTTTTGGCCGCGACTGTGTAACCAATAAATAAATGTGTGTGTGTGTATATATATATATATATATATATATATATATATATATATATATATATATATATATATATATATATATATATATATATTTATTTATTTATTTATTAATTATATATATATATATATATATTTATTTATTTATTATATATTAATTTATTTATTTATTATATATACACACTAGCAAAAGTGTCCATCCCCAGTGACAGGAAAAGTTTAAGTTAATCTTTGAATGTAAATGATTTCATGGACTTTGGATGGAGGGGAATAGGCTTTTATGAAGTGTAATTTATATCTTCCTCTTTTTGGAAGCTATACTCTTAAGTATTGATGCACCAAGCTCTAATGATATCATGACCATGGGCTTTAATCCTGATAACTAGATCATGATCACCCTCGCCCCCCTTTATTTCCCAAATGTTGTGAAACTCACAAAATCCAGGCTTACTGCTCCCTTCCACTCCTTTGTTCCCATTCACCCACTTGTGGAACCTCCTTTCTCTATGGAAAAGCCTTTTATGCAAAGAACAGAATCACTGAAAGCTATTAAGACGTAGAGTGAATGATTTGAATTTTTTTTCTTAATCCACATGTGTTTATCATCTCTCAAGATTGATATTATAAATGCACCAGACTGCAATTCGTTTTCATGATGCGCCTCGACTTAAACTGGATATAAACCGCAAGGCCTTCTTATCTTGCATGTTCCCACAGCCTTTCAGAAAAAGCCAGACTTCTAAAGAGCAAGTTCCGCAGGTCACAGGGGAGTGGACTGCGCCGCTCCGATTCCATAAACCAGTCCCTCTTGCGTAAGTTTTGTGAGATTATATTCTCAAATCCTGTGACCATGATCAGTTGGGGGTGGGTGGGCGTGGCGTTTGATGTGATGTCAGATTCAAAGCCGATATTTTTCTGCCATATACAGACTACAGAAACATTGTCATATATGCTTTTCATGTTTTGATTTCCTGGAGAAGTGGAAATGGGAATAACCGTACAAAATCGGATCTGGTAATGCAGTATTTGGCACTTGCCTTTTATGTTGGTCGGTTTAACTCGACATTCATTCTCTCTCTTCTAGGTGGATTCGCCTTCTCACAGGAGGAAGATGGCTTTGTATCACAGTCAGATGTGGTCCGTGCATATGACACTTCCAAACGGAAGTGAATGAAGTAAATGTCATCCTTTTAGTGATGAGACTGTGACACAGATGCATTTTTTTTGTTGTTGCACATTTTTGTTTATTTATTGATTTGCATTTTTCACGACAGAGCCTTCACCTGGCCTTGTTTAAGTCACTTGTGCAGAGCATGAAGTGGTCGGCTGTACTTAAAACGTTTATTTGACTTGCTGTTCATTCTTCTTTTCATTCGCTGTTCTCTTCATGACATTGTTCAGACTTGTTTGGAACAAAAAAATTGCAAAGTCGTTTTTTGATTTTTCGAAATTGTTATTCGTAAAAGTTAATCTCATTGCGAAAACCGCGATTTGCTTGCAATTGTCTTTTTCTTGCAAGTCATGGCTCTTGCCAAAAAAAAAAAACCCCATGGCAAACAAAGACCTGACCCCAAATTATGGGCTTTATTGATGGAATTTAGTTTTATCATGGTTTTCCATTCACGAAGTTAACTTAAAACTTAATATCGTTAAGTTGAGATATTTGTGCATTCCTGGAGGAATTTAGGTACATTGAGGCTGCCCTCCCATCGGTTAAGTTTTTGATTTCGAGTGGAAAGTCAACTGTGTATGTCACACACATTTTTGCCCTTTTTCACAATAGAATTGGTGGCAGGTACTGGGTTAAATCCAGTGAACAAGCGACATTTTGAAATTATTCCAAAAGGCACCCATGATGCCTCGTGACTGGTGTGAAATCACCCCTGACCTTCACCCTGTGACCTACCGTCTAGGCTCGTCTCCATGGCTCCCCCATGGCCCGAATTGTCCCAGGCTTGCCTGGCTAATTAGCCGTGAACCGAAAGGCCTTGTCTGCCCGTGTCTTTTCATTCGAGCAGAGCAGCAGCCTTTTCGAGACCCTCCGAGGGTCCTGTCCGTGCGCTGGGCCTCACAAAAGAGCCCCTGTGGAGCCCGGATTCACACGGCGAGGGGAGGGGGAGGGGAAACCGGGTGAAGGACAGCAAGCCAGAAGGGGGACCAAGAGGGGGCCACGTAAGAAAGATTTGTTCAATTACTGTCACTCGCCCTTTGTGTTCGCCCTCAGAGCTGCGCTTTTTCCCAGTCCACGTTCTCCCACGTACGCCTCTGTCTTTCGTTGCCCATGTGCAAATAGTTGTTTGTGTCCTCTTCAGGTTTTTTGATCTTCAGTGCTCCTCCTCCCATTTACCAGCACGGGGACTAAACAATTAGTGCACAATCTCACAATGGCTTTTCCTTGGGCCTTCAAAATGGCCTAATGTATCAAGGAAACAATGGCAGTGTGGTAATTTGGACATGGTATCGTCGTTTTCCCTTCCAAAACACCGACAAAGACCTATTTCGCTCAACTTTAAGTTGACTTTAAACGTTACAAATCCGTTTCCAAGACGTTTCCATGTGTTTTATAAATTTGAAGCATGCAGTAACTCACGGTCCTATTAGACGCTGTATGTTTTGATGCATGGGAAGCACATTCTTCTGTGATTTTAATCATCGCTCTTGTGACCTGTATGTGACTTGTTTCTATTTGTACGGTCTGTTTTACTTGCTTCGTCATGCGGAACTCCTACTGACTCGACGACCTCGCATGTTTCCTTCGATTCCACAAAGTGAGGAATGACGTTTGGTGGTTGTGCTCGGGTTACTGCACGTCAGGATCAAGCTTGCTTTGTGTCATGTCGCTCTCGTTCTTGCCGTTGGTGTTTTTGAAAATCTACGTCGACCGTCGTGTGGCATGCCATGAGGTTGAAGTTTAATCGCCGGTTTAATGGGCTCCCCAGCTGGCCGTGCTCCGACCTGGGTCAACGCCGTACGAGAGAAGCATGTTGGGGTGGACGGGGCGTGGGGGAGAAAGGGAAAGTGCTGCGAGGGCTCCGGCTGCCCCCAGCACGGAAACGCCGCCATATAATGACTCCATTGAACCTATTAGCAAAACGCATCAGGTCGTCCCACGAGCCGCCGCCACCACTGTGCAATCTTTTAGCTCCTAGAAACGAGCACGCGAGAGTGCCTCGTCGTCTAATAAAAACTGAGCTTAATGTGAAAAACACAAGCTGTTTACATTAGATGGAAAGTAAAAAAAAGTTTAATAAAAAACGTCTTGGGCCTGCACGGCCGTTGGAAGTACAATTTCATCGGTTATCGGCATTAGAAGTTTCATGAGACACCAAAAAACGACAGCAGGAACAGCGCACTTCATCCTAATGCTGCACCGTTGAGAGTATCTCTTTTTTGTTTTGTTTTCTGTTTTTACAAGATAAGTGCCTCAATTTTAAAAATGTCAATTCGAATTGTAATTATCCTTCAGAGGATATCAAGTTGGACCGCAGTGGGTTTTTTTTTTGCCTCAAATCCGAGTTTGGGTGTTCATTGTATGAGCGATCGACCAAAAACAGGGATATATTCTCTTGTTGAAGTTTCTTCTTTCACTTTGGAAATCCGGCTGAGAGCCGGGCTTATTCCCTGAAATATATACGAGGGGTTTCTTTCCTGGCCTATGTTTTCCTTGACCATTCATGTCGATGGGAAAAGCTCGTGGCCTATTTTCTCTTCCCTTGCGCAACCCCCAACCCATCCCGAAGAAGAAGTGTGTGCTAATGTTCACGGCACTGATATTTCCTGCTTTCTGTTGATCTTTGTGATGGTTTCCCGTGGCATTGTGTCGACCCCTCACTGTAATGCTAATGTCGGCATGAGAAAAACCTGTGAGCACGACCGAATGAACCCAATGGGAGCTTTTGCCGAAGAGAGCATGGCAGGTTGTTTTCTTATTCGGTCGTTGTTGGCATTAAAATTGCAATTTTTTTGGATTGAAAACCAGTGCTTTGCGATTTTTCTCTCTCTCTCTCTCTCCTTTTGTTTTTCTTTCTTTCTTGGCACAGCGACTCCTCCGTGAAGCGACGTTTAATGTCTTAGATCTTGGATCATCTTGGATAAAGAGTCTGCAACGAACCAAAGCGATGTTTGGATTATACCGCTGTATTGTAGTAAAAGCATATGCAGACAGGAACCGTCGATAGATTAGCACCAGGAAACACAAACTCATCAAGATAATATGATTCACGTGAAATGTTCAGGATATTAAATTATCATAACTTAAAACACCTTAAAACCGCATAAACGGTTGTTTTTATTATTTTTTACAAACTAGTATTGACTCACCATTTTGTATGACAAATATTGTTTTGAAAGGAGGGGTGGGATAGGGTAGTGTTGTTCACAAACGTTAAAATGTCACTTGAGAATGTATAGTGATTTGTTGCCTGGTTTTGAAAACAAAATTATGGCACATTGTTGAGCTTTGTAGACAAACAACATTTATTTCAATGCTTTCCGCTGGAAAGAAAGACGCCGGTATAGCATGTCACTTCCCTGAGTTGGCAATTCCATTGTACTAGAAGTCTTGGAATGCAAGGCCGGACAACAGGTATTGGTTAAGTCATGCGGTCTGCACCTGAGTGTAAGTGATGATCTCTGCTGCGATTTCTCCACCCCCTCCCCCTACCCCCCATCCCACTTCTTCCTTGCAAGGCACACGTCACGCACTCAACCCTGCTGGTCCATTTAGCCCACCGTGCCCAGCCAGTCCCCCATCGTCGTGACCCTGGCTTAGAGCACCGGTGCTATTTGGGCTCTGGCCACTGCTATAGCGAGGCGGAGATCCCAACATGCCGTCTGCTGAGGGGCTCCCTTGTGAGCTTGGCGACTGAGCTGACGTGTGCTCTGCTTGCACAGCTGTTGCTCGGCTCTGCTCACTGGTAGCTACGGGAACAGAGCAAGTGGGTGCACTGGGGGAGGTGGAACTTTGCTTTGGATATTCTCCCTGTACAGAGTAGATGACATACTGCTGTGGCCGCAGAAAAATGCCTGCCGGTTGTTGGTGGAACGGGTAGTGGTATGGGTAGCTGTAGTACGTGTTTACTGTGTCCACTGTGCCGGTGCGTGCCCCAGCCGTTGTAGCCACAAGTGGAGCTTTAAGCAAAGGACCAGGAGCATGTGCGGCAGGCATCCTCCCCAGCAATGCCGATGGCTTCCCAAGAGAAGGTGGTCCCCCGGGAGGTTTAAAGTTGGGCCCGGGAGGCACGTTTGCAGCACCATTTGATGTAGAGCTCGTGGCGCTGCTCGACTGGCGGGAAGGGGCCCGAGCAAAGGCAGTGGCCGAGGTGCTCCCCGGGCCGGCACCCGAGCCAGGGATCATGGGTAACGTTTCCAGGAGTCTGCTCTGAGCGGCTTGCCGGCTCTCCTGTGCCCCTGCGGGACGCTTGGGACGCAAGCAACGGCAGCAGCACACAGCCACTGCAGATCCCACCATAACGAATGCCACAAATATGGCACCCACGATGAGGAAGGGCACGTAAATTGGCACTGCATAGAACCAGGGTTAGGGATGATCAGTTCACTTTCATTTCAATGGCATTGGGAGATACTTTAGCTTAGACAATGACCTGAAATCGCCTCTGCTAACCAAACATATTGCCGTGCAGTATTTGCGACTATGAACTCATTTATTGTGCGCCGTTACCTCTTATCTCCTAAAAACATAACAGGCACGTGCATTCCATTTGGCTCGCACGTAACATATGCATTAATAGCTGAGGCTTTGTATGAACGAGATACGTGCAAGTCAGAATACGCCAAAGACGAAGTATAACAAACGAAGTATGTGTAATAGGAAAAATAATAATTTAGTATTCATTTATTTCTATAAACTGGTAGGATAACTGCACACTCACGTCTGAGGTGTCCAATCTGGGTTTGAGTCTGCGCAGCTATAAACTGGTAGGATAACTGCGCACTCACTTCTGAGGTGTCCAATCTGGGTTTGAGTCTCTGCGCAGCTATAAACTGGTAGGATAACCGCACTCACTTCTGAGGTGTCCAATCTGGGTTTGAATCTCTGCCCAGCTATAAACTGGTAGGATAACTGCGCACTCACGTCTGAGGTGTCCGATCTGGGTTTGAATCTCTGCCCAGCTATAAACTGGTCGGATAACTGCGCACTCACTTCTGAGGTGTCCAATCTGGGTTTGAGTCTCTGCGCAGCTATAAACTGGTAGGATAACCGCACTCACGTCTGAGGTGTCCGATCTGGGTTTGAATCTCTGCCCAGCTATAAACTGGTCGGATAACTGCGCACTCATTTCTGAGGTGTCCAATCTGGGTTTGAATCTCTGCCCAGCTATAAACTGGTAGGATAACTGCGCACTCACGTCTGAGGTGTCCGATCTGGGTTTGAATCTCTGCCCAGCTATAAACTGGTAGGATAACTGCGCACTCACTTCTGAGGTGTCCAACCTGGGTTTGAATCTCTGCCCAGCTATAAACTGGTAGGATAACTGCACACTCACTTCTGAGGTTTCCAATCTGGGTTTGAATCTCTGCCCAGCTATAAACTGGTAGGATAACCGCACTCACTTCTGAGGTTTCCGATCTGGGTTTGAATCTCTGCCCAGCTATAAACTGGTAGGATAACTGCGCACTCACTTCTGAGGTGTCCAATCTGGGTTTGAATCTCTGCCCAGCTATAAACTGGTCGGATAACTGCGCACTCACTTCTGAGGTGTCCAATCTGGGTTTGAATCTCTGCCCAGCTATAAACTGGTAGGATAACTGTGCACTCATTTCTGAGGTGTCCAATCTGGGTTTGAATCTCTGCCCAGCTATAAACTGGTCGGATAACTGCGCACTCACTTCTGAGGTGTCCAATCTGGGTTTGAATCTCTGCCCAGCTATAAACTGGTAGGATAACTGTGCACTCACTTCTGAGGTGTCCAATTTGGGTTTGAATCTATGCCCAGCTATAAACTGTCGCCCTGGTGTCTCCCAGGTAGGGCGAGCCATCATATGCCATCATCATCGATGCGAGCCATCATAATCATCATATCAATGTCTGTGCCGTCGCTCGGATGGACGTTAAATTGGGTGGCCCTTCTGCCATAGTTGGTGGGCATTAAAGACCGCACGGTGTCCTTGGCAAAGACGAGGTGATATATCACCGGCACCGTGACCAAATTCCTGCCCTGAATGACAGTACTGTGAAGGGCAATGGCAAACCACCCAGCATAACCGATGCCAAGAAACCACCTATCTACACACAGTCACTGATGATCCGACCTCGACACACTCCACAATTTGGGATTTTGACATGCCCGAGGTTCCGGACATGATCGGTTTGAGCAGCTGAACACGCTGAGAGCACCACTTGGAGAGTAGGGGACGGATTGGGCTGGAATTGTACACATGGCCATCATTAGCCTTTTCTTTCTATTCCTTTTTCCCTGCTCCTGCATATTAATTACTCACTCCTCTGTTCTCCCATTCTCTTTGATCATTCGTTTCCACTTCTTGCGTTTGTGCAACTTGAGCAGTAAAAAGGTTTGTTGGGGTGGTGGACGGGGGAGTAGAAGTGGGTTGAAGATTGCTCAAGTTTCTAGAGCCTGTAGGGAACACTTCCAACATTCGAGAGCACGTCCGTGGTTTAGAAATAAGTGATCTGCGCAAGGGGAGGAAAAATAAATAAATCTCAAAACCATGAAGAGGTGAAGATGTTATTCGATGAAAGCAACTGTCATGTTGGTGAAGCATCAAAACGAAACCTCATCCGTTGCACGTTTTTCTCGCATGTGGAACCAACTTCCAAAACGTTCTCTTTCTCATTCCTCCCTCAAGGTCCTCAAGATAGCTGTTCACCACCATCTCAGATCATCCCCCATCCAAAACCATGATCTTTTCTACCCTTTTTAACCCAGTTGACCCCAAGCCCACCTCTTTCTGGGTTTCCAGTTTTTTTCCTTCCTGAGTTTCCTTCTCTATCCATCTTGTCTAGCCCGTGCACCCTCCCCTCGCCCTCCTTCCTCCCCATCCCATATATGTCCAAGTCTCCTATTTTGTCCCTCATCCTTACTGTTCGTGTGCTCCCCCCTCTATTTCTTCTGCTCTTTTTTTGTTCTGGTGCATCCTGATCCATTCTATGGCCTAGCTCCTCAATGAGCCTCGGCTTTGAGAGCAGAAAAAGGTCCGAAACTTCAGGCAACCCCGGTCACGTGTATTGCTGATAGTTGTGATTCGCAGCACAAGTTGTCATTAATTGTGCGATAATTGGCTGTTGGGAGGAAGGTTTCATTGTCGGATCATGAGCTCGGCCGTGTTGTGACAAATATTTGCGCAGGTGCGTTTGACGCTACCTACCAACGAGGGCGTTTCCATATTAAGCAAGGTGTGTGTACTGGATTGACCCCTTTCAAACACGATACTCTTCGGAAGTGCTGTGGTTAAAACTTCCACGTATTATTATTATTGTTTATAATTTCCGTAGATCCGAAAGCACTAAATCAGATGTGCCGAGGATACGACGCTCTTAGTCTTACGTGAGGTCGGGTCCTGCGGTGATGCTCCCGGTCGCCCTTGCTCCGACTCGTCGGTGTCCCGATCGTTCCGACACTCGCCCTGGTCCAGGCGGGCCTCGTTGGACGCGCAGCAGTAGCGCAGGGAGCACGTGCCGCAGCAGATGGTCGCGGCGGCCGTGTCGAAGCGCTCGGGACACGGAAAGCCGTCGTGCCATACACCGCCCGAGTCCCTCCAGCCATGGCAGAACTCGGCGCTCGCACGGACCGCGCGGATCCCTTGTCCGAGCAGGAAGGCGAGCAGGGCGAGGGAGACCCAGGGATGCGCTCCGGCCATGCCTCCGCTGCCAAAGTCGGAGTCGCGCGGTGGACCCCGAGGAAACACCTCAATTTCCCCGAGAGTTCACGCGTGTATCCGAAACGAGCTCATGATGGCGTCCTCTGCGACTACGAGATCTTCCAAAAATATAGATAGATAGATCCGCAGGTCCTGGTGCCCTCTCACCTCCTCTCGAGGTGCGGAGTCCACCGTTCCCTTTGCGAGCACGAACCCATGGGCTGATGGTCCCAAGTTCGACGAGCCGAAGATGCTTTGCTCGTGCGCACTCTGCACGTGTCCCGCCTGCGCTTCTTCTTCCTCGTCGAAATCACTTTGTGCAACTCGCGTCTCCAGCACGAGGGAAGGAACGATTGATGATCTCTTTGTTCATTGTCTTCATTTCTGAAGGAATGGCGATGTCATTGTCCTCATCACGGTCCCAGTGCACCTCTCCGCCCCTGCTCGCTGCATTCTCAGTCGCACTCCTTCGTGACTCCACTCCTCCCTCCTGCTCAAGGCTTTGCCAAAGCGGATTGAGAATCTCTTTGGCAGTTTCAAGTATTTAATGCCACGAACAAAGGACCCCCTCTCCTCCCATTCCCCCTTTTGCCTTCCGAATATTTCCCTCTTTCCTGATTTCCTCCTTCATCCGTCGCCAGTATATGGTACCATCAGCGATTTGCTTTCCACCTCGCTTTCCAGCAGCCTGGTGCTGGCTTAGCGGTTAGGGTGCTGGCTTAGCGGTTAGGGTGCTGGCTTAGCGGTTAGGGTGCTGGCTTAGCGGTTATGGTGCTGGCTTAGCCGTTAGGGTGCTGGCTTAGCGGTTAGGTGCTGGCTTAGCCGTTAGGGTGCTGGCTTAGCGGTTAGGGTGCTGGCTTAGCGGTTAGGGTGCTGGCTTAGCCGTTAAGGTGCTGGCTTAGCCGTTAAGGTGCTGGCTTAGCCGTTAAGGTGCTGGCTTAGCCGTTAAGGTGCTGGCTTAGCGGTTAGGGTGCTGGCTTAGCCGTTAGGGTGCTGGCTTAGCGGTTAGGGTGCTGGCTTAGCCGTTAGGGTGCTGGCTTAGCGGTTAGGGTGCTGGCTTAGCCGTTAGGGTGCTGGCTTAGCGGTTATGGTGCTGGCTTAGCGGTTATGGTGCTGGCTTAGCGGTTATGGTGCTGGCTTAGCCGTTAAGGTGCTGGCTTAGCCGTTACGGTGCTGGCTTAGCCGTTAGGGTGCTGGCTTAGCGGTTAGGGTGCTGGCTTAGCCGTTAGGGTGCTGGCTTAGCGGTTAGGGTGCTGGCTTAGCCGTTAGGGTAATGGCTTAGCGGTTATGGTGTTGGCTTAGCGGTGTGGGTGCTGGCTTAGCGGTTAGGGTGCTGGCTTAGCGGCTACGGTGCTGGCTTAGCGGTTAGGGTGCTGGCTTAGCGGTTAGGGTGCTGGCTTAACGGTTACGGTGCTGGCTTAGCGGTTACGGTGCTGGCTTAGCGATTAGGGTGCTGGCTTAGCGGTTAGGGTGCTGGCTTAGCGGTTACGGTGCTGGCTTAGCGATTAGGGTGCTGGCTTAGCGGTTAGGGTACTGGCTTAGCAGTTAGGGTGCTGGCTTAGCGGTTAGGGTGCTGGCTTAGCGGTTAGGGTGTTGGCTTAGCGGTTAGGGTGCTGGCTTAGCGGTTAGGGTGTAGGCTTAGCGGTTAGGGTTTAGGCTTAGTGGTTAGGGTGCTGGCTTAGCGGTTAGGGTGCTGGCTTAGCGGTTAGGGTGCTGGCTTAGCGGTTAGGGTGCTGGCTTAGCGGTTATGGTGCTGGCTTAGCGGTTATGGTTTAGGCTTAGCGGTTAGGGTGCTGGCTTAGCGGTTAGGGTGCTGCCTTAGCGGTTAGGGTGTAGGCTTAGCGGTTAGGGTGCTGGCATAGCGGCTATGGTGCTGGCTTAGCTGTTACGGTGCTGGCTTAGCGGTTAGGGTGTAGGCTTAGCCGTTAGCGTGCTGGCTTAGCGGTTAGGGTGCTGGCTTAGCGGTTAGGGTGCTGGCTTAGCGGTTAGGGTTTAAGCTTAGCGGTTAGGGTGATGGCTTAGCGGTTAGGGTGCTGGCTTAGCAGTTAGGGTGCTGGCTTAGCGGTTAGGGTGCTGGCTTAGCGGTTAGGGTGTAGGCTTAGCGGTTAGGGTGTAGGCTTAGCGGTTAGGGTGCTGGCTTAGCGGTTAGGGTGCTGGCTTAGCCGTTAGGGTGCTGGCTTAGCCGTTAGGGTGCTGGCTTAGCGGTTAGGGTGTAGGCTTAGCGGTTAGGGTGTAGGCTTAGCGGTTAGGGTGTAGGCTTAGCGGTTAGGGTGCCGGCTTGGGATCCTACGATCCTGGGTTTGAATCTCGGTCGATCGCTGAATTAATGCCGGGGGTTGACTCAGCCTGTCATCCTGCCGAGGTCGGCAAATTGAGTACCAGTTCACTGGTAATTCCCTGTGTGTCATAAGAGGAGACCAACAGGGTTGGCGGCAGGAAGGGCATCCGGCCATAAAACATTGCTCCAAAAAGGGGACCACGGTGCCCCAAAAAGGCCAACCCCTGCTCTGCGCGTTAAAATGGCCTCTAAATGTGGTTCCTTTTTCTTTCCCAGCCGACCATGCCGCACATCCTTCCATGTACATTTTTTTCTTTTCCTGTTTTTTTTTTGTATACAAGATGGAGGCCCGTGTAAGAGCTAACATTAATCACACAATAAAAAAAAACGAAACAAACGGACACACAAAACAAAAAAATAAAGGGAGCGGGAGACAAGATGGGGAGAGAGGGGGAAGCACACAAGTACAACAGCAGAGAACAGGGACATCGGGAGATCTGTGGGAGGGAGAGGGCTTGGGGGAAGGAGGCATGGGAAGAGTGTGGGGGGGGGGGGGGAGGAGGGAGAGGCATAAAACACATGGTCACTGCTCGCACTTCCAGGAAAGAAGTCGGTATTTCAAAAAAAGTGCATCTGGGGTGAATTAACGGGGGTAGAATATTAACGGAGGATCTCGACATAATTGTCCTGTATCGTAGCCTTTGTGATATAAACAAGAGAATTGCTTTGCAATACGTGTCCCCTACCTATGTGATATTTTCTAAGTCCAAAAAGGGCATAACCCTGTGAAAAATTGACGAAACGTCCTGAAACTCGAACCTGTTCTGCAACTTATCATCGTAAAGCCATGTACCAAGTTTCAGTTCAATAAGTTAAGAGGGTATGAGAAAAACGTCTGAAAAACCACAGGTGGTACGAACAGACGGACAGACAGACGGAGAGCAAACCAGTGAAACCAGTAGGGGACGAATAACAGCAAACCTGTCTTTAACCAATTAATTTATATATTCTTGTGCCACAGTGACACCTAGTATGGCTGACACGGTTTTGTGTTGTATTAACCACTAACCAGGGTCCAGGACTTACCTGCATTAGGCAAGGTTGCAAATGACTGGTTTGAATCAGCAGGACGGATGAGACAACATCGCTGACTCAACGTAGAAACTTTTTGGACGTTTAAACCTCAGGTTTAACACTTTGTTTTCGCGGATTCTTAAAGCCCGGAGGAGTCCAAGGATCGCTTTCACGTCGGTCGATACGAATCTGCATGCTGAACTTACTAATATTACCGTAAAGTTGGGCACCTGGCACCTGCTCGCAACGAGTCTCCTTTGTGGCTGCATCCTTGCAGCATCTCCCCACTGCTACCCGAGCACCCCCTGGTGGAACTGCACCGAAGGAATGACCATCTTGGAACCTTCAAATGTATTATCCAAAGCACGAGTCGAGCTCAACGTGTCAATCTGTTGATACTTGCACGGATTGGGAAAAAGATTGGCAGATGCAATTTAACCTGAACAAATGTAAGGTGCTGGGGATGGGTAATAATAATGAAAGTGGAGATTGCATGATGCAAGGGGCAATTTTGGAGCGTGTCACACAGGAGAAGGATCTGAGCGTGGTAATAAATACATGGGGTAAGCAGACAGGGCAGTGCCAGGCAGCTACAGGTAAAGCAAACAGGGTTTTAGGTTGTATCCGTAGCGGGATAAATTATAAATCTAAAGATGTCGTTTTAACACTACATAGGAGTTTCGTGAGGCCCATCTGGAATAATGTGTGCAGTTTTTGTCACCACAACCCAGGAAGGACAGCACTGCCATACAACGAGTTCAGCATCGAGCAACTAGATTGTTAAACACCTGGACTAAGCTATGAGGAATGTTTGAAGGAGACAGGACGTTTTTACATTGGAAAGGAAGCGATTCCGAGGGGATCTGATTGAGATGTTTAAGATAATGAAGGGTGTGTTGTAATAATCAGAGATACAACATTGTCTCAGAGCTGAGTTTAATCGTAATCGATCTCAGACAGCATCTAATGGGAGAACCAGCAATCATAGCATTAGTATTACGACAGGTACATACAGATGATATCTATTCAAGCGAGCATGCAGCGCACAATGCACAATCCTTACCATTCTACAGAAGCCCCGAGATGCCATAGAATTACATGGCACAGAACTACCTTCTGCGCTGAACGGCAGTCTATAGGAGCCGCGTAGTGGCAATGAGTAGAATAACACCAGCGTCGGAACTTAGATGACAATTTCACCACAGACATGATCAGTGAAGTGGAGATGTTCAGAAGAGTGGACAGTTTCCGACCAGAGGCCATAGCTTGAGGGTGGAAAGAAGATGAAAGTTAGAGGAATTTTAAGGTAGGGGTGTTTCAGTCGGAGAGTGGTTTATGCGTGGAATGGTCTCCCAGGAAAAGTAGTGGCAGCTGAGGAGGTGGATAGGTTTAAATGTATTTAGATAGGTACCCGGATGCATTGGGGATATAGGGGTATGCAATATTGGTTTGTATGGATTATATTCCATGAAGAAAAAACGCTCAACCTTAGCTGTTGTGACTGGAAATAGCAAAAAAAAAAATTCCTACTTCTCATTCCAGGAAACATGGCAGAGATTGGGTTAAGACACTATAGTGATAATAAAAAAAGCAAGTTGAAGTCAAATCCTCATTTGTCATGTTGTGTGTCGACCCTGTAGTGAAGACCTCAGGGTGACGGATGACCAAACGAGCCTCAACTCCGAGGCGCATACCCAAAAATATGGTGATGTTATCTCTTTGGCGCGTGCGGGGGGGTGGGGGGGGGGGATAACTAGGTCCTTACCTGAACGGACGGATGAGACGGGGGTTTATCCAAAACCACGAACACAGAAACGAAACAAGACAAGAAATTGAAAGTCAAAAATTATAATGATTTCATGAACATAATGCAAACAATTAAAATGAATGTGTGGTGAAACTAAATTCTAACTGAGGGACCCTCCACACGGACACAGAGACATGACAAGGGAAGAGCAAATAAAAGAAAATGTGTTTGTGTGGTGCGTTCGCCGGTACTCAACCTGGCATCGATGAGGATGACTGTGGAGTGGCCCCGAGTCACTGCGCGGGAAGCGCACACGATGGTGTCAATTGCGCTGGATAAACGTGTCCGGGAGCACCACCACTCGGGAACACCATCCTCACCCCAGCCGCTCCATGCTCCACAAAGCTCCGATCATTCTCCCAGTCTTAAACCTGCACGTGTACACAGCACAAACCCAGCCTTCCTCCAACCCAGCCAGAACAAGCGAGAGAGAGAATTCAAGCGTGACCGCTCGCACCAGTAACCAGGACCAAGAGAGGCCCAAAAATGTGACTGCTCGCCACAAAGCCCAGGACAGAGAGAGAGAACAATGGCGGTCCCTTCCCTTTTTCCTCTCTAGCGTCCCGATGACATCATTCTTTGACCAATGGTGCAGCGCTGTCGCATCGTCATATCGTTACCCAACCAATCCTCATTTGGGCGTGGCCTCACAGCTATTCTTGACACCCATTGAGAATGTTCGGGGGCGGGGTTTACTTGCCGATGGCAAATGTTCGGGTCTTTGGCAGCATTATAGTGTTGTGGGTAAATGGAGCTTTTTGTCGTTCTTGTCGTTTGTAAAGGCGGCCGTTTTTAGTTTGCATAAAACAGAAGGGACAATCACAGGGGCAATTACACACTGGGGATTATTCTTAAGCCCTGCCTAATTAGCATAGCTCCACCCCTCGTATGGAGACACATATACGATGTTACCCAGACAGTCGGCCTAACGGATTCCCTACTTAGTTACAGGAACGTTCTTCTTCTTCGCGACATTCGGGGCACGCTAATCTATACAATTCTATCTCGACTAAGGTATTTCATTACCTACCCCACACATGTAACAATATGATATTCCCCATATTGTCGACCGCTCCCCTTTTTATATCCTTTGTTTGCTTGTTTGTTTGATTTGTTTGTTTGATAAATGTTAGCTCTTTCACAAGCCTCGACTCTGTATACAAAAAAAAAAAAAAATTCCACGGCCCCCCTCTCCAAATCCCTCATTTTCAGTAAAACATCTTCACAACTATTTGAGTAATACGGACCAAATTTGGTGCAATGCATCAGGACAGTAAGGTTTCATGGGGGTGTACTCCCCATCTGGATCTGTCCATTTAAAGGGGGGTAAAAAGGAGTTTTGCCCCGAATATTGGCATTTCATTCAAACATCTTCTCAGAAACAGACAACCGGATCCTGCATTGTGGCCATGCCTTCAAATTAAGTTGTGCTCCACATGGCCATATCATCCCTGGAAAGGGGGCCATGGGCTCCCTCCCCTAATCCCTCACATTCACGAAAACATTTTCCTCACAAACTACATGACAGATATGGGCCAAATTTGGTTCGATACATCAGAACATTGTCTCATGGGGTTGTGCTCCCCATCCAAATCCGCCCCCTATACGAGGCTGAAAAGGGGGAGTTTCACCTAAAATTCAGGTAATTTATTTTAAAATATTCTCAGAAACTATGAGGAAATAACCGTTAGTCTTCCACGGGGCTATCTTTTAACAGTAGGTTTACCTGAGATAGATATTATATATGATAGATGTAGAGTCGAGAAGACAGGAGTCGGGAGGAGCTGCAATCACCAACAAAGAGTTGGTTGGTAATTGGGATCACTAGTATGGCAGATAGGTGCAGAAATTGTGCCTTTGATGATACAAGCATGGCAAGCATGGCAGTCAGAGTATGTCCGAAGAAAGATATTTGGCTCTAGACCCATCGCAGATTTGTCCTTTTTTGAAAAATGGCCGCCATTGTTGTCACAGGACAAATCATACTCTAACTGTGTGCCAACTCTCGTGCTTGTATCATCAAAGGCACAATTCTCCCAAATATTTCACCTATCTGCCGTACGAAAAATTGGGCGCCATTTTTATTGGACACATCTGTGATGACTCTAATAGTCAGCATATTTAACTGTGTACCAAATACCATGCTTGTATGATTCAAACAAGTTTATACAAATTAATATAACATATACCATATACCATATACCATAATATACCATATAAATGGCGGCCATTTTAAAAACATTGTTGTCACAGGACAAATATATGATAACCCTATACTTAGGGGTCTTTAATTATGTGCCAAATGTCAAGCTTGTATGACCACAACAACAGTTTATACACAGTAATGTACCAAATATATTGTTGTGGATATGAGAATTGTGTTTTTTTATTGTG
This sequence comes from Myxine glutinosa, assembly GCF_964187855.1. NCBI lineage: Eukaryota > Metazoa > Chordata > Myxini > Myxiniformes > Myxinidae > Myxine > Myxine glutinosa. The sequence continues at coordinate 167,507,844 of NC_136264.1, forward strand.
TAGTACATTGTAAAATATCACCCTCCTTCCTCCAGTTGTGTATAAAGGTCAAAGTGCGTCCCGTAATTAGGTCATAAACAATCACGTTAGCCAATCATAGATTTCCTCCTTGTTGGTAGTTTATTTCCTTATTCTATGTAGGTTAAGGCTGTGTCTTCCATTAATTGACACTCCATTGCACCGAATTCAAATAGATAGATCCCCTTTCATTCCCATTCACAAAGCCTCTACTGCCAACTGCATTTGCCGCCATTACGGCGTGGTCAGCTCGGGGAAGAAGGGCGTGCCCGCCCATCGTCATCAAGGGTGGAGCCAGAGAGCCCGTGCCCACCAATCAGGGCCGAGGCGAGCTCACCGATGGGCGTGTCCTGGAGGCCGGCGGCTTGATCGCCGGAGGCGTTATAAAAGCGCGCGCGGAAGCCTTTGAAGAAGTTCTAAGAGTTGCGCCAGAGACGGCGGATGAGTCGAGACGAGCCCTCGGAGAAAGAAGGGAGACGCGTCCTGAGGTGAGCCAGAGAAGCAGCTTTGGCTCCACCAGCAGTTTGGCTCCACCAGCAGTTTTGGCTCCACCAGCAGTCTGGCTCCACCAGCCGTTTTGGCTCCAGCAGTTTTGGCTCCACCAGCAGTTTTGGCTCCACCAGCAGTTTTGGCTCCACCAGCAGCTTTGGCTCCACAAGCAGCGTGGGCTCCACCAGGTAGCTTCGACCCGTTACCCCGCGGGAGCCAGATTGCGGTGGCATCGGTGGCCGTCGAGGTCCAGCCCGACGTCCCGTGCGGGATCAAGCCCGAACCATCTGCCCCAGCTGAACCTTCCCATTCCTCCTTCCAGTCATTCCTGCCTCCATTCCCCAGTCGTGTAAGTGTGATCATAGTCTGTCTTTTGTCTTGTCCTTGGGTTTCTAAGTAAGACTGTAATAGGTAAGCTAAGTTTCACTGTGTCCTTCTGGTCCGTCCCTCTTTCTGCTTTATTTTATTATCCTTCCTTCTCCTTGGTTTCTTTTGGTTGTAAATAGTAATAAATCCTATTCGTATTTCCTACCTCTTGTCTTCTTCTTCTTCACATCCGTCGTCTTTGTTTTTTCCCAATTGAATACCTGTGGCACGATTTGGCCAACGTTCCGGATCGGGTTAGTCTTGGTAACAGTTCGTGCTGCGGTTGCTGAACACCGCTCTGCAATCAAGTAACATCTTATCTGCGGTACGAACGGGGCTGTGCACCGGCCTTTCCGGAGGCTGCGGTGCAGCTTCAGGGACCACGTCGGTCAGTAACAAGCGAGGGGACTAATCCCCCCTCAAAGGGGAACCATAGGCCGACGTTGGGTTCCGTAACAATTGGTGTCGGGAGCGAGATACGGACCTGAAGCACGAATAGCGCGCTCAAATTTCGAGTGGGCCGAAATTTACTTTGTTATAAAATTCCAAATTTGAAAATCGTGCCATGGATAGTCAAGGCGGCGGGATGCTGGTGGGGGAACTAGAAGAGGGGTTAGGGGTAACCCAGGACCAGAGGGAAGAAATGGAGGAGAGAAATGATAATGTGGTTGAGGAGGTGTCAGGTGCACGAAATGGCGCCCTCGCGCACGTGATTGCAGCGGCACCAAATTTAGCGGCGCCCGTGACCGTAGCAGCACCGGTGGATTTGAACCTTTTTATGATGCAAATGGAGGCCCTTATGGCCAAGAATAGTGAGCAATTGGGAAACCAAATCGTAGGGTTGGAAAGCAGAATGAGGGACGAAGCGAGGGGTACAAGTGAGCAATTACGAGACGGGTTAAACAATATGGGAAACAAATTTGAGGGGTTAGACAACGGGATAAAAGAGGTAAAGAATGGGTTAACGGGGGTGGAAAATAGAATGGCTGCCCAGGAGAATCAGATAGAGGGGGTGAAAAATGGGTTAGGGGGGTTAGAAAACAAGATGGAAAACATATTGCGGGAAATAGGGGAGCAATCGGCCCGGGAAATTAAACAAATGGGAGAGCAGATAAAGGAAGTGAAAATCGGGGTAGAAGCCAAATTGGATGCCCAGAGGGATGAGTTGGAACAGATGAGGGTGGCATCTACCAAAGAGATGGGAGAAATGGGAGAGGAGATCAGACGAGGTGTAAGCGAGGAGGTCTCGGGGGTACGCGAGGAGGTAAAGCGAGGTGAGAAGCGTATGGAGAAAGAGGTGAGGAATAATACGGCTAGGTTACAGGTGGGCATAGAGGGTCTGACGAGGGGAGTAGAACAGCTGACAGTGGGACAAAAAGAACAAGTGGATCAAGTAGAAAAGAACACTGCAATAATCGGGGGGTTAAAAGCGACACAAAAAGACATCAAGAATGAATTAATAGCGACAAAGAAGGAATGTCAGATGGTACATGAGGGGTTGACGAAGAGGTTGGAAGAGGTGACGGAAGCAATGGAGACGAAGGACCGGGAGGTGAGGACGCACATAGAAACTGTCAAGGTGGCCTTAGAGGACGAAATTGAAGGGGCGCACCGGGAAATGACGGAGGTAAAGGAAAAATTAGAGGAGGTGGAAGAGGGGGTGAGTGAAATTAAGAAGAGACGGAGGGAAACTAAAAAGGAGATAAGGGAGGAAGTGATGGAGTATGTGCAAGGTCTGTGTTCAAATCATGATGATGTGCTCGCTAACCAGATAAAGAGATTGCAGGTGGCAGAGGAGGTGCGACGACGAGGTACCAAGGTGAGTGACGATATACGCGGAAATGTATATGGTGTGAGGGGAGATTCAGTCGACTTAGGGGGTGGTGTAGACCCGGGTGTTCGTGAGGGACCAATGGCGAGGTGTATGACTGGTCCGGATGGTATGGATAAAGGAGGTGTGCAAGGAGGTCCGACTATGGGGAGTGAGAGGAGCATTGGTGAGCAAGAGTGTGCGGGTATGGAGTGGGTAGTGGGTTGCGGAAGGGCGACCCAGGCATCGACACCAAGAGGGGTAGTGTTTGGAGAGACGGGGGATGCGCGGGAGCCCCCCCGGGGAATAGCGCACTGTGGGAGCCCGAACGGTTTGGTCCCGCGTTGATCCCGCCAGGAGTGACGCGCGGGGTCCGGCCTTCGGGCGCTCACAAGGTCCCACTCGCGCCGTATGACGGCAAGAGTGATTTGAGGGCGTACCTGGTGCAGTTTGAGTACGTGTGCCGAGGCAATGGTTGGAGTCCGGACGAAGGTGGAGTACACCTGGTAGGGGCGCTGCGCGGTGCGGCGGCGGAGGTGCTGACAGCTTTACCACCGGGTGCTCTCACCCTGTCAGCTCACCGCGCGGCCTTAATTAATCGTTTTGGTATTGAACAGCAAAGCGAGCTTGTTAAAGCTCAACTTGCGCAGCGAAAACGCAAACCCCAGGAGACCATCGGGGAACTTGCTCACGATATTCGCCGCGCAGTGGGGATTGTACACGCGGACATGGCGGCGAGTTCCCAGGAAAGCCTGGCGCTGGATCACTTTATCCAGGCCCTTCCAGATCTGGAGCTCCGACAACAGCTCGCCATGTGGCGCCGGCAGACCATGAGTCAGGCGGCCGACGCTGCAGCCCGTTGGGAAGCAGCGAGGCCCCTGGCCCGGGGAGGCGAGCGCCACGCAGTGGCGGTGCGTCAGGTAGGGCCCGTGCTGGGGGTCGCCCCCCCCTCGGGGGCCCGCCTCCGACGGGGGCCCTGACCCGGAGAGCATGGTTCGGAGGCTGGTGGATCTGCACCTGGCGGGACCTGGACCATGGCAGGCGGCTCCAGTGGTGGCACCCGGTAGTCCCCGACAGAGTACCCCAATTCGGTCATACAGGGGGGGAAATTTGGAATACCGGAGGCAAGCACCTTACCAGGTGAGGTGCTATAACTGTGCTCGGCTGGGTCACCGTGCGTGGGAGTGCCGAGCTCTGCGCTGGGACAATTCCCCGCCAGCCGATGCCCTCGGCTCCGCCCAGTATCGATCGGCCTAGGCGACCTCAGACACCCCCCCGCCAGGGCCCGGGAAACTAGGACGTGCCGGGCATGCAGGGTAGTATTCGGCAGTAGGGGATGGAGAGGAGCCCTCATTGACGCGACAGGTCATTCATTGTGGCCAAATTGGAACAGGTAGCTTCACAATTCGATGCAAAATTGCCGGCGTGGGGGTAGACGCCGTTGTGGACACGGGAGCCAGCGCCACGATCATCAGCCCCGTGATCCTTAATTCGAGTGCAGACGGCTGGGTAAAATCCAGCGTCTGGAAAATCATAGTTTGCAGTTGGCTACCGGGGCAACGGCTCCGATCATAGGGTGTGGTTTTGTAACCCTCAAGTTGGGATCGGTAAAGAGAGAGATCGAGGTTTGGGTGGCGGAGGTGTGCGACCCATGCTTAATAGGGTTGGATTTGTTGACTGCCAGCGGTTGTAAAATCGACTTGAGCCGGGTGATCCTGCGATGGGGAGTGGAAGAGCTACCATTGGAGGGGGTGAGCACGGCCGAGAGGGTGGAGCTGGAGGCTCCTGAGGCCGTGAACATCCCTCCGGGGGCCGAGGCCATAGTGCCGGCCCGATGGTCAGCTCGCCCGACATGGCAGGAGTCCTGCGGCCTGGTCGAACCGGTGGCAGCGCGATCCATACCTGGATTAATCGTGGGCCGCACCCTCGTAAAAACGGACGGGCCGGTGGTGGCCGTCCGAGTAATTAACATTAGTACAGAACCACGCACTATAGTGAGGGGCACGAAGGTAGCTGGCTGCACCCCAGTTAGAGAAGTCGCGTCAGTGAGGGGCGAGAACGTCCAGCCGAGCCGGCCCCAGGGGGAGCCTTCAATAAGTTATAGGAATTGGCCCGATCCCATTTGCGAGATGGTAAATCGTAGTAGCGTAGAGTTGGGAGGTACCCAGAGGGAGGCCTTACACAAACTGGTTGGGTCCCATTTGGACCTCTTCTCCTTGTCCACCGAGGATATTGGACGTACGGGCCTGGTGAAACATCAGATCCACACCGGTGAGGCCCGGCCTATTCGTCAGGCCGCCCGACGGCTCCCTTGGAGCAAGAGGGCGGAAGCTGATGAGCAGGTTGAAAAAATGCTTGACGCAGGCGTGATCGAGCCCTCGGGAAGTCCTTGGATGTCACCTGTTGTGCTGGTCAAAAAGAAAGATGGGACCACGCGGTTCTGCGTGGACTATCGCCAGCTAAACAACGTGACACTCAAGGACTCATATCCCCTGCCAAGAATTGATGACACCCTCGATGCCGTTGCGGGCTCAAATTGGTTCACAACTTTGGACCTCAAGAGTGGGTATTGGCAGGTGGAGATGGATCGGGCAGGGAAGGAGAAAACGGCATTTTCCACAGGTAAGGGGCTGTATCAGTTCACTGTGATGCCGTTTGGTTTGTGTAACGCCCCCGCCACCTTTGAGCGATTGATGGAACATGTACTAGGCGGCATGCCATGGCAATCATGCCTGGTATACCTGGATGACGTCCTAGTACATGCCAAGACCTTCCCCTAGGCTTTAGCTAATTTGGACCAGGTGTTCGGGTGCCTCAGACAGGCAGGGTTGAAGCTGAACCCGAGTAAGTGCACTTTGTTTGCAAGAGAGGTGGCCTATCTAGGTCACGTGATCGGCCGCGAGGGGGGAAAACGGTCCCAGACAAAATTAAAGTGGTGGAGGAGTGGCCCCCACCACGTACCATCAAGGAGGTGCAGGGATTTTTGGGACTCTGCTCCCACTACCGGCGTTTTGTGGCGAAATTTGCGGAGTTGGCCCGTCCCCTCCACCGGCTTACGGAGAAGGGGATGCGATTTAATTGGACAAGGGAGTGCCACGAGGCCTTCCAAAAATTGAAGGGGTGTTTAACATCCGCACCCCTTCTAGCTTACCCCACTAGCGACGGGACATTTACCCTGGACACGGATGCGAGCCAGGAAGGATTGGGCGCAGTTTTGTCTCAGACACAGGAGGGCGTGGAGAGAGTGATTGGTTATTATAGTCGGGCCTTAAGTAGGCCCGAGCGAAATTATTGTGTTACTCGCAAAGAGTTATTGGCTATGCTGGCTGCCATGAACCATTTCCACCCGTACCTGTACGGGCGGAAATTTTCGGTTCCAACTGACCATTCCTCCTTGCAATGGCTGCTTCGGTTCAAGGAACCGGAGGGCCAAATTGCAAGGTGGTTGGAAAAGTTGCAGCAGTACGATTTCGATGTGACCCATAGGGCCGGGAAGGCCCATGGTAATGCGGACGCACTCTCTCGGCGTCCTTGTCTGGGGGAAAACTGCAAATTTTGTGTGAGACACGAGGAGAGGGAGCAATTGGGCGATTCTGCCCCGATTCTCGTCGTCCGGGCAACCCGGGTGAGAGGGCCAATTTTGCCACTAACCGCGGACGAGGAATTTGGAAATTTGGCATGGAGCACGGCCCAGCAGGAGGATCCCGTTCTGGGGCCAGTGTTCAAATGGGTCAAATTGGGGCAAAGACCAAAGGGGGAAGAGGTCACCCCCCTCGGGGCGCAAACAAAGGCGTATTGGGCTCAGTGGCAGACCCTGGAATTGAAAGGCAACATCTTGTATCGCAAGTGGGTGGAGGTTCCCTCTGATAGAACTTTCTGGCTGGTGGTCGTCCCTGACAAATTTAAGAACGTCATATTACAACAGGTGCATGGTACCCGCTCCGGCGGCCATTTGGGCAGGACAAAGACAACATCTCGGGTCCGCCGGAGGTTCTATTGGGTGAATATGGGGCGCGACATACAGGACTGGTGTCGGAGATGCGACGCCTGTTCTGCCAAAAAGGGACCAGCATGGAGGATGAGGGCCCCCCTTCAATTACACCAGGTGGGGGCCCCCCTTGAGCGGGTGGCTATGGATATTCTAGGACCGCTGCCCCGCACCCGCCAAGGTAATAAGTACATCCTTGTTGTAATGGACTATTTCACCAAGTGGCCAGAGGCCTATGCCCTCCCCAACCAAGAAGCCGGGGTTGTAGCGCAGGCCTTCGTGGAAGGATTTGTATGTCGGCACCGGATTCCACAGGAGCTGCACACTGATCAGGGTCGAAATTTTGAAAGTCAATTGCTAAAAGATGTGTGCAGACTCCTGTCAATTCGGAAAACACGGACCACGCCCTTGCTGCCACAATCTGACGGGATGGTGGAAAGATTCAATCGAACATTGATCCAACAACTGGCACTGTTCACCACCACCCGTCAGGATGACTGGGACGAACATCTCCCGTACTTGTTAATGGCCTACCGAACTAGCCAGCACGGAGCCACCGCATGCAGTCCAGCATTGCTTATGTATGTGCGGGAGTTGCGGGCTCCGCCCGACTTGCTATGCGGTCCCGTGCCAGACACCACGGATACACCGCCGAGGGAGGGTTACGCACGTCACTTGGAGGAAGGCATGGAGCGGGTCCATGCCTTCGCCCGCCGCCAGCTCCATCTGGCGGGGGCCAAGATGAAGCGCAGGTACGACGACCGGAGCCAGGGGAGTCAATACGCTCCGGGGATGAAGATTTGGTTCTTTAATCCCCGGAGGCGGGAGGGCAGGTCCCCAAAACTCACCTCCCCCTGGCAAGGGCCGGGAGTCGTCCTGTCGCACGTCTGTGACGTGGTCGTTAAGATCAAAATGGGGCCACGGGCCCTCCCTCGGATCGTCCATGCCGACCGAATAAGACCTTATGCCGGCGAGCAGGCGCCCTCGTGGATCGCCTCGGCTCTAGATGCCGAGGCAGGACCCAGTACCTCTTGCGACGGGGGCTCGTAGCGTCAGAGGACTGGGGGGGGGGTGATAGTGGGAGATGCCCGATGTAGAGGAGTGGCAACTCTGCCATCCCTCACACGGGGGCAAAGGAGCACTAGTCTTATGGGGTTTACGGCAGTGAAAACTAGCCCGGGAGGGTTAGGATATCGTGTGTAGGGACTTAGAAATTGACCATAGGTAACGGTAAGGTTTAGGTAGCAACATTGAACCGGTAGTGGGGACATAGAGAGGGTAGTTGGATTATAATGACGAGGGAGCGCAATAGTTTAAAGGGGCGACTGGGAAGCGCAAGTTCCAGAGGGGAGTAGTTAGATGAGATGATGCCGTGTGTTTGAATATCGAAAGTGTATTGAGCAGTATGAGTAAATGATTGTGATTGTGAGTTGTATTGAGTGTGGAAGTGTATGGAGCAGTGAGTGAGGAACAGGTGAGATTGCACAGGTGTGCAACTGAACAGGTGTATGGAGCAATGTGTGAGTGAGTGATAGTGATGTGAGTTGTGCTGACCAAATGGTCCAGGGAGGAAGGAGGGTGCAGGGGGCACCAGGTAAGATTGCACAGGTGTGCAACTGCAGGTGAATGGAGAATGGTTGTGTGGAATACATGGAGTCTGGAATGGATGGTCGTGGAGTGAGTATGGTGGAAACTGTGGAGTGGAGCGGATGGTGCGAAGGTGTGGATGGGGGAAAGGAGGATGGACCCCATCACGAATACCCGGGGAGGGTAGTTTAAGAGTTAGGTAGAGGGTATAAGTAAATTGTGGTTGGATATTGGCATCTGTGGCGCGTGTGGAAGAATGGAGTTTGGATGGGTGCATTAGTGTTGTGGAAATGGCTGGGCGTGTAGCCTGTTAGTATGTGTAGTTGATTGGGCACTCCACCACTGTGAGGATGTCAGCCAGGTGAGGCCGCAGGTGGGCTCTGGGGGCCAGTAGAGTTGTTGTGGATGGGGCCCGAGGATCCGGAGGACGGACCCGGGTAGCCCAGTACCAGAGGGCACCGAGGGGTGACAGAGCCAGGAGGGGCCTTCCCCAGTTAGATAGGTTAGGGTGAGGAGCTAGGTAAGCTCGGGTGGCAACTACAGTGGTGGAGGTGTGCAGGTGGGTAGACCTGCTGGGAGAGCTACATGACTCAGCCCGGAAATTGTGCGAGGGCACCGGGAGATGAATCGGGGGAGTGAGACCCCAAATTGATAAGCACCACAGTTTGGTCAATGGGAATTGGTTTTTAGAACCCATAGAGTAAGTTGGCCAATGGTTTGGCAGGGAAAGACCCCGGGTAGTGTAAAGTGTGTTAATGTCATTTAGAAGGTAGTTAGGATGGAGATCTCCTCGCACCATCTGCATCCACTCACCTGGGATGACGTACCTCCACACCATGCCATGGTTGTTTTTATTATTTTATTGTGCAAATGTTTGGAATGTGAGACGCATCATGACGTGGGTGTGACATTGTGCTTTGTTGTTCCATCTCTTCCTCCTTATGAGGATTGATGATGAATTGGGTGATGGCAAATTTTGGATTTGTGGGAGTGAAGACGAATTTGGTGTTGGGGAAATATGGGGAAGACGAGACATTAGTGACGAATTTGTAATGTGTAGATTTTGTACATATGGGGTAAGGGCAAGGGTAGTGTAGGTCACATGTGGGGGGGGCGTACGGTAGGGACGAGCTTTTCTCCGCTCCGTCTCCATACGCACCTCGCCTTGCATTGCCTTTATTGATGTGTACCCTTGTGACCTTACCCCTTGCTCACCTGTCTTTCCCCCCCCGCCCCCCTTGTCTCCCACATGAGGACTGTGCGCCACTGGGCGCCGAGGGGAGCGTGCGGGAGTCCGCCATTGTGCGCCCGAAACTCTCGCAACCACAGCTGTCTGCATCGATGCACCACCTTATGGACCACATGGCTGTGGCTGAGCACCACTGATGGACCCCATGGGTTGGAGCATGGCCCCTCTGCTGGAACCGGCCATGAAGGCCCGAGATCTTGCTGGCGGACCTTGGTCACAGGGCACCTATGCCATACAGGTGAACCACACATAGTCGGCCCTGTGGGCCATAAATAAATAAAAACGGACACGTTTTGTGCAAGTTTTATGTCCAAATATGTCCAGCAAAGAAGATGACAACAACTGGAAAAACGACACTAGCCAGCAGAGGGAGCCGAAGAGCAAGAGACCACCAGCCGGGTTTGTTTGGTTATTTTTATTATTGAACTGTGGTGACTGTGCACCGATTGGTGCTTGATGATGTTTTTGGTGCGTTTTTGGGTGCTTCATGGTGCGTCGATGCAGAGCAGACTGTCTCCCCCCCCCAAAAGAACAATCACAGGTCCTGGGTTGCGTATTGTAAATAAAAGTAGCGTCAACTGTAAATAATACTCCCCCATCGTAAATGTATAGTTTGATGACCATTCCGCAATTCGGTTAGTTGTGGGCGTGAATCTGTTAGGCAGGGTGCAATGGAGCAGCGGGACATATTTATTTATGTTTTAAAACTGTCACACTCAGGGTCAGGTTAAATGTAGAGGGAACTACACCTATGTGCCACACTAAAAGTAAAGGTAATAGCCCCAGGACGTGCCTAAGAGGAGGAGGGTGCAGTGTTGTGGATATGAGAATTGTGTTTTTTTATTGTGTAGTACATTGTAAAATATCACCCTCCTTCCTCCAGTTGTGTATAAAGGTCAAAGTGCGTCCCATAATTAGGTCATAAACAATCACATTAGCAAATCATAGATTTCCTCCTTGTTGGTAGTTTATTTCCTTATTCTATGTAGGTTAAGGCTGTGTCTTCCATTAATTGACACTCCATTGCACCGAATTCAAATAGATAGATCCCCTTTCATTCCCATTCACAAAGCCTCTACTGCCAACTGCATTTGCCGCCATTACAGCGTGGTCAGCTCGGGGAAGAAGGGCGTGCCCACCCATCGTCATCAAGGGTGGAGCCAGAGAGCCCGTGCCCACCAATCAGGGCCGAGGCGAGCTCACCGATGGGCGTGTCCTGGAGGCCGGCGGCTTGATCGCCGGAGGTGTTATATAAGCGTGCGCGGAAGCCTTTGAAGAAGTTCTAAGAGTTGCGCCAGAGACGGCGGATGAGTCGAGACGAGCCCTCGGAGAAAGAAGGGAGACGCGTCCTGAGGTGAGCCAGAGAAGCAGCTTTGGCTCCACCAGCAGTTTGGCTCCACCAGCAGTTTTGGCTCCACCAGCAGTCTGGCTAAACCAGCAGTTTTGGCTCCACCAGCAGTTTTGGCTCCACCAGCAGTTTTGGCTCCACCAGCAGTTTTGGCTCCACCAGCAGTTTTGGCTCCACCCACAGTTTTGGCTCCACCAGCAGTTTTGGCTCCACCAGCAGCTTTGGCTCCACAAGCAGCGTTGACTCCACCAGGCAGCGTGGGCTCCACCAGGCAGCTTCGACCCGTTACCGCGCGGGAGCCAGATTGCGGTGGCATCGGTGGCCGTCGAGGTCCAGCCCGACGTCCCGTGCGGGATCAAGCCCGAACCATCTGCCCCAGCTGAACCTTCCCATTAGTCCTTCCAGTCATTCCTGCCTCCATTCCCCAGTCGTGTAAGTGTGATCGTAGTCTGTCTTTTGTCTTGTCCTTGGGTTTCTAAGTAAGACTGTAATAGGTAAGCTAAGTTTCACTGTGTCCTTCTGGTCCGTCCCTCTTTCTGCCTTTATTTTATTATCTTTCCTTCTCCTTGGTTTATTTTGGTTGTAAATAGTAATAAATCCTATTCGTATTTCCTACCTCTTGTCTTCTTCTTCTTCTTCACATCCGTCGTCTTTGTCTTTTCCCAATTGAATACCTGTGGCACGATTTGGCCAACGTTCAGGATCGGGATAGTCTTGGTAACAGTTCGTGCTGCGGTTGCTAAACATTGCTCGGCAATCAACTAACATCTTATCCGCGGTACGAACGGGGCTGTGCACCGGCCTTTCCGGAGGCCGCGGTGCAGCTTCAGGGACCACGTCGGTCAGTAACAAGCGAGGGGACTAATCCCCCCTCAAAGGGGAACCATAGGCCGACGTTGGGTTCCGTAACAATATGTAAAATAACAAGCAATAGAGGCCATTTTGAAAAATGGCCGCCATTGTTGTCACAGGACAAATCTGAGATGGCACTATAGCCAAATATCTTCCTTAGGGCATACTCTAACTGTGTGCCAACTCTCGTGCTTGTATCATCAAAGTCACAATTCTCCCAAATATTTCACCTAGCTGCCGTACTACACCAACCCTTCAACATTCCACCATAGTGGGGCAACTTAGCATAACAATAATTGTGCATTTTGTGAGGAAAGCACCAAATTTGGCACACTAGTAGACGATCATATTATGAAAAGATCTGGATATTGGGCCATCTCAGATTCAGAGATTTGATTTTTGCAAGATTTCGATTCGATTGGGATCGAAGAGAACACCTTCTTCGTCTTCTGTACAGTGAAGTTGCCAGCCCTGAATTCTCTGGCTACATCTGGGTGCTTCATTGGCAACCATGTCCCTCAGGTGAACAGGGGCCCACCTGGCATAGTGTGTGTGGTCTAAGGCATGGAACCATGGGACCAGTTCCGTCAGGGCATCAAGGTACATCGTGAATGAAGCCTGCCGCAGGGAACGCACGTAGACCTGTACCAACATCTCTAGTTCCAGCACAGTTGCCTAGTACTGAAAGTTGGGAATGTCTCTCCTCTCTGGTGACACCAGTCTTCGAACTCAGGCAGGTCTTCTGCATCATCAGCATATGTCATACAGTGGCGTTCATACGCACGGTGTTGCAGGATGTGCAGTGCCGCTGCAGTGATTTGATGAGCTCTTCTTGTGCGGGTGACGTGGGCAGCTCGCAGGAAGGAGTCGGCCGTCCCTGGCGTTGCAATCCCAGCTTGCAAATCTGCAAAATCTGCAAATCTTGCAAAAAATCAAATCTCTATATCTGAGATGGCCCAATATCCAGATCTTTTCATAATATGATAGTCTACTAGTGTGCCAAATTTGGTGCTTTCCTCACAAAATGCACAATTGTTATGCTATATTTAGCTTAGCTGCCGGACTATCACTCTCGTTGGGGTTTGTGGGCAAAATACACGATAAAGACGCATGGAGATGTAGCAAACGCTATAAAAACAAGAAAAAGAGCAATCAGAGATTGCAAACCCTCGCCAGGATGTATTTTCAGTGGTTTTTAAGGCTTTTGTAATAAAACAAATATGGCGGCCGAACCACGTAACCGATGACGTCATCATTTTTTCTAAACGAATTTATTCCTGCATTATGCTCAAGAAATTTCATCTTGATCGGATGAAGTTTTGTACTTTTCGAATTATGACGTCATAATGGAGGCATCTATGACATCATCATTAACGTATTTTATTCTCCATGGAGTGTTCTTTACAATGAGCCATGTCTCAATTTTTTCTATGCAGAGCTTTCGGAGATATCGAGGTGCAACGTTTTTCGGTTTTTCCAAGATGGCGGCGGAACCACGTGACCTATGACGTCATCGATATCTTTTTTTTCTTCACCAATTTATGCCTATAGGACGCTCAAGAATTTCATCTTAATCGGATGAAGTGTTGTACTTGTCGAATTATGACGTTATAATGGAGGCACCAATGACATCATCATTAACATATTTTATTCCCCATGGGGAGTTCTTTTCAATGAGCCATGTCTCAATTTTTTCTATTCAGTGCTTTCAGAGATATGGTGGTGCAAATTTTTTCGGGTTTTCCAAGATGGCGGCCGAACCACGTGATCTATGACATCATAATTATCATTAAAACATTCTGCAGGTGGAGTTGCACCGATGGTGAAAATTTCCCGTCGATTGGACCAACGGTTGCAGAAAAAATCATATTTATTCTGTGTGGACAAACAGACAAACAAACACAAACAAACAAACGGACTCAAATGCAATACCCTCTCCTCTGGCGTGGGTAACAAGTCCAAATACATTAAAAGTACATCCCCTTCCCCCCCCCGCCCCCCCATGCCAAATAAATAAATAATATCCTCTGGCACCTGGCGATACCTCTGTGTAGCTAATAGAGATTGTACATGAATTGATTGATTAATTGCATAATTAAAATCAATAAACAATAATCGTAAAATAATTTATTAATCAATTGGATAATAGCATACCTAAACTACCAGTATTTCATCCAAAGCTGTAACTTTTTGAAAATTAATTAAATAAGTCATTAATCGAAAAAATAAATAATTTATTTATTAATAAATAAATAATAAATCGATTAATTGATATATCAATAAATCAAAAATATCCTTTATAGCTACATCACTTGCATAGTCACTGTCATGCGGAATATCAGCTTCCTAGCTCAAAAGGTATTTTGCCAGTTGAGAAAGAAAATAAATAAGTGATTAATAATGAAAATAAAGAAATAATAATCATAAAATAATGAAATTATTAATCAATTGGCTAATGGAATACCTAAACCACCACCGTTTCATCCGAATCTGTAACTTTTACAAAATTAATCAACGAAGGCATTGATTGAATAAATAAATAATAAATCGATTTATTGATTAATCAATAAATCAAAAATACCCTTTACAGCCAAATCACTTGGTCATTATCGTGTCCAAATATCAGCTTCCTAGCTCAAAAGATGCCTGAGATATTGCCCAGATGAGAAAGAAAATAATAATTGCTTAATTAATCGATAGTAATTATGTAACTAATTAATTAATTGATTAATCAAAAAAATTCCTTTTTTTGCCAAAGCATGTTCTCATGATTATGCCGAAATTTCAACTTCCTAGCTCAAAGAGTGGCTGAGATATCGCCCGGACAAACAAACAAGAAAGCAATAAAGAAAAGAAGACAACAACAAAGTAACCGGGGTGAAAACTGAGTACTCCCTTTCAGAGCACGTCATCGCCCGGCCCCCTTCGGTGCCTGGCGATGACATCATGCAGCGCCTGGAGATGCAATAGGAAAGGAACGGTGCACAAAAATACCGTTTTTGCCCAAGCACTTGCTCACTATTGTGCCAACATTTCGGCTTCCTAGCTCGAAGTATGGCTGAGGACAAACAAGAAAACAAACAAGTACACATACATTCAAAGTACACCGCCCCATGCCAAATAATTAAATATGCTGCAGCGCGGCATTGCCGGGGCGCCTCAGGCGCCCGGCAATACCGCAGTGCAGCTCATTGAGGCTGCATTGGGAGGGAGAGGTGTACACTAATTGATTGATTAATTGTATAATTAAAATCAATAAAAGATTATCACAAAATATTTTCATAATCAAGTGGCTAATCGCATAACTAAACCACTAGTGCTTCATCCGAAGATGTATCTTTTAGAAATTTAATTAAATAAGTCATTTATAAAAAATTAAATAATTAATTGATTACTCAATAAATAATTAATCGATTAATCAATAAATAATTAATAGATGAAATGATTAATCAATAAATCAAAAATATCCTTGATAGCCACATCACTTGGTCACTCATGTCCAAATATTAGCTTCCCAGCTCAAAAGGTGCCTGAGATATTGGCCAAATGAGAAAGAAAATAAATAAATGATTAATAATGAAAATAAATAAATAATAATCATAAAAAAATTAAATTATTAATCAATTTGGTCAGAGAACACATAAACTACCACTATTTCTTCAGAATCTGTAACTTAAAAAAAAAAATTTTTTTGGTCATTAATCGAATAATTAAATAATTAATCGATTAATTGATTAATCAATAAATCAAAAATATCCTTTGCAGCCAAATCACCTGGTCATTGGCATGTCCAAATATCAGCTTCCTAACTCAAAAGGTGCCTGAGTTAATGGTCAGAAGAGAAAGGAAATTTGATTAATTAAATAAGTACTTAATTAATCGCTAATAATTAAATAACTCCTCAATTTATTGATTAATCAAAAAAAAAAATACCGTTTTTGACAAAGGACTTGCTCACTCTTGTGCCGAAATTTCAGCTTCCTAGCTCAAAGGATGGCTGAGATATCGTCCGGACAACCAAGAAAGAAAACAAACAAGAAAGAAAACAAGTACACATACATTCAAAGTACACCGCCCCATGCCAAATAATTCAATATGCTGCAGCGCGGCATTGCCGGGGCGCCTCAGGCGCCCGGCAATGCCGCAGTGCAGCTCATTGAGGCTGCATTGGGAGGGAGAGGTGTACACTAATTGATTGATTAATTGTTTAATTAAAATCAATACAAGTACACATACATTCAAAGTACACCGCCCCATGCCAAATAATTAAATATGCTGCAGCGCGGCATTGCCGGGGCGCCTCCGGCGCCCGGCAATGCCGCAGTGCAGCTCATTGAGGCTGCATTGGGAGGGAGAGGTGTACACTAATTGATTGATTAATTGTATAATTAAAATCAATAAAAGATTATCACAAAATATTTTCATAATCAATTGGCTAATCGCATAACTAAACCAGTAGTGCTTCATCCAAAGATGTATCTTTTAGAAATTTAATTAAATAAGTCATTTATAAAAAATTAAATAATTAATTGATTACTCAATAAATAATTAATCGATTAATCAATAAATACTTAATAGATGAAATGATTAATCAATAAATAAAAAATATCCTTGATAGCCACATCACTTGGTCACTCATGTCCAAATATTAGCTTCCCAGCTCAAAAGGTGCCTGAGATATTGGCCAAATGAGAAAGAAAATAAATAAATGATTAATAATGAAAATAAATAAATAATAATCATAAAAAAATTAAATTATTAACCAATTTGGTGAGAGAACACATAAACTACCACTATTTCATCAGAATCTGTAACTTAAAAAAAAAAATTTTTTGTCATTAATCGAATAATTAAATAATTAATCGATTAATTGATTAATTAATAAATCAAAAATATCCTTTGCAGCCAAATCACCTGGTCATTGGCATGTCCAAATATCAGCTTCCTAACTCAAAAGGTGCCTGAGTTAATAATGGTCAGAAGAGAAATGAAATTTAATTAATTAAATAAGTACTTAATTAAACGCTAATAATTAAATAACTCCTCAATTAATTGATTATTCAAAAAACAAAAAATACCGTATTTGACAAAGGACTTGCTCACTACTGTGCCGAAATTTCAGCTTCCTAGCTCAAAGGATGGCTGAGATATCGCCCGGACAAACAAACAAGAAAACAAACAAACAAGAAAGAAACCAGAGTGAAAACTGAGTACTCTCTTTCAGCGTGCGTCACTGCCGAGCCCCCTTTGGTGCCCGTCAATGACGATTTGCAATGCCTGGAGATGGCATAGGAAAGGAGCGGTGTACAACAAACAAGAAACCAAGAAACCAGAGTGAAAACTGAGTACTCTCTTTCAGCGTGCGTCACTGCCGAGTCCCCTTTGGTGCCCGGCAATGACGATTTGCAATGCCTGGAGATGGCATAGGAAAGGAGCGGTGTACAACAAGAAAGAAAGCAAGAAAACAAACAACCAGAGTGAAAACTGAGTACTCTCTTTCAGCGTGCGTCACTGCCGAGCCCCCTTCGGTGCCCAGCAATGACGATTTGCAATGCCTGGAGATGGCATAGGAAAGGAGCGGTGTACAACAAACACACAAGAAACCGGAGTGAAAACTGAGTACACCCTTTCAGCGCGCATCATCACTGGGCCCCCTTCGATAACATCATACAGCGCCTGGAGATGGCAGAGGAAAGGAGCGGTGTACAACAAGAAGACTTCATGCTGCAGAGCATGATACTTTCAAAATCCACGCCCCCTCCCCCCCCCCCCCCCCCCCAAAAAATAAAGGTTTCCATTGATCCATCAAATTGTGCATTTCATCAAAATTATAATTGATGATCTTGATCAAAGTTCAGGTCAATAAGAGATGAGTGCCAATTTTTCAAATGAAAATTGATGTTTTGAAATGTTTGACCTTGAGTTGACCTTTTGGCCTCAAAAATAGTTGGTTTCCCTATTTAGTGACTCGATGTGCAAATGCTGTTCTATTTTCAAGTCAATTGGATGAAAATTGATGTTTTTTTCAGATGAAAATTGATGATTTTGGAAGTTTAACCTTGAGTTGACCTTTGAACTTTTGACCTCAAAAATAGTTGGTTTTACAATTTAGTGACTCGATATACAAATGCTGTTCAATTTTCAAGTCAATCGGATAACAAATGGCGATTTTAGAAATGTGACCTTCAGCTGACCTTTGACCTCAAAATCAATAGGCTACTCAATTGTGACAAATGCCACAACTTGGTGAAGTTTTATGATGATCGGTTTAGAATTGTGACCTGTAGTTGAATGACAAACAGACAAAACAAACAAGAAATATGTTGTGCATAGCACGATACTTGCGAAATCCCTAAAATAGGTTGTGGCCTATGATGACCTCAAAAAAATAATTGGTGGTTGAATTCAGTGATCTGGAATGCAAATCCTCTTAAACTTTCAAGTCAATCGGATGTAAATGGAGGATTTTAGAAATTTGACCTATGTTAACCTTTTGGCATATGTTGACCTAAAAAATAACTGGTGGTTGAATTTAGTGACCAGATATGCAAATCATCTTCAAATTTCAAGTCAATCATATGAAAATTGAGGATTTTAGAAACTTGGCATATGTTGACATTTTGGCCGATGTTGACCTCAAAAATAGTTGGGGGTTGAATTCAGTGACCAGATTTGCAAATCCTCTTAAACTTTCAAGTCAATTGGATGGAAATTGAGGATTTTAGAAATTTGACCTGTTGACCTTTTCGCATATGTTGACCTAAAATATAATTGGTGGTTGAATTCATTGACCACATTTGTAAATCCTCTTCAAATTTCAAGTCAATCAGATTAAAATTGAGGAATTTAGAAATTTGACAAAGTTGGTGCCCTTTGGCCTATGTTGACCTATTGACCTTTTGACCCCAAAAACAATAGGCTTCTTGCTTATGACCAACTCTACCATTTGGTGAAGTTTTGTGATGCTCAGTTGAAAATTGTGACCTGTAGGCGACTGACTTACAGACAGACAGACACACAGACAGAATGAAAAATCACTCATAGAGAGACACTTGGCAAAACAGAACAAAGTACAATGGCACTCCAGATGACCTTTGAGCATCCTTTTGACCACAAAAATAATTTGTGGTGAATTCAGTGACCTGATATGCAAATCGTCTTCAAAGTTTATGTTAATCGGATGAAAATTGTCAATTTTACAAAGTCGGCCTGTGTTGACCTTTTGGCCTATGTTGACCTCAAAAATAGTTGGTGGTTGGTTTCACTAAGCTGATACGAAAATCCTTTTCAAATTTCAAGTCAATCGGATGAAAATGGAGGATTTTAGATATTCGAAAAATGTGGTTGCCCTTGGGCCTATGTTGACCTTTTGGCCTATAATAACCTCAAAAATAGTTGGTGGTTGGTTTCAGTAAGCTATGACAATCCTTTTCGAATTTCAAGTCAATGGGATGAAAATTGAGGATTTTAGGGATTTCAAAAAAGTGGTTGACCTTTGGCCTATGTTGACCTTATGACCTACGTTGATCTCAAAAATAGTTGGTTGAATTCAGTTCGCTGTGAAACACTATTCAAATTTCAAGTCAATCGGATGAAAATTGGTGATTTTAGAAATTTGAACAAAGTGGTTGACATTTTGGCCTATGTTGACCTTTTGGCCTTTGTTGATCTCAAAAATAGTTGGTGGTTGAATTCAGTTCGCTGATGTGAAAATCTCATTCAAACTCCAAGTCAATCGGATGAAAATTGAGGATTTTAGAAATTTGAAATTGTTGTTGACCTTTGGCCTATCTTGACCTTTTCGCCAATGCTGATCTCAAAAATAGTTGGTGGTCGAATTCAGTTCACTGATATGAAAATCCTGTTCAAATATCAAGTCAATCAGATGAAAATTGAAGATTTTAGAAATTCGAAAAAAAAGTGTTGACCTTTGGCCTATGTTGACCTTTTGACCTCAAAAATATATTGGATTTTGTCGGATAACAAACTCTACCGTTTGGTGAGGTTTTGTGAAGATCGGTTTAAAATTGTGACCTGTAGGCAAGTATAAGTGAACGGACAGACAAACACACAGACAAACACACACACAAACCGGAGTGACCAACATACTTGTCAAAAAATTTTTGCCAAGTAATAACGCACAAGACCAACCAATACACTTGGAAAATCTTTGATTTTAATAATAATAATAATAATTCATTTATTTTGTATAGCGCTTTTCCAGAAGCCCAAAGGCGCTTTGACTAACAAACAAGATAAAGAGCAGAGATTGCAAACCCTCGCCAGGATGTATTTTTAGTGGTTTTTAAGGCTTTTGTGTTCAAACAAATATGGCGGCTGAACCACGTGACCGATGACGTCATCATTATTTGTTTTCTAAACTAATTTATTCCTCGATTATGCTCAAGAAATTGCATTTTGATTGGATGAAGTTTTGTACTTGTCGAATTATGACGTCATAATGGAGGCACCTATGACATCATCATTAACATATTTTATTCCCCATGGAGAGTTCTTTACAATAAGCCATGTCTCAATTTTTTCTATTCAGCACTTTCGGAGATATAGAGGTGCAAATGTTTTCGGTTTTTCCAAGATGGCGGCCGAACCACGTGACCGATGACGTCATCATTTTTTTTTTTTCTCCACCAGTTTATGCCGACGTGGAGCTCAAGAAATTTCATCTTGATTGGATGAAGTTTTGTACTTGTCGAATTATCAAATTATCACGTCATAATGGAAGCCTTGGGCCGAGAGAGTTAAAAATTGGGCACAGTCTATTTCAGGGCAAGACAAATATGTGTAAAGTTTGGCGATTCTACGTGCAACGGTGTAGACGTAGTGCTGCGAACAAACAGACAAACAGACAAACCAACCGATCAACATACTTGCTGGAATCTTTTCCGGCAAGTAACAAACAGACAAATAGACAGACAGACAGACAGACACAGACAGACAGACAAACGAACCAACCAACATACTTGCCGGAATCTTTTCCGGCAAGTAACAAACAGACAAACAGACAGACAGACAGACAAACGAACCAACCAACCAACATACTTGCCAGAATCTTTTCCGGCAAGTAACAAACGGACTCAAATGCAATACCCTCTCCTCAGGCGAGGGTAACAATAAACCGGAGTGAAAACTGAGTACTCCCTTTCAGCGCGCGTTATCGCCGGGCTCTTGCGGTGTCCGGCGATGACGTCATGCAGCGCCTGGAGATGGAATAGGAAAGGAGCAATCCATGTACAATCCATGAACCATTTGAAACGAATAAAAAATATTCCAGCGTTCTCCACTTAATTACAGTGCTGTATGTCATTTGTGATTCTCGAAGATGCTGCACCCTGTAACTCATATGAAACACGAAAATATTTTAACTTGCTTCATAAACGCATTTATTATAAAGAGTATAATTTTAAACCAATTGTGAACGTCTGGCGTTTGATTTCAGCCATATTATAAACCATCGGTGTCGTTTGACTTCTCTATTTGAGGGGGGGGGGGGGGGAGGCAAAGGCTTTATATTAATAATGGAATAAAGGTGGGGGCATTCCCCCGACCCCCAAACTCCGCCGGTGTTATAAACCATTTTTCGACTTTAACAAACAATTGGCTCGACATTGATAAATGGTGTGTGATTCTTGGATACCGTGACGTCTGTTGGGTCAACGTCTGACGTCATCACGCACGGAATATAGTAAACGTGAACATGAGCCCTTTAAACAACAACAAACATAAGAATTGTCCATCACCGATGTTTCAGATAAGTTTATCTTGTAACATTTGTTCTTTATTCCATGAAATAACCAAATGATTGGCGAAGCGAAATAATGAATCTTTGTTTCCGGATTAAAAAGTCGCTGTAACAGTGTAACAGGAAGTTGTCGACGTGGAATCGATTCCTGAGTTTCACTGATCGCTCGTTGCCGCTCCTTGCGGTTCTCTCATAAACGCAATCAAAGTTAACAACTGTCTTTAGAACAACCGATGAAGATACCCATCGTCGACAATAATTCCACACAAGCAATCAGCAGCACCATCAACAGCATCAAAAGGGAGAAACCGCAAAAGTAATTTATTTTTGTTTTCCTCTCAGAACATCATCGTCGGTGCGTTGGACCGGAAGGGGATTAACACTGGGTCGATAAAAACAAGTCCACACGCTCGATTCTTTGTCTTTCACTTGCCGTTGAAGAAGTTCGTGGGTTACGAATGAGACGTCGTCTCCGGGACTTGATATCCTCTCCCGGTTTTATAGCAATAGGTACGAGTTTGGTCGAGTGAGGCATTTGTTTGGCTGTGGCTCTTAACCCGAGATATAATTCATGGTATGGTACTGTACTGTAACTATTGATATGTTTTATTACCTCGGCACCGAAAGTGGTTGAGCTCTGTCAGCAGGAGATCTGCTCACAAAAAGTTGTGGACGGATTCAGACGAAACTTGGTGGACAGATTGGGAGTGTGACAATGACGAACTGATTCGATTTTGGTGAAGATCCGAATCCGGAACCAGATATTAGTATTTTAAAGTTTTAAAAAGTGATTCTTCACTATTGAGAGATGGGGCCAAATACGATATATAGCATGACGTCGCAAAAAGTTGTGGGAGAGTGACAGAACTAGGTGGATGAGTGGGAGGTGACGAGAACAAGCCGATTAGATTTTGGTAATGTTGTTAGATTTTGGTTATCAGTGATTAGATTTTGGTAATCAGTGGTTTGATTTTGGTAATCAGTGATTAGATTTTGGTAATCAGTGATTAGATTTTGGTAATCAGTGGTTTGATTTTGGTAATCAGTGATTAGATTTTGGTAATCAGTGATTAGATTTTGGTAATCAGTGGTTTGATTTTGGTCATCAGTCATTAGATTTTGGTAATCAGTGGTTTGATTTTGGTAATCAGTGGTTTGATTTTGGTAATCAGTGGTTTGATTTTGGAAATCAGTGATTAGATTTTGGTAATCAGTGATTAGATTTTGGAAATCGGTGATTAGATTTTGGTAATCAGTGGTTTGATTTTGGAAATCAGTGATTGGATTTTGGTAATCAGTGATTAGATTTTGGAAATCAGTGATTAGATTTTGGTAATCGGTGGTTTGATTTTGGTAATCAGTGATTAGATTTTGGTAATCGGTGGTTTGATTTTGGAAATCAGTGATTAGATTTTGGTAACCAGTGATTAGATTTTGGTAATCAGTTGTTAGATTTTGGTAATCAATGGTTTGATTTTGGTAATCAGTGATTAGATTTTGGTAATCAGTGGTTTGATTTTGGTAATCAGTGATTAGATTTTGGTAATCAGTGGTTTGATTTTGGTAATCAGTGGTTTGATTTTGGAAATCAGTGATTAGATTTTGGAAATCGGTGATTAGATTTTGGAAATCAGTGATTAGATTTTGGTAATCAGTTGTTAGATTTTGGTAATCAATGGTTTGATTTTGGAAATCAGTGATTAGATTTTGGTAATCAGTGATTAGATTTTGGAAATCAGTGATTAGATTTTGGTAATCAGTTGTTAGATTTTGGTAATCAATGGCTAGCTTTTGGTAATCAATGGTTTGATTTTGGAAATCAGTGATTAGATTTTGGTAATCAGTTGTTAGATTTTGGTAATCAATGGTTTGATTTTGGTAATCAGTGATTAGATTTTGGTAATCAGTGATTAGATTTTGGAAATCAGTGATTAGATTTTGGTAATCAGTTGTTAGATTTTGGTAATCAATGGCTAGCTTTTGGTAATCAATGGTTTGATTTTGGAAATCAGTGATTAGATTTTGGTAATCGGTGGTTTGATTTTGGTAATCAGTGATTAGATTTTGGTAATCGGTGGTTTGATTTTGGAAATCAGTGATTAGATTTTGGTAACCAGTGATTAGATTTTGGTAATCAGTTGTTAGATTTTGGTAATCAATGGTTAGATTTTGGTAATCGGTGGTTTGATTTTGGTAATCAGTTGTTAGATTTTGGGAATCGGTGGTTAGATTTTGGTAATCAGTGGTTTGATTTTGGTAATCAGTGATTAGATTTTGGTAATCGGTGGTTAGATTTTGGTAATCGGTGGTTTGATTTTGGTCATCAGTCATTAGATTTTGGTAATCAGTGGTTTGATTTTGGTAATCAGTGGTTTGATTTTGGAAATCAGTGATTAGATTTTGGTAATCAGTGATTAGATTTTGGAAATCAGTGATTAGATTTTGGTAATCAGTGATTAGATTTTGGAAATCAGTGATTAGATTTTGGTAATCAGTGGTTTGATTTTGGAAATCGGTGATTAGATTTTGGTAATCGGTGGTTTGATTTTGGAAATCAGTGATTAGATTTTGGTAACCAGTGATTAGATTTTGGTAATCAGTTGTTAGATTTTGGTAATCAATGGTTTGATTTTGGTAATCAGTGATTAGATTTTGGTAATCAGTGATTAGATTTTGGTAATCAGTGGTTTGATTTTGGTAATCAGTGATTAGATTTTGGTAATCAGTGGTTTGATTTTGGTAATCAGTGGTTTGATTTTGGAAATCAGTGATTAGATTTTGGTAATCGGTGGTTTGATTTTGGAAATCAGTGATTAGATTTTGGTAACCAGTGATTAGATTTTGGTAACCAGTGATTAGATTTTGGTAATCAGTTGTTAGATTTTGGTAATCAATGGTTAGCTTTTGGTAATCAATGGTTTGATTTTGGAAATCAGTGATTAGATTTTGGTAATCGGTGGTTTGATTTTGGTAATCAGTGATTAGATTTTGGTAATCGGTGGTTTGATTTTGGAAATCAGTGATTAGATTTTGGTAACCAGTGATTAGATTTTGGTAATCAGTTGTTAGATTTTGGTAATCAATGGTTAGCTTTTGGTAATCAATGGTTTGATTTTGGTAATCGGTGATTAGATTTTGGTAATCAGTGGTTTGATTTTGGTAATCAGTGGTTTGATTTTGGTCATCAGTCATTAGATTTTGGTAATCAGTGGTTTGATTTTGGTAATCAGTGGTTTGATTTTGGTAATCAGTGGTTTGATTTTGGTCATCAGTCATTAGATTTTGGTAATCAGTGGTTTGATTTTGGTAATCGGTGATTAGATTTTGGTCATCAGTCATTAGATTTTGGTAATCAGTGGTTTGATTTTGGTAATCGGTGATTAGATTTTGGGAATCAGTTGTTAGATTTTGGGAATCAGTTGTTAGATTTTGGGAATCAGTGGTTAGATTTTGGTAATCAGTGGTTTGATTTTGGAAATCAGTGATTAGATTTTGGTAATCAGTGATTAGATTTTGGAAATCAGTGGTTAGATTTTGGTAATCAGTGGTTAGATTTTGGTAATCAGTGATTAGATTTTGGGAATCAGTGATTCGATTTTGGAATCGGTGGTTAGATTTTGGTAATCAGTGGTTTGATTTTGGAAATCAGTGATTAGATTTTGGTAATCAGTGATTAGATTTTGAAAATCAGTGGTTAGATTTTGGAAATCAGTGGTTAGATTTTGGAAATCAGTGGTTAGATTTTGGTAATCAGTGATTAGATTTTGGGAATCAGTGATTAGATTTTGGAAATCAGTGGTTAGATTTTGGTAATCAGTTGTTAGATTTTGGTAATCGGTGGTTTGATTTTGGTAATCAGTTGTTAGATTTTGGTAATCAGTGGTTAGATTTTGGTAATCGGTGGTTTGATTTTGGTAATCAGTGATTAGATTTTGGTAATCAGTGGTTAGATTTTGGTAATCGGTGATTAGATTTTGGTAATCAGTTGTTAGATTTTGGGAATCAGTTGTTAGATTTTGGTAATCGGTGGTTTGATTTTGGTAATCAGTTGTTAGATTTTGGGAATCAGTGGTTAGATTTTGGTAATCAATGGTTTGATTTTGGTAA
This sequence comes from Myxine glutinosa, assembly GCF_964187855.1. Classification (NCBI taxonomy): domain Eukaryota; kingdom Metazoa; phylum Chordata; class Myxini; order Myxiniformes; family Myxinidae; genus Myxine; species Myxine glutinosa. The sequence continues at coordinate 167,533,418 of NC_136264.1, forward strand.
TCGGTGATTAGATTTTGGTAATCAGTGGTTTGATTTTGGTAATCAGTGGTTTGATTTTGGTAATCAGTGGTTTGATTTTGGTAAACAGTGGTTTGATTTTGGTAATCAGTGGTTTGATTTTGGTCATCAGTCATTAGATTTTGGTAATCAGTGGTTTGATTTTGGTAATCAGTGATTAGATTTTGGGAATCAGTTGTTAGATTTTGGGAATCAGTGGTTAGATTTTTGTAATCAGTGGTTTGATTTTGGAAATCAGTGATTAGATTTTGGTAATCAGTGATTAGATTTTGGAAATCAGTGGTTAGATTTTGGGAATCAGTGGTTAGATTTTGGTAATCAGTGGTTTGATTTTGGAAATCAGTGATTAGATTTTGGTAATCAGTGATTAGATTTTGGAAATCAGTGGTTAGATTTTGGTAATCAGTTGTTAGATTTTGGTAATCGGTGGTTTGATTTTGGTAATCGGTGATTAGATTTTGGTAATCAATGATTAGATTTTGGGAATCAGTTGTTAGATTTTGGGAATCGGTTGTTAGATTTTGGTAATCGGTGGTTTGATTTTGGTAATCAGTTGTTAGATTTTGGGAATCGGTGGTTAGATTTGGGGAATCAGTGGTTAGATTTTGGTAATCAGTGGTTAGATTTTGGTAATCAGTGATTAGATTTTGGGAATCAGTGATTAGATTTTGGGAATCAGTTGTTAGATTTTGGGAATCGGTGGTTAGATTTTGGTAATCGGTGGTTTGATTTTGGAAATCAGTGATTAGATTTTGGTAATCAGTGATTAGATTTTGAAAATCAGTGGTTAGATTTTGGAAATCAGTGGTTAGATTTTGGAAATCAGTGGTTAGATTTTGGTAATCAGTGATTAGATTTTGGGAATCAGTGATTAGATTTTGGAAATCAGTGGTTAGATTTTGGTAATCAGTTGTTAGATTTTGGTAATCGGTGGTTTGATTTTGGTAATCAGTTGTTAGATTTTGGTAATCAGTGGTTATATTTTGGTAATCGGTGGTTTGATTTTGGTAATCAGTGATTAGATTTTGGTAATCAGTGGTTAGATTTTGGTAATCGGTGATTAGATTTTGGTAATCAGTGATTAGATTTTGGGAATCAGTTGTTAGATTTTGGGAATCAGTTGTTAGATTTTGGTAATCGGTGGTTTGATTTTGGTAATCAGTTGTTAGATTTTGGGAATCAGTGGTTAGATTTTGGTAATCAATGGTTTGATTTTGGTAATCGGTGATTAGATTTTGGTAATCGGTGGTTTGATTTTGGTAATCGGTGGTTTGATTTTGGTAATCAGTGGTTTGATTTTGGTCATCAGTCATTAGATTTTGGTAATCAGTGGTTTGATTTTGGTAATCAGTGGTTTGATTTTGGTAATCGGTGATTAGATTTTGGTCATCAGTCATTAGATTTTGGTAATCAGTGGTTTGATTTTGGTAATCAGTGGTTTGATTTTGGAAATCAGTGATTAGATTTTGGTAATCAGTGATTAGATTTTGGAAATCAGTGGTTAGGTTTTGGTAATCAGTTGTTAGATTTTGGTAATCGGTGGTTTGATTTTGGTAATCGGTGATTAGATTTTGGTAATCAGTGATTAGATTTTGGGAATCAGTTGTTAGATTTTGGGAATCAGTTGTTAGATTTTGGGAATCGGTTGTTAGATTTTGGTAATCGGTGGTTTGATTTTGGTAATCGGTTGTTAGATTTTGGGAATCGGTGGTTAGATTTTGGGAATCAGTTGTTAGATTTTGGTAATCGGTGGTTTGATTTTGGTAATCAGTTGTTAGATTTTGGGAATCAGTGGTTAGATTTTGGTAATCAGTGGTTTGATTTTGGTAATCAGTGATTCGATTTTGGTAATCAGTGGTTTGATTTTGGAAATCAGTGATTAGATTTTGGTAATCAGTGATTAGATTTTGGTAATCAGTGATTAGATTTTGGAAATCAGTGATTAGATTTTGGAAATCGGTGGTTTAATTTTGGTAATCAGTGATTAGATTTTGGTAATCGGTGGTTTTATTTTGGAAATCAGTGATTAGATTTTGGTAATCAGTGATTAGATTTTGGTAATCAGTGATTAGATTTTGGTAATCAGTGATTAGATTTTGGTAATCAGTGGTTAGATTTTGGTAATTAGTGGTTTCATTTTGATAATCAGTTGTTAGATTTTGGTAATCGGTGGTTTGATTTTGGTAATCAGTGGTTTGATTTTGGTCATCAGTCATTAGATTTTGGTAATCAGTGGTTTGATTTTGGTAATCAGTGGTTTGATTTTGGTAATCGGTGATTAGATTTTGGTCATCAGTCATTAGATTTTGGTAATCAGTGGTTTGATTTTGGTAATCAGTGGTTTGATTTTGGAAATCAGTGATTAGATTTTGGTAATCAGTGATTAGATTTTGGAAATCAGTGGTTAGGTTTTGGTAATCAGTTGTTAGATTTTGGTAATCGGTGGTTTGATTTTGGTAATCGGTGATTAGATTTTGGTAATCAGTGATTAGATTTTGGGAATCAGTTGTTTGATTTTGGGAATCGGTTGTTAGATTTTGGTAATCGGTGGTTTGATTTTGGTAATCGGTTGTTAGATTTTGGGAATCGGTGGTTAGATTTTGGGAATCAGTTGTTAGATTTTGGTAATCGGTGGTTTGATTTTGGTAATCAGTTGTTAGATTTTGGGAATCAGTGGTTAGATTTTGGTAATCAGTGGTTTGATTTTGGTAATCAGTGATTCGATTTTGGTAATCAGCGGTTTGATTTTGGAAATCAGTGATTAGATTTTGGTAATCAGTGATTAGATTTTGGTAATCAGTGATTAGATTTTGGAAATCAGTGATTAGATTTTGGAAATCGGTGGTTTAATTTTGGTAATCAGTGATTAGATTTTGGTAATCGGTGGTTTTATTTTGGAAATCAGTGATTAGATTTTGGTAATCAGTGATTAGATTTTGGTAATCAGTGATTAGATTTTGGTAATCAGTGATTAGATTTTGGTAATCAGTGGTTAGATTTTGGTAATTAGTGGTTTCATTTTGATAATCAGTTGTTAGATTTTGGTAATCGGTGGTTTGATTTTGGAAATCGGTGGTTTAATTTTGGGAATCAGTTGTTAGATTTTGGTAATCAGTGGTTTGATTTTGGTAATCAGTGGTTTGATTTTGGTCATCAGTCATTAGATTTTGGTAATCAGTGGTTTGATTTTGGTAATCGGTGATTAGATTTTGGTCATCAGTCATTAGATTTTGGTAATCGGTGGTTTGATTTTGGAAATCAGTGATTAGATTTTGGTAACCAGTGATTAGATTTTGGTAACCAGTGATTAGATTTTGGTAATCAGTTGTTAGATTTTGGTAATCAATGGTTAGCTTTTGGTAATCAATGGTTTGATTTTGGAAATCAGTGATTAGATTTTGGTAATCGGTGGTTTGATTTTGGTAATCAGTGATTAGATTTTGGTAATCGGTGGTTTGATTTTGGAAATCAGTGATTAGATTTTGGTAACCAGTGATTAGATTTTGGTAATCAGTTGTTAGATTTTGGTAATCAATGGTTAGCTTTTGGTAATCAATGGTTTGATTTTGGTAATCGGTGATTAGATTTTGGTAATCAGTGGTTTGATTTTGGTAATCAGTGGTTTGATTTTGGTCATCAGTCATTAGATTTTGGTAATCAGTGGTTTGATTTTGGTAATCAGTGGTTTGATTTTGGTAATCAGTGGTTTGATTTTGGTCATCAGTCATTAGATTTTGGTAATCAGTGGTTTGATTTTGGTAATCGGTGATTAGATTTTGGTCATCAGTCATTAGATTTTGGTAATCAGTGGTTTGATTTTGGTAATCGGTGATTAGATTTTGGGAATCAGTTGTTAGATTTTGGGAATCAGTTGTTAGATTTTGGGAATCAGTGGTTAGATTTTGGTAATCAGTGGTTTGATTTTGGAAATCAGTGATTAGATTTTGGTAATCAGTGATTAGATTTTGGAAATCAGTGGTTAGATTTTGGTAATCAGTGGTTAGATTTTGGTAATCAGTGATTAGATTTTGGGAATCAGTGATTCGATTTTGGAATCGGTGGTTAGATTTTGGTAATCAGTGGTTTGATTTTGGAAATCAGTGATTAGATTTTGGTAATCAGTGATTAGATTTTGAAAATCAGTGGTTAGATTTTGGAAATCAGTGGTTAGATTTTGGAAATCAGTGGTTAGATTTTGGTAATCAGTGATTAGATTTTGGGAATCAGTGATTAGATTTTGGAAATCAGTGGTTAGATTTTGGTAATCAGTTGTTAGATTTTGGTAATCGGTGGTTTGATTTTGGTAATCAGTTGTTAGATTTTGGTAATCAGTGGTTAGATTTTGGTAATCGGTGGTTTGATTTTGGTAATCAGTGATTAGATTTTGGTAATCAGTGGTTAGATTTTGGTAATCGGTGATTAGATTTTGGTAATCAGTTGTTAGATTTTGGGAATCAGTTGTTAGATTTTGGTAATCGGTGGTTTGATTTTGGTAATCAGTTGTTAGATTTTGGGAATCAGTGGTTAGATTTTGGTAATCAATGGTTTGATTTTGGTAATCGGTGATTAGATTTTGGTAATCAGTGGTTTGATTTTGGTAATCAGTGGTTTGATTTTGGTAATCAGTGGTTTGATTTTGGTAAACAGTGGTTTGATTTTGGTAATCAGTGGTTTGATTTTGGTCATCAGTCATTAGATTTTGGTAATCAGTGGTTTGATTTTGGTAATCAGTGATTAGATTTTGGGAATCAGTTGTTAGATTTTGGGAATCAGTGGTTAGATTTTTGTAATCAGTGGTTTGATTTTGGAAATCAGTGATTAGATTTTGGTAATCAGTGATTAGATTTTGGAAATCAGTGGTTAGATTTTGGGAATCAGTGGTTAGATTTTGGTAATCAGTGGTTTGATTTTGGAAATCAGTGATTAGATTTTGGTAATCAGTGATTAGATTTTGGAAATCAGTGGTTAGATTTTGGTAATCAGTTGTTAGATTTTGGTAATCGGTGGTTTGATTTTGGTAATCGGTGATTAGATTTTGGTAATCAATGATTAGATTTTGGGAATCAGTTGTTAGATTTTGGGAATCGGTTGTTAGATTTTGGTAATCGGTGGTTTGATTTTGGTAATCAGTTGTTAGATTTTGGGAATCGGTGGTTAGATTTGGGGAATCAGTGGTTAGATTTTGGTAATCAGTGGTTAGATTTTGGTAATCAGTGATTAGATTTTGGGAATCAGTGATTAGATTTTGGGAATCAGTTGTTAGATTTTGGGAATCGGTGGTTAGATTTTGGTAATCGGTGGTTTGATTTTGGAAATCAGTGATTAGATTTTGGTAATCAGTGATTAGATTTTGAAAATCAGTGGTTAGATTTTGGAAATCAGTGGTTAGATTTTGGAAATCAGTGGTTAGATTTTGGTAATCAGTGATTAGATTTTGGGAATCAGTGATTAGATTTTGGAAATCAGTGGTTAGATTTTGGTAATCAGTTGTTAGATTTTGGTAATCGGTGGTTTGATTTTGGTAATCAGTTGTTAGATTTTGGTAATCAGTGGTTATATTTTGGTAATCGGTGGTTTGATTTTGGTAATCAGTGATTAGATTTTGGTAATCAGTGGTTAGATTTTGGTAATCGGTGATTAGATTTTGGTAATCAGTGATTAGATTTTGGGAATCAGTTGTTAGATTTTGGGAATCAGTTGTTAGATTTTGGTAATCGGTGGTTTGATTTTGGTAATCAGTTGTTAGATTTTGGGAATCAGTGGTTAGATTTTGGTAATCAATGGTTTGATTTTGGTAATCGGTGATTAGATTTTGGTAATCGGTGGTTTGATTTTGGTAATCGGTGGTTTGATTTTGGTAATCAGTGGTTTGATTTTGGTCATCAGTCATTAGATTTTGGTAATCAGTGGTTTGATTTTGGTAATCAGTGGTTTGATTTTGGTAATCGGTGATTAGATTTTGGTCATCAGTCATTAGATTTTGGTAATCAGTGGTTTGATTTTGGTAATCAGTGGTTTGATTTTGGAAATCAGTGATTAGATTTTGGTAATCAGTGATTAGATTTTGGAAATCAGTGGTTAGGTTTTGGTAATCAGTTGTTAGATTTTGGTAATCGGTGGTTTGATTTTGGTAATCGGTGATTAGATTTTGGTAATCAGTGATTAGATTTTGGGAATCAGTTGTTAGATTTTGGGAATCAGTTGTTAGATTTTGGGAATCGGTTGTTAGATTTTGGTAATCGGTGGTTTGATTTTGGTAATCGGTTGTTAGATTTTGGGAATCGGTGGTTAGATTTTGGGAATCAGTTGTTAGATTTTGGTAATCGGTGGTTTGATTTTGGTAATCAGTTGTTAGATTTTGGGAATCAGTGGTTAGATTTTGGTAATCAGTGGTTTGATTTTGGTAATCAGTGATTCGATTTTGGTAATCAGTGGTTTGATTTTGGAAATCAGTGATTAGATTTTGGTAATCAGTGATTAGATTTTGGTAATCAGTGATTAGATTTTGGAAATCAGTGATTAGATTTTGGAAATCGGTGGTTTAATTTTGGTAATCAGTGATTAGATTTTGGTAATCGGTGGTTTTATTTTGGAAATCAGTGATTAGATTTTGGTAATCAGTGATTAGATTTTGGTAATCAGTGATTAGATTTTGGTAATCAGTGATTAGATTTTGGTAATCAGTGGTTAGATTTTGGTAATTAGTGGTTTCATTTTGATAATCAGTTGTTAGATTTTGGTAATCGGTGGTTTGATTTTGGTAATCAGTGGTTTGATTTTGGTCATCAGTCATTAGATTTTGGTAATCAGTGGTTTGATTTTGGTAATCAGTGGTTTGATTTTGGTAATCGGTGATTAGATTTTGGTCATCAGTCATTAGATTTTGGTAATCAGTGGTTTGATTTTGGTAATCAGTGGTTTGATTTTGGAAATCAGTGATTAGATTTTGGTAATCAGTGATTAGATTTTGGAAATCAGTGGTTAGGTTTTGGTAATCAGTTGTTAGATTTTGGTAATCGGTGGTTTGATTTTGGTAATCGGTGATTAGATTTTGGTAATCAGTGATTAGATTTTGGGAATCAGTTGTTTGATTTTGGGAATCGGTTGTTAGATTTTGGTAATCGGTGGTTTGATTTTGGTAATCGGTTGTTAGATTTTGGGAATCGGTGGTTAGATTTTGGGAATCAGTTGTTAGATTTTGGTAATCGGTGGTTTGATTTTGGTAATCAGTTGTTAGATTTTGGGAATCAGTGGTTAGATTTTGGTAATCAGTGGTTTGATTTTGGTAATCAGTGATTCGATTTTGGTAATCAGCGGTTTGATTTTGGAAATCAGTGATTAGATTTTGGTAATCAGTGATTAGATTTTGGTAATCAGTGATTAGATTTTGGAAATCAGTGATTAGATTTTGGAAATCGGTGGTTTAATTTTGGTAATCAGTGATTAGATTTTGGTAATCGGTGGTTTTATTTTGGAAATCAGTGATTAGATTTTGGTAATCAGTGATTAGATTTTGGTAATCAGTGATTAGATTTTGGTAATCAGTGATTAGATTTTGGTAATCAGTGGTTAGATTTTGGTAATTAGTGGTTTCATTTTGATAATCAGTTGTTAGATTTTGGTAATCGGTGGTTTGATTTTGGAAATCGGTGGTTTAATTTTGGGAATCAGTTGTTAGATTTTGGTTATCGGTGGTTTGATTTTGTAAATCAGTGGTTTGATTTTGGTAATCAGTGGTTTGATTTTGGTAATCAGTGATTCGATTTTGGTAATCAGCGGTTTGATTTTGGAAATCAGTGATTAGATTTTGGTAATCAGTGATTAGATTTTGGTAATCAGTGATTAGATTTTGGAAATCAGTGATTAGATTTTGGAAATCGGTGGTTTAATTTTGGTAATCAGTGATTAGATTTTGGTAATCGGTGGTTTTATTTTGGAAATCAGTGATTAGATTTTGGTAATCAGTGATTAGATTTTGGTAATCAGTGATTAGATTTTGGTAATCAGTGATTAGATTTTGGTAATCAGTGGTTAGATTTTGGTAATTAGTGGTTTCATTTTGATAATCAGTTGTTAGATTTTGGTAATCGGTGGTTTGATTTTGTAAATCAGTGGTTTGATTTTGGTAATCGGTGGTTAGATTTTGGTAATCGGTGGTTTCATTTTGGTAATCAGTTGTTAGATTTTGGTAATCGGTGGTTTGGTTTTTTGAAATCAGTGGTTTGATTTTGGTAATCAGTTGTTAGATTTTCGTAATCTGTGGTTTCATTTTGGTAATCAGTTGTTAGATTTTGGTAATCGGTGGTTTCATTTTGGTAATCAGTTGTTAGATTTTGGTAATCGGTGGTTTGATTTTGGAAATCAGTGGTTTGATTTTGGTAATCAGTGGTTTGATTTTGGAAATCAGTGATTAGATTTTGGTAATCAGTGATTAGATTTTGGTTATCAGTGGTTAGATTTTGGTAATCGGTGATTAGATTTTGGTAATCGGTGGTTAGATTTTGGTAATCGGTGGTTCTATTTTGGTAATCGGTGGTTATATTTTGGTAATCGGTGGTTTGATTTTGGTAATCGGTGGTTTGATCTTGGTAATCGGTGGTTTGATTTTGGAAATCAGTGATTATATTTTGGTAATCATTAGCTAGATTTTGGTTATCAGTGGTTTGATTTTGGTAATCGGTGGTTAGATTTTGGTAATCAGTGGTTTGATTTTGGTAATCGGTGGTTAGATTTTGGTAATCGGTGGTTATTTTTTGGTAATCAGTGGTTAGATTTTGGTAATCGGTGGTTTGATTTCGGTAAACCGTGGTTAGATTTTATTAATCGGTGTTTACAATTTGACTTTATGACAATGTCCAACACAATCTTATCACAAAGTACGAGTAAAGGTTATTCTCTCGGCATAAAAGTGAATACGCATGTTGACGTCTCATGCTACAAAAGTTAAGTTTGTTGTTGTTTTAAAAATAAAAATCCTTTAAAATGTCCTCTAAGTCATTGTCTTGCACAAGTTTCTTCCCTTTTATCTTGAGTTGCCCTGTCGGCTGTCACCCATCCTCTTGACCTTGCCTTATTTTTTTTTCCTGAATCCACTTTTGGTGGGAAAAGTTGGTTCTGTGTTGAAGAGTTCTGCTCTACGCAGTGCATACGATTGCTCCTGTAGTCGTCATTGAGCATCGTTTCTAAAGTTGCTTTTTCCCATCCAAGTCGTGCCTCTTGCCATGAAATAATTGAGTTTCTGCATATTGTGTGCACTTTTGTAATTTTGTAGACCAAACCAATCTGTGACCTCTTTGGGAGATCTTCCATTATTTGATAAGGTTCTTACTTTAAGGAAAGTACTATTTCGAGGTTTGCAAACTAATAATAATAATATGAGTACACTCAAGGCAAGGATGCAGGAAGAGGCCAATTGGGCCATCAAAGCCTGCGCTGTTATTACCAACCTATGGTTATTTGTCCATGCTATATCCTTTTAAATGCCGAGCATCAAGCAATAAATCTGCATGTACCATTTTAAAAAGTCTTTGGTATGACTTGGCCGAAGTTCGAACCACCGACCTCCCAGACTCAGAGCAGACGCTCTTGTTGTTGTATTGTTCAATAAATGATGACATTGGTGTGACATAGACTTGTAAATAAAAAAAGAAATCAAGAACGATCCATGTCCTTCAAGAATGTCCTGTTTGCTGTGAAATCTCTTGTGTTCTCTCTGCAGTGAGGAGCAAGCGGTGAGTTAATGGCACAGCCCAGCCCGGAGGGGAAGCAGAAATCGAAGATGGAAGCAAATGAGGATGCTACAAAAACTTCTTCGGATGGAAATGGAAGAGCAGAAGGAAGAGAAGATGAGGATCCGATGACCAAAAAGGTTGGCATTGGAGAAGGTGAGAACATGGTACATTTGGCAGGTACGCTTGAAGGAGAGACCGAAAGCAAGACGGAGAATGCTGCCATGATGGAGGAGAGAGGGGAGGAAGTGGAGCCTTTTGAGGAAGAGGAAGATTCTGCAGTGATCCCAACACGGAAACGGCCAGAACACATCATTTCACGTGCTGAGATTGTGGATCAGGTGAAAGAGCCTTTGGTCGAAGACGGTGTGCAAGAAAAAGTGAGTGACCACTGCTTTTAGTTAGGATTTTAATGATTTGTTTGGGAAAAGGATTATATTTGGTAAAGGCAGGGATAATTTGGGCAAAATATACCACATGACCTTGCGATTGTAGCGGCTGCCGCTGGGGTTACACAATCGCCTTGCACCTATCAAGGACGCGGAGCGATCACCAGGCCGGGCTCGTCCAGGACGCCCGGGCAGGCCCGCGCTCGACTTGCCAGGCCTCGGTCGGGACGCCCGGGCAGGCTCGCCCTCGGCTTGCCAGGCCGCAGCCGGCCCGTGGGGCCACGCCCCCTGGCGCCAGGCCTGGGCAAACCCCCTGGCGGAATAGATATATATTGCCGACCGTAAAACGTTTTTCCCAGAGTGCCTGAGTGTTTGATTCTAATAAAGCAGCTCAGATGAATTCAAGCTTTTTGTCGCGTCCATTCTTTCGATCGACGTGGGAGCCACAGCTCCTTCATTGGTGACCTACCGACATGGACACGGCAGTCGCCCTTAAACTGCCTACCTTCTGGGAGGCTCACGCGGCGGTTTGGTTCGCACAAGCGGAGTCCCTGTTCGCCCTGCGGGGCATCACGGCGGACGACACCCGCTTCCACCACGTGGTCGCTGCGCTCGGTTCAGCCACCGCAGCCCGCGCCCTGAGCCTCCTCGAGAGCCCGCCAGCCGCGGACAAATACGGCGCGATTAAGAAGCTTCTCCTCGATGCTTTCGCCCTCCCAGCGGCGGAACGCGCACGGCGCCTGCTCGATTTGCCGGAGCTCGGCGACACGCGCCCTTCCGAGCGAATGGACTACATGCTTTCGCTGCTCGGCGAGCACTCTCCGGCATTCCTGTTCCGGGAGCTGTTCCTCCGTCAGCTGCCTAACCCGGTACGCCTCGCCCTGGCAAGCACGACGATCACAGATCCCCGGGCCCTTGCCAGAGAAGCCGACAAAATCTCCGCCGCGGGACAGCGCATCGCAGCGGCGACATGGGACCCGCCGCCGCCTGATGCACCATCCATGGCGCCCGAGCACCCGGCGCGTTCGACGGCCGAACTGCCGACGCAATTGGCGGCCGCTATACCGAGCCGACCACGTTCAGCACGACGTCCGAAGCCTCCACCCGACCAAGCGTGGTGTTCCTATCATGCCAGGTTCGGACAGAAGGCCCGGACATGCCGACCCCCGTGCACCTTCGGCGGGTCGGGAAACGGCCAGGCCGGCGTTCATTACCTGCCATGAGCGCCGGCCACAGTCACACGGGCAACTTACTGTTCATCACGGATAAAGCGTCCGGACGGCGCTTCCTGTGCGACACCGGCGCCCAAGTGAGCGTCATGCCCGCCTCTGACCAGGACAGGCAATCCGCGGTTTGCGGCCCCTCCTTGGTTGCGGCCAACGGATCGACTATCCGCACCTTCGGCCCGCGCAACGTCACCCTCTGCTTCGGCGGCCAACGCTTCGCTTGGACGTTTGTAACCGCCAACGTGCCCATGGCTCTGCTCGGCGCCGACTTCCTCTGCGCACACGGACTGCTGGTGGACGTCCAACGGCGTCGTTTAATCAACGCTGAAACCTTCAGCTCCCTGGTATGCACATTGAGCAGCTCCGCGCCGACCGAGCTGGCATGCACCGTCCCGGCGGCGAACGAGTTTGCTCGCCTGCTCGCGGAGTTCCCGGCCCTCACGCGGCCGACGTTTTCGGCCGTCGCAGTACGGCATGGGATCGAGCACCACATACCAACCACGGGCCCGCCGGTCTACGCCAGGGCCCGCCGCCTCGACCCAGCCAAGCTTGCCGTTGCGAAGGCCGAATTCGACGCGTTGGAGCACCTCGGCATCGTGCGGCGCTCCGATAGCGCGTGGGCCTCGCCACTGCACATCGTGCCAAAGCCGGGGGGTGGATGGCGCCCGTGTGGCGACTACCGCCGTCTTAATGACGCTACAACACCCGACAGGTACCCGATCCCGCATATCCAAGACTTCTCCGCCCGTCTGGCGGGACGGGTCATTTTTTCAAAAATTGATCTCATACGGGGATATCACCAGGTACCTGTCAGGGCGGCCGACGTCCCTAAAACGGCAGTCATCACGCCGTTCGGCTTATTCGAGTTCTTGCGGATGCCGTTTGGTCTCAAGAACGCGGCTCAGGCGTTCCAGCGCTTGATGGACGGCGTGCTGCGTGACCTGCCGTTCCTTTTCGTTTACCTGGACGACATCCTCGTCGCCAGCACGTCCCGGGCCGAGCACCTCCTCCACCTCCGAACACTGTTCGGGCGCCTCAGCGAGCACGGCCTCATCGTCAACCCGGCCAAATGCCACTTCGGCACGACGGCCGTTGATTTTTTGGGCCACCACATCACCAAGAACGGGGCTGTGCCGCTGCCAACCAAGGTCGAGGCCATCACCACTTTCCCGCGTCCCCGCACCATAAAGGCCCTGCAGGAATTCCTGGGAATGGTGAATTTTTATCACCGCTTCGTGCCCCGCGCTGCTCAACTCATGCGGCCCCTCTACGAAGCCCTCCGGGGCAAGCCGGCCAAGCACGACATCGCCTGGTCCGCAGCAATGGATGCGGCCTTCCAAAGCTCAAAGCGGGCCCTCGCCGACGCAACACTGCTCGCTCACCCGGTGCTCAACGCTCCCATCGCCCTCACCACGGATGCCTCCGACTACGCGGTGGGCGCCGTACATGAGCAATGGGTGAACGGGGTTTGGCAGCCACTCGCTTTTTTCAGCCGGCAGCTCCGGCCGAACGAGCTCAAATATAGCACGTTTGACCGGGAGCTCCTCGGTCTACACCTGGCCGTCCGCCATTTCCGCCACCTCCTGGAGGGCCGACCTTTCACGGCGTTCGTCGACCACAAGCCGTTGGTTTACGCCATGGCCAAGGTCACGGAGCCATGGTCGGCCCGCCAACAGCGCCACCTCTCCGCCGTGTCGGAGTTTACCACGGACATCCGGCACGTCGCCGGCAAAAACAACGCCGTGGCCGACTGTCTTTCCCGGGCCAGCGCGAACGCGGTCCACCTGGGCGTGGATTTTGCGCTCATGGCGGCGGACCAAACCACCGACACCACGGTGCAAGCCCTCCGGGCGGCGGACACGGGCCTCCGCCTGGCCGACATCCCCTGCGCGGACACCGTCCTGCTCTGCGACGTCTCCCAAGGCCGGCCTCGCCCCATCGTGCCCGTCACCTGGCAACGCCGCATCTTCGCCTCCCTCCACGGCCTTTCCCACCCGGGCCGGAAAGCTTCCCAGAAGCTGGTGTCGGCGCGTTTCGTCTGGCACGGCCTTCGTCGGGACGTCCGCGATTGGACCAGCGCCTGCACCGCCTGCCAACGGGCCAAGGTCCACCGACACACCCAGGCCCCGCTGGCACCTTTCACCGTGCCCGAACGACGTTTCGACCACGTCAACGTGGATCTGGTGGGCCCCCTTCCCCCATCACGAGGGTTCACACACCTGCTCACCATGGTGGACAGGACCACCAGGTGGCCGGAGGCCGTTCCCCTCGTCTCCACCACCACCGCCGACGTGGCGCAGGCCTTCATCGCCACCTGGGTCGCCCGCTTCGGCGCACCGGCGGACATCTCGTCAGACCGCGGACCACAGTTCACCTCCGAGCTGTGGGGCGCGGTCGCCCGCAACCTGGGGGTCAAGCTCCACCGTACTACGGCCTACCACCCCCAAGCAAACGGGTTGTGCGAGCGATTCCACCGCTCCATGAAGGCCGCGCTCATGGCCGGCCTTCAAGACGGCGGTTGGGCCGACCGGCTGCCGTGGGTCCTTTTGGGCCTTCGCACGGCCCCCAAGGAGGACCTCCAGGCATCCACCGCCGAGCTGGTCTATGGCCAGGTGCTACGCGTCCCGGGCGAATTCGTGCCCGACGCTACCAGCCCCTGGTCCGCAGCTCGCCAGCGCTCGGACCTCCAGGAGGCCGCCCGACGGTTTGCCCCCGTGCCGACATCCCACCACGGTGACCCCCAGTCCTACGTCCCCCCAGCACTCCGCACCGCGGAGTATGTTTTTGTGCGTCACGACGCACATCGGCGGCCACTCCAGCCGCCGTACGACGGGCCCTTCCGGGTGCTGCGACGGGACGACAAGTCGTTCGTCATCGACATCGGCGGCAGGTCGGACCGGATTGCAGTGGACCGCCTCAAGCCGGCGCACGTGGACGTCGACCACCCACCACGGGTGGCCCTCCCGCCGCGGCGAGGCCGCCCCCCGTCCACGGTGCCCCCCACTCGACCGCCCACCACCTCACCGGACCCCCTCCCACGACCCACCAGGGGTCGCTTCGGCCGGGTCATCAGGACCCCCCTCAAGTTGACCCTGCCGGTGCAAGTCGATTCTGGGGGGACGTGTGTAGCGGCTGCCGCTGGGGTTACACAATCGCCTTGCACCTATCAAGGACGCGGAGCGATCACCAGGCCGGGCTCGTCCAGGACGCCCGGGCAGGCCCGCGCTCGACTTGCCAGGCCTCGGTCGGGACGCCCGGGCAGGCTCGCCCTCGGCTTGCCAGGCCGCAGCCGGCCCGCGGGGCCACGCCCCCTGGCGCCAGGCCTGGGCAAACCCCCTGGCGGAATAGATATATATTGCCGACCGTAAAACGTTTTTCCCAGAGTGCCTGAGTGTTTGATTCTAATAAAGCAGCTCAGATGAATTCAAGCTTTTTGTCGCGTCCATTCTTTCGATCGACGTGGGAGCCACAGCTCCTTCACGATGAAATTAAAGGTTGCTCATTTTATTTTATTACCTCCGCCACCGAAAGTGGATGGATGGAGGTTATGTTTTCACCCCTGTCTGTCTGTTTGTTTGTGAATAAGATGTCTCAAAAAGTTGTGGACGGATTCAGACGAGATTTGGCGGAGAGGTAGTGTATGCGACGATGATGAAAATGATTCGATTTTGGTGAAGATCCGGATTCGGATCTGGCTAATATAATTTGCCAGCGGGGTCACCCGTGGGAATCCCACGGGCATGGATGTGTGTGACATTTCGACATATTGAGTTAGATGCTGCACCTGCACATTCAGTTATATAAAATGGTTACTGGCAATTGATCACATCCACAAATGATGTAATCCACACAATTTATGTACTTTACATAACGTTAATAGGAATACATGGCCGTGTCGATGGGAAATACAGTTTGTTTGAAATAAATCACAAATATCAGAAGAAAGTTTTTAAAATTTAGAACTATTCTCACTCAGAGTTAAACATCACCGTAATATTATGCGGTTGCTTCAACGTTTTCGGTGAATTATATGTCATTCCCATCTACACGGGCATGTATTCCTATTAACGTTATGTAAAGTACATAAATTGTGTGGATTACATCATTTGTGGATGTGATCAATTGCCAGTAACCATTTTATATAACTGAATGTGCAGGTGCAGCATCTAACTCAATATGTCGAAATGTCACACACATCCATGCCCGTGGGAATTCCACGGGCATGGATGTGTGTGACGAATTTTAAATATATGTCGACTGTTATTTTAGGCGGTGTATTTTCGTTTATCATCATAGCGCGATTTTAAAAAATATATCGCATTTTCCTCTCCAATACCTCCTCACACTTTACACACACACCGGCCCATGTTTACATATATACACACACAGACACAGACACAGACACAGACACAGACACACACAGACACGCACAGACACACACACACACAGACACACACACACACACATATATACACATACACAAAAAAAACACACACACACACACACACACTTACAGACACATATACACACACACATATATATATACACATACACACACACACAGACATATCTATCTATAATTCCACTAATCTCTGTGTGTATGTTTGTTTGTTTGTTTGTATGTTTGTATGTTTGTATGTCTGTGACCGCTGTTTCTCGACAACCACGGGTCTGATATACTTTAAACTTGCCAGGTATATTGCTGGGGACCCGAGGATGTGCCTTTTCAAGGTTTCATATTAATCGGACAAGTAGTTACCGAGCTATGTCCAAAAAACGATTCAACCAATCAGAGAGCAGCGAGCTATCACGTGTGCCGAACGTGCCGAACAGACTCTGCCTCGGACGGCACATTTGAGAGCGTATTCATTTATTTCACGTTGGCAAACTATGTTGCCGCTATGTTGGCGTTAAACTATGTTTTAAAACTAATTAAAACTAATTTGCGATTCTTTCGCTCTCCTGCGCGTTTGTGCACGCTATGGCGATTTCTTTACCAAACTCCGCAAGCCGTTCGCTTTGGACCAAACCATTTCATGTAAATAGAGGGGGGGGATTGTCACCGTACTCGCAAGCCGTTCGCTTTGGACCAAACCATTTCATGTAAATAGAGGGGGGGGGATATAATTTTAGATACAGATATAGTACGGGCATGCCCTAGTATATACACATACAACAACAACATGCATTTTAAGGCCATTTTCCCTGCTAGAGCGGGGGTTAGCCTACATACACATACACACACATATATACACACACACACACACACACACACACACACACACACACACACACACACACACACACACACACACACACACACACACACATATACACACACACACACACACACACACACACACACACACGTACACACACACACGTACACATGTCCCACATGTATATATCCCACATCCTACATGTTTAAAGTGTATGTGCCCTTCCCCCCTCCCCCGCCCGGCAACGCTGGGTACTTCTGCTGGTAACTAATAAAATAAAAACGAAGAAATATCTCTCGGTAATTTCATGAAACTCGGTGGAATTGGATGAAATTCGCTCGGTGAATTCACTCGGTTTATTCGGTTCGGCTCGGTTCACTCGGTTTAAAGAAAAAGCGATAATGTCGACATGTTGCCGTCTGTGTCATGTTGGGCGGTGTATGATACTTGTTGGCGGTGATATGGTGTATTTTAAAAAATATATCTCTGCGTTTTCCCGCGATGCTGACACCGAGTCTAAAACCATCAATAAAATTGAAATCAGATGGTGAGTTAGATTGGAGATAGAGGCGTGAGAGAGACTCAAGATCCGAAGGATCGGATCGGATTTTCTTCCCGTTTTTTTTCAACCGAGTCTAAAACTATGTTAGCGACTGCGAAAAATGAAATGATATATCGAATTAGAATTGAAATAAACCTGTGTGAGAGAGAAAGACAGCACGGGCCTAACTAAACAGGCCTCAAATCTATTCGAGAAGGAGGAGTGGGTGGAGCTACTCTGCAAACCGAGTAAGCCACACCCCCGGACAGACGTCCAACAGAATCACCTTCGCCTATTATAATATAGATTAAGTGATTCTTCACCATTGGGGGACAGGGCTAAAACCGACATATAGCACAATATCTCAAAAAGTTATGGACAGATTTGGACTAAACGTGGTGGACAGGTTGGGTGTCTGACAAGGACGATTTGATTCGATTTTGGTGAAGATCTGAATATGGATTCGGATACGAGAATTATTTAATTTTTAAGTGATTCTTCACCAACAGGGGTCCCAGCCCTCCTATTTTTCCTATTTATTCCTACTTTTTAATAGGATCCTATAAATCTCCTATTTTTTGGTGGAAATTCCTATTTTTCCTATTTTTTAACCCTCAATGTTCCAAAATTTAAATTGATATATTAATTAGTAGAATTTCTGTATCTAAGCGTCAGAACAGACATTCCTATACCAATCGTCAGCCATGGAATTGCTTTCTGGGTCCATAATCGCAAGACAAATTTCCAAAACGACTTTAAGCTCAAATCCCCGAAGAACATATGTCTCTTTGTCTTTTTCTCGAAAACCGTTTGTTCGATCGATTTCACAAGTGGTGAGTGCATTTTTGAGGACTCAACAAAGTGCAGTGTTGAGGAAAAATTGAGTATGCAGTGATGACGTCACAAATAAATACTGTACGAAGTGGAGGCATGTCGTTTACACCATGGTGTAAAGTACGTGTTGTTATTGATCTCGACTGGAAATGATATGTATATCTTATGTATATTATGTTATTGTTATTTTTGACTTTGTCCTAATATTAAGTATATCCTTCCAAACAATTGTTTTACCTTTATGATTCGTGCTTCATGCTATTCAGTAACAGAATTATAAAAGATAAAATGAGATGAAAATAATATAACTATGTTTATCACGCATTTCTCTTGGATTATCTCATATACTTTGTGAAGAATGACTGAATGATACCTTGACCATTATCATTGTCCTTTGTCTTATTTCAAAAGTTCAGCTGAGCTCAATTTTTAAGGTTTGTACTTTACTTAGAGTAACAAAACCAACTGTGAACTTTGCGGTTATTCAGTTATTACTAACAACCTTTCCCTAAAGATTCTACCTGAAATTGAACTTTTCTACTAATTTGCTAAACATTGACATTTGATACTACATGTTTAACTCAATCTTTCGCTTATTACAATGAGATTGTATTTTGCCTAAAACTAATAGTATTTGGCAAAGAACTAATTCAATCGACAATTCACACATTTCATCATTTAATTGCAGATAATAAAGAAGGACCACGACACAAAATAGGGATTACAACTTAATTTTGTATACTTTCGTGTGGTAGTTGCATATTCAGCTTTTAACAAAATTACAGTAGAATTAAAATTTACATACGCAATGCTGCACAATAGGTAATGCAAGCAATGTAGGACAATAAAAAAACAAACAAACAAAAAACAATAAAGACTGTTAAAGTCTTGTTGTTTCATAATCTTCTGAAGATAGTACAACAACAATACCAAAGATACATAATTGAATTGTCATCGCTTAGCTTGAACTCAGATTAGTGTTCAAGCTATTCAGCAGTGGAGAAAATGCAATTATCGGGTGGTAAACATGTTAGGACATGTTATTTATCATCTTTCTTGTTTCAGGTATAATCTGCAGACCGGTAAGAAATTTGTTGATTTGCCTTTAAATTACTTTGTTTGTTCTCATTATTTTACTAACTTATGTTTCAGTTTTGAAAAAAAAAACTGTTTGGTTCACAGTTCTTTCCACTTCATGCGTTAACAGGTTAGGATTTTCTATGCTAATTCATTTAATCTTATCTCATATTTGTTTTCTTTTTGACAGGTATACTCCCAGCAGTATAATGCCTGGTGGGAGAACTAAATTTAACCCACAGTGGTTGAAAAGTGGACATGGATGTAGGCTTTCTGACTGGTGTCAGCCTGGCAAGTCCTCAGTGTTCTCAGCTTACTGCTCGTTGTGCCATTCGGAAGTGAGGTGTGACAATCAGGGTGTGAAACAACTGACACAACATGCCCAAAACAAAGGGCACCTGAAGCGTGCGAAGGAACTGCTGGGTGGGTCACAGACGTTGCTGACATTCGTTCAACCATCAACTTCATCTGCTTCAGCATCAGGGTCAGCTTCTACAGATGAGCCAAGTCGTGCAGCTTTAGTCTGTATGTCCAAAAAAGACGCTATTACAAAAGCAGAACTTCTATGGACATTGAAAGTTGTTCGTTCGAATCTGAGCTACTCTTCCTGTGACGGTTTGAAGGATCTTCTGCAGGCAATGTTTCCTGGTGTTATCCCGGATGGTTTCTCAATGAGCTCATCGAAAGTTTCATATGTCATTAGCGAAGCCACAGGTCCTTATTTTCAGGACATGATAGTCACTGATGTTAAGAATTCAGCTTCTGGCTTCAGCCTCATGTATGATGAAACCACCAATAAACAGAACTTGAAGCAACTAGAAATCCGTGTACGGTATTGGTCTGATGCCGAGGAACAGATATTAGTATTTCACCTCAAAACTTACCTCATGGGTCATGCAACTGGAGAAGATTTGTCCAGGAAAATAATCTCTGCCTTGGATGAATCAAAACTGCAGCTTCAGGATATTATCATGCTCGGCAGTGATGGGCCTAATGTGAGCACCACTGTGTGGAGACAGATTGACAAAGCCATTCTCGACAACAGGGGCCCTGGTCTCCTTGATGTAGGGACATGTACTCTCCATACAGTACACAATGCTTTTGCCAAAGGACTTGCAGAGTACTGTGGAAACCTAACTGAGCTTGCAGTGGACATTTTCTACTGGTTCAAAGGCTCTGCTGCTAGATCTGTTGATTTTCAAGACATTCAGCATAAATTGGGTGCTGTTCCAAAAAAGCCTTTGAAGCATGTCGAGTGCAGGTGGTTGACACTGGGACCTGCAGTGGAGCGGCTGATAGAGATCTGGGAATCTCTCAAAGAGTATTTCTTGGTATTTCTTCCAAAGCAGCAGCCAAAGGACATGTTTAAACCCAGGTACAAAAGAATCAAAACAGAACTACAGCGACCGGAAATAAAAGCTCAACTGCATTTCCTGAAGTTCTTGGCAGCAACATTTGCAGAGTTCCTCACCTTCTTCCAGTCAGAGCAACCACTTGTGCACATTCTATATGACAAACTCCATGACCTGCTCAAAAAACTGATCAGAAGAATTATGAAGACTCCTTCAGTTGATGCTGTGAAAGACATCTCAAACCTTGATGTTTCCATTGTTGCAAACCAGCTGGAGAATGAATCCATGGGTGTGGGAGAGGATACCCGACGGTGTATCGCTAAGTTGAAAGTCTCTGAGAGGGAAAGGATGTATCTTGGGATGAGGAAGTGCTACCAGGCAGCCATAGTACACCTACAAAAGAAGCTTCCATTGACAAACAAAATCCTGAAGAATGCCAGATGTCTGCAGCCACAAAACAGGACTGCTGCATGGTCTCTTGAATCAGCCAAGAGCCTGTCCAGACAGCTGAAGAGGAATATTGACAGTGACAGCATTGCAGATGAATGGAAGGTGTACCAAGAGGAAGCCATTCCTACTGACTGGTCCCAGGAAACACAGGAGAATGAAGAAGAAGTCTGCATGAAGAGAGTGGACAGTTACTGGGGAAAAGTGTTGGCTTTAAAAGGCTGTACGGGAAACTGTAAATTCCCCCAAGTGAGACAAATGATAAGGATTGTCCTTGCACTGTCTCACGGAAACAGTGACGTGGAACGCGCATTCTCAATCAGTGGGAAAAGTGTCACCAAGGAGAGAGTTAGTCTGAGCGAGGCATCAATCAATGGTCTCCGTGCAACAATGGATGGCATGAGATTGTATGGTGACCGGCCCGAAATGGTCCCAGTCACAAAGGGACTCCTCTCGTTAGGACGTTCTGCTCACATGCACTATATGCAGAGACTTGAAGAAGAACGAAAAGCCAAGGAAGATGAACAGAAAGCCAGGGAGAAAACCAGGCAAGAGAAAGAAGAAAGAGAGAGAACAGCTAAGATTGCTGTAGAGAAGGCAGCGGAGCTGTCTCGTAAGAGCGAGGACTTGAAGAAAACAGAGAAATCTCTGGCAGCAAAAGAGTCATCTCAGCAGATGTCACTGACTGTTAGCAACAGTCTGCTTGATCAAGCAAATAAAAAGCTTAAGGTGGCGCTTAAGAAAGGTGACATGACTGAAATTGCAGTAGCTCAGGCCATGCTTGAGTCTGCTCAGAAAAAGATTCAAGAGACACAGACTCGTATGGTGGAAACCAGGGAGGCGCAGAGAAAAGTGGAGAAGAAAAAGCAGACTTTGATAGAGTCCATGGTGGCTGCCAAAAAGAAGAAGTCATAGTTTTTGTTGTCGATGTTAAGACGGGTGGGCCCAAGTTCATTGGGGGTGTGTCCATGCCCATACATGTACATGTATTTGCATAAATCTTGCAGCAATAAAGCTACCGATGTTGTTCCAATGCTGAAATCTGTGCTATTACTTCCTAGTTTTTTCCTATTAAACTCCTATTTTTTGTGATCAGAATTCCTATTTTTCCTATTATTTTGTCAAAGTGGCTGGGACCCCTGCATCATTGATAGATCTGGAGAAAAGCAATATATAACATGATATTTAAAAAAAGATGTGGACGTCTTTAGATGAAACTTGGTGTACGAGTTGGTTAGGTGACGAGAACAAGCCGATTAGATTTCGGTTCAGGTCCGAATCCAGATTCAGCCTACAGTGGGATACAAAATGTAAATTGTTCAGCCTGGCGGAGGTATTCGCTCTACCGAGTGCCGTTATAGTTTTATACAGGGTTCAGGCTCATTGAAGAGTAAGGCAATGCAGACTAAATGGCTACAAAATGATGGTGGGACAATGTGTCTGCAGTTGGACACAAAAAAGCAAGGGAATGAAATGAATGAACAGGAAAAGAAAGGCAAATAACCTGTCTACTATCTGAGAACTTGTGGTTTGGTCTTGTCACCGGAAATTCCAATAATGTTTCGAACTTCAGATTCCACAGTTCCCAGTAGAAACGGATGTGATGCTGGGGCACCAACCTGAGGGTGAGGACAGTGCTCCGTTGAGCTTCGGACAAAGGCAGCTGGCTCAGTTCAGGAGAGGTCAAGGCTAATGGTGAGGTGTAAAAGTTCAAGAGACTGAATCTCTTCCCAAGGCCTACCCTGGAAATAAATATGTGGTTTCATTTGATGATCCTTCTGAAGCAACCAAGTGAGAATGCGATTTGTCTGGATGGAAAGACAAGTTTCATTTATCAGACAAAATCGTAATAAATTCCAGATCAGCAGAGTGATGCAGCTATGGAATGACTGTCAGTGGAATGGGATACTGCACATGACACAATGCGGAGTCATCTGCAAAAAGTTGGAGAGGGTATTTCAGAGAATAAGAGAAGTCGCTGCCTTGGGGATGGATGAGAAACAAGACTGGACCCAAGACACTGCCTTGGGTACTCAAACTTCCACTTGGAGAGGAGAGGTGCTCGATTGATAGCAACGCTTTGCCTTTGCGAGTGGAGAAAGTCAGAAAACTAGGTGTGAAAGCAGCCTTGTATGTCACAGACAGCGGCCTTGGCAAGTAGGGCAGGATGCCAGATTGTATTGAATGTTTGAGATCTGTCTCGTGAGGTGATCCTCGCTATTTGTTTGAGATGTAGGTTTTGGGTGCAGTCACCCGTCCAGAGTTGAGTGACCGGGACAGAATCCAAACTGATGATCAAAGATCATGCTATTTGAAAAAACAAATTGAAGACGATGTCAGCAGCAATGATGGATTTTTTTTTTTTGTATACTTAGTTGAGGCTCGTGTAAGAGCTAACACATATAACATATAATAAAGGGAGCAGGAGACAAGAGAGATAGAGAGGGAGGGAAGCACAACATCAGTAGAGAACAGGGACATCAGGAGATTTGGGGTGGGGTACAGAGGATAAACAATATGGACACAACTAGGACTTTAAGGGAAAAAAATGGAATTTGAAAGAGGTGGATTTTGGTGTATTAACGGGGGTAGAAAAGATCAAGGTTTTGGGTGGGGGAAGATAAGAGATGGTCGTGAACAGCTGTTTTGAAGACCTGGAGGGAGGAGAGGGATTGAAGAGATTGTGGGTGTGTGTTCCAGAGGCAGGAGAAAAGAGTGAAGGTGAGCAGAGAGTCTTGATTTTGGCAATTTCACCAGAAGAGGGTTGCTGGCAGATCTTGTGCGTCCCGCAGGAATATTTGGGGGACAGAGCACAGGCATAGCAAGCGGAGCAAGGCAGGAGAGGAGGCTGTAGAAGACAAAGACTTCATCGTGGGAGATACCAATGATTCTGAAAGCTTTGGTTTCAACCACGTGAAGCTGAGCTTGGTGTGACGCCAGAATCACCTGCCCAGAGGGGAGAGCAGTATTCCATTGAGCTGCGGATGAAAGCTTTGTACGTGATGAGGAGCTTGGAGTTGCCAAGGAAGGACTTCGCACGACGGATGATGCCCAGACAGACGGCGACTGGCTTTGGAGGCCAGCTTGGAAATGTGGTTTTCCCAGGAAATATCTTGGCAGATAAAAAAAAATTTTAAAGCTTGAGAGACAGAACTTCTTCCAGAGGACTGTTGCAAAAGTAGATGGGAGGGTTTTCCAGACGGTCTTTTCGGAGAGACATAGTGGGAGTGGGAGATTTGTCAGGATTGAAAAACATGTTCCACTTGTCTGACCAGTTTATGATGTTATCCAGGTCTGCAGAGAGTGAGGAGGCTGCAGACTGCCGATCTGAGGGATGAGATATGGAGCGGCAGAGAGTGCAGTCATCAGCAAAGAGATTGAGAGGAGGTTCCAGAGAGTCGGAGAGATTATTAATGAAGACCAGAAAATGCACAGGGCCTAGAACTCTGCCCTGAGGAACTCCAGCCTGAACAAGAAGGGGAGATGAGAGAATTCCAAAACTGATTCCATGACTTTGCTTATAATTGGAAGAATTGATCGGACCTGTAGTTGCATCCTTGTGGATGGGAGTAATGTTTGTTACCTTCCAGTCAAATTGGTGACACCCATTGGAGAAGGACCGAATAAATAGGGCAGACAGAGAGAAGCAAGAGCAGCATATGAGAACATGTTCATTGATGCTATCTGGTCCCATCGCCAAAGAAGGGTTGACACTGGAGATAACTCTTTCTACCGATTTGAATGAGAATGACATGAAGTCCAGTTGACAGTGGGTACACGGGTAAGATGAGAATGGAGGAGGAGGTGTTGGCTCCGTGATATTTGGAAGCAAACACTTTTGAAAAGTTCTGTTTTTTTCTCAAGCAGAGTGTGCATTGATGTATTTTGAATTTGGTGGCCTCACTCAGGTTAGTCTTCCATGTTGAGAAAACGATCTGTTTGACGGTAACTACCTCTCCACTGGATTTATCCTCTAGGATGGATAGGATAGTCAGTCGGGATGGGATACACCGATGCATGAGAGAAAGTAGGCTTTGGTGAAAGTAAGGCTCGTGGAAGAGCTGTGACAAGAATTACGCAAACATGCAGATAGGTACACGAGACAACACCAGTCTTGACTTTCACACAAACACAGCCGCTGAGATTGGGGCAAGTGGCGTCACTTCCTGGAGCACTGTCGGTACCAGCGACGCCATCTTTCTGACATCGCTTTTCTCTCCGCATTCAGTGGGGCAATTGAGGAGGAATTTCCTCCTCCCCATGGATCTCGACCAATGGGGTTGTTTGTCCGTGCTGTCCTTTCAAATGCCGAGCATCAAACATGGAAGCGACACATACCGTTTTTGAAGTCTTTGGTATGACTTGGCCGTGTTTTGAACCACCTTCTCCATTACTTCTCCATTTTTACATCTCTTCTCTTCTCTGACCTCTAGTTACACAGATAATGGGCACTTTTGCTCTCATAAAGAAAACCTCCATTTGCACCCAACTTCCTCATAAGGTATTTAACATACTTGTTCAGGTTCAGTATAAACTTGGCAGTAATGGATTCCCAATGTTGCATCATCGGAAACGATGATCCCTCTTCACTTCTTTTTTGACCAGAATGAGTTTTCCATATTTTGTGCACATTATTGACAAATACCAGATGGAATGGATGGACGTATATTTATAAGTGCACGATTTTGTCTTTCTTTGAGATTTGTAGCTTCAATTAATTGGGGAAAAAGGTTGACGACGTAATTTAGATTTTATACATGCGTGACCAGATCACTGTCCTGTTAATGACGTGGACGGAAGTGCTGTTACTAGAGAGAGAAAAGGTGAGTGTTCACCATAATGAGGACCAGCTCTTGTTTGTTTGTGTTGCAGGAAGAATCCAGTGGAAGAGGCTGGGGGTCATCTTTGGGAAGCTGGGGGATGTCTCTCATCTCTTCTGCGACTGCCACCGTCTCTAGTGTCGGTATGTTTTTATCCTTGTGAATTGTTGGAAAGTTTTTCCCTGAATATCCAAGCGGAGGGCATAAAGTCCATCAAGCCTGCACAATAGTTGCCTACCTATGGTTGTTTGTCCCTGCTCTTTCCTTTATAAAATGCTGAGCGTCGACCAAGGAAGTGGCACATTGTATTATTAAAGACGTTTGTATGACTCGACCAGGCTTCAAACTGCCAACCTCAGATGGAGCAGACAAGTCTGGTTCGATTTTCTGCCATTAATCTGATTTGAACCCATTGACCTCTTGGATTCCGATGCAGCCCTTTTTGATTTGCACTAAACGGCTATTCCTGGCTGAGAAATTGCTTTGATCTTTCAAAAGTAGGGTTTTTTGTGTCATAATTAGCCTTATTTTGCCATTTATGTGAGTGGACACAGTGCATTTGTTATCAGGACATACTTCCTGTTTGCTTTCCTTTGTCTAGGTCATACTCTTAGTCATGTTGTGGAGAAGGCTGAAGAGTCTCTTGGCATTTTGAGTCCAACCGAACTCTCAGCAGAAGGAGACGAAACGACACAGGCGATTGGTAAGGCTGAGCTCGTGTTTACATTGAAGGTGTGGGTGTGGGTGTGGTTATGCGTAGGATGAAGGTAAATGACAAGTCTTCAATTTTGTTTGAGGATTACGAAGGTGCTTGTAATGTCATGTTGGTTGTTTGTTGCACTGGTTGGTAGCGAATGTGACAAAAAAGCACTTGGGCAATTCCACCGTTACTCACATTATATATACATGTATAGATGCATTAATGTAATGTATTGTAATGTGAGTAACCGTGGAATTGCCCACTTGTATCAATAAGCAGGTACGAATAAAATCGACAGATTTTAATGAGAAATTGCTTTCAATTAATAAACTGAGTAAAGTGTTGAAAACCCTTTACTTTTCGTTCCTCCGCACGTTATATTCAGTCTGCATTGCCATTTGTTTGATCTCCTAGTAATCCAACTACAATACACGTGCACACTTCTAGTTTTTATCCGTTAGTAATTTTACAACTTTCACAGTAAAAAGCTGTTGGAGAATGAAGTCATTTGTACATATCATCCAAGGATCAACAACAAACTATCTATAACATCTAGAGCATCTTCATCGATCGACTTTGCATTTATTATCTGATTACTGAAGTAATTGTAGAGTATTCTATTTTTCATCATTCATAATGGCACGCACAATTTTTCGCCACGACTGAGCTGCTCAGTCTGAATTAATTTTTTTTATAGCACAAGCTCACAAACTTTCTAGTGAAAACAGATCTATGCGCTCAACATACGACACCTTTGGCTGACTTTCTGAAATCTCAGCTAGTACGTTGGATGATTTATTCTTGTGGTTTAGCAGTTTAGCTGGAAGGAACAACCACTCAACTTGCAGAACTTTTCCGTAAACCTCGTGGCAATTTTGTTGAAAAAAGTTGATTTGGACATTTATCAGATGGGGGATCTTCGGATGGAATGGATGACATAGTGGGCTTCAGCGAAGCACGCAGCATGCAACATTGGGCCAGTCAACCTACTGTTCCTCAGTTATTTCTTGCCTGGAATTTTGGACACTTCCTGGTTGAACTTTCAGCAAAGCGCACATCTTTGGGATGGTTAACTTTACTCCCATAGAGACTTAATACCTTGCAATGCATCTTCTTGCTGAGGTCTCCAGCACATATCTGCAATTCTTGTGGATTTGTTTGTTTCCATTTCGCGGTTTCTTGTAGTGTATTATCCCCATGCTTTTTGAAAGAAAAAGAAAAAAAGGGGGGATGTTATAATCTGCTCCGTCTGTCACGCTATATCCTCCTAAACGGTTGTGCAGGAATTCACCAAACCTAGTATTTGTGATCACCAGATGGCAAGAATATGCAAGAGCAGTATCATTTTTGGCTCTGCCTCTGGTTTTTTTTTTTTGTTTTGTTTGGTTGTTTACACAATCGAGGCTCGCGTAAGAGCTAACACATCAAACACGAAAACATGCATGGTCACATTTAGTATACAATAAAGGGAGCGGGAGACAAGAGGGGGAGGGAGAGGAGTGCATACAAGCACAACAAAAGTAGAGAACAGGGAAGTTGGTAGATCTGTGGAAGGGAGAGGGCCGGTGGGAGAGGGAGGGAAGAGAGGGGGGGGGGGGGAGAGGCATAAAACACATGGTCACTGCTCGCACTTCCAGGAAAGAAGTCGGTATTTCAAAAAAAGTGGATCTGGGGTGAATTAACGGGGGTAGAATATTAACGGAGGATCTCGACATAATTGTCCTGTATCGTAGCCGTAGGGGGGGGGGGGGGGGAGAGGAGAGGTACACGGTATAAAGCAAATGAACACTACTCCAAATTTCAGGAAGGAAGTTGGAGATTGAAAGAGGTGTATTTGGGGTGTATTAACGGGGGTAGAAAAGATCAAGGCTTTGGATGGGGGAAGATAGGAGATGGTGGTGAACAGCTGGTTTAAAGACATGGAGGGGGGAATGGGATTGAAAAGAGTTGGGGTCAAAATGTCAAATACCAAAAAATGCACTTACAGGCGCATTTTAAAAGTTTTTTTTATTTATGAGACTGTATGTGTGATCAACATTGGGGGACGCATGAAATATGCAACGCTTTTTCGCTTTGATCCCTGGTTCATGCCCCAGTAGGGGTGAGAAGTTTGGGTTGCTGTCATCAAAACATGAATTTTTTTCAACTCGTGCGTTGATATTGGGTAATTACCGTGCCAGTGGAACTTTTTGCCATCTTTCAACTTTGTTTTAGGTGGGAAGCATGGGGGCGTGCAATGGTGCGTCATTGACTTCGCTCTAGTTTTGAAATTGTGACTTGGTTTCGCATGTAATATTTTGTACATTAGCAATTTTCAACTTTTCTCAAATGGGAATATCGTAATCGAGAAACTTGTGACCATTTCACGTGACTCCTCCTGAGTTGCACCAACAATTAAATGTTGGGTGAGTTTAGCTAGAGGACCAGCCAAGCAGCTAGCATCAGTTTTCCTGTTTGCTTTTTACAGACCGTCCACAGAATGTTAATTCGGAATTCAGTAGTATCCCAAATTTATTTCCTTGCGCCTGTGATAACGCCACAATCTCCTCTGTCAACGGTGCCCTGAGAAGGAAGTTGAGGAAGCGATAAAAGCAATGAAGGGTAGAAAAGCGGGAGGGCCGACGGGAGTTGTGGGAGATATGTTGAAGGCAGCAGGAAGTTGGGGTGTGAAGAGAATGACAGAGATCTGTAATCTGGTGGTGAAAGAAGGCCACATTCCAGTGGATTGGGAACTGAGTACCCTCGTCCCTCTATACAAGGGGAAAGGTGACCCTCTGGAGTGTGGCTCGTACCGAGCGATAAAGTTATTGGAGCATGGAATGAAGGTATTGGAAAGGGTGTTGGAGAGGAGGATAAGGAAGAAAGTGAAGATCGACGAAATGCAGTTTGGATTCATGCCAGGAAGAGGAACGACAGACGCGCTTTTCATTGTGAGGCAGTTGCAGGAGAAGTACATGGAGAAGAGGAAGAAGTTGTTTCTTGGGTTTGTTGATCTGGAGAAAGCATTCGATCGGGTTCCACGCAAAGTATTGACATGGGCATTGAGGAAGTTAGGAGTGGAGGAATGGTTGATCAGAGTAGTGATGGCAATGTACAAAAGAGCGCGCACAGCTGTAAGGACGAAGGACGGGAACAGTGGTGAGTTTGAGGTGAAGGTGGGAGTGCATCAGGGGTCGGTACTAAGTCCACTACTATTTGTAGCTGTGATGGAGGTGCTGGCTCAGAACGTAAAGGAGGGTTTACCATGGGAGTTGTTGTATGCAGATGATCTGGTGTTGATTGCGGAAAGTATGGATGGACTGAAGGAAAAAATGTACACGTGGAAGGAATGTATGGAGACAAAAGGTCTGAAGGTGAATATCGGAAAGACGAAGGTGATGGCAAGTGGTAAAGCATGTGGTGAGGTGGAAAGAACTGGGAAGTGGCCCTGTGCTGTGTGTCGGAAGGGTGTCGGAGTGAACTCCATTCAGTGTACAATGTGCGCTGAGTGCGTTCATCAAAAATGTCGTGGTCTGAGAGGGTCATTAACCAGTGTGGCAGCTACATTCAAATGTAAGGTGTGCACAGAGGGAGCTGCAGATGGAGGAAATGTTGAGTTGGATCTTGGAGACGGCGTGAAGCTGGAAGATGTGAAAACATTTTGCTACCTCGGAGACATGCTGAATGGAGAAGGTGGATCAGACTCGGCAACGGTTGCTCGAGTGAGATGTGCATGGAAGAAGTTTCGGGAATTGAGTGGCATGCTGATGATGAGGGGAGTGTCGTTGAAGCTGAAGGGAAAGGTGTATGCTGCATGTGTGAGAAGTGTTATGATTTATGGGAGCGAGACATGGGTAATGAACGTAGAGCAGCAACGAAGGTTGGAAAGGGTGGAAATGCGAATGGTTCGATGGATGTGCGGAGTATTGTTGAGAGAGAGGAAGACAAATGATGAATTGCGAAAGACGATGGGAATAGAGCCTGTGATTGATGCTGTGAAGAGGAACAGGTTGAGAAGGTTTGGTCATGTGTTGAGGAAGGATGAAAGTGACTGGTTGAGAAGAGTGATGGAAATGAATGTAGAAGGAAGTAGAAGACGGGGAAGACCGAGAAAGACTTGGCTAAAGATGGTGGAAGAAGAAATGCGGGCAAGGGGGTTAACAAGGCGAGATGCAGAAAATAGGGCAAAATGGAGAAGATTGTCATGGGGACCGCAAGGCTAACCCCCGCTCTAGCAGGGAAAATGGCCTTTAAAATGCATGTTGTTGTTGTTGTTGTCCACAGAATGTTAATTCGGAATTCAGTAGTATCCCAAATTTATAACATAATGTAACTCAAACGTTGCACTGTATTTATGTGACCTCGGATTTGGCATTCTGTTCGGGGTCACTAATGCATCTGTCAGACAGTATCCAACCTTTCAAACTGAAGGCACTACCAACTAGTACAGCAGCTCAAAGGGCAAGCTTTTTCTTTTGAGCTGTTAGGGTTGGAATAATTCATAAACATTCCTTGTTTTTGCCGCTGCACAATTATCGCTTTTGTTTTTAAGTTATTTCTCTGAAATAATCTCATAGAGTGGGCCCCGGTGCCGGCCGTCCAACTGTATGTACGCCCGTTAACATTTGACACAAACAGCTTGTCACAAACTACCCAACCTATTATGGACCTCATTGGGGTTGTGCCGGCATCAGGACAGCAAGGTACCATTGGGTTGTGCCACCATCCGGATGCGCCAGGTGTTAAAAGGTTTTGGTGTTAAGGTGTTATGGTGTTAAGGTTAAGGTGTTAAGGTGTCCGGATAAAGGTGTTAAAAGAGGGTTTTGCCCCTAAATATTGGTATTTCATTCAAAAATCTTCTTCTCAGAAACTGCCAGACAAATCCAGACCAAAACTTGCCAAGTGGCATCAGGACTATTCCCTAACCTTAAGTTGTGCTCCTCATGGTCATATCTCCCCCCGGAAAGGAAACCACGGGCCCCTCCCCGAATCCCTCATTTTTAATGAAATATCTTCTTCTCCACTACTACCTGAATGATACGGACCAAATTTGGTAGAATGTATCAGGACATTATGATCTGGTGATGTTGTGCCACCCATTCGGATCCAACCATTTAAGGGGGTGTAAGGGTGGTTTTGCTCCAAATATTGGTATTTTATTTTTAAAATGTTCTCAGAAAACGACAACTGGATCCAGACCAAACTGGCCATGCAGCATCGTGACCATGCCCAACCTTAAGTTGTTCTCCCCATGGCCATATCTTCCCTGGAAAGGGGCCATGGGCTTCCTCTCCTAATCCCTCATATTCACGAAAACATATTTTCCTCACAAACTAAATGACCAATATGGACCAAATTTGGTATGATACATCAGAACATTACGGTCTCATGGGTTTTTGCTCCCCACCTGGATCCGCCCCCTATAAGAGGCTGAAAAGGCGAGTTATAATTTGTCTGTAAGTTATAACTTCCCAATCTATTTTATCTTTATTCACTACTGAAGGCACCACAATCTAGTTTTACCTGCTCAGTAGCTAAGGCTTTATTTGATGTTGGTCCATGGATCTGATGTTTGATGCGAGGTTCCCAAACCCCCAGAACTCTGTGATGTACATCACCGGTCAGCAACATATGCTGAAACATCAAAGAAATGTATGAGTCCATGGATCTACCTGTAAAAGGCTTGTTTATCGGCAAGGCCGTATGTATCGTCTTTTAGCTCATGCATGCACTGTCATGTACCCACAGTGCCAACAGAGGAAGCAGGACATCCTGCTAGTTCTGAAGAAGAGCTGGTTCTTGAAGAAGTAGGGGTGGAGGTGGAAGGAGATGAAAAAGCTTTCAGTAGTGGTGGGGCTTTTGGCATGCTCGGAAAGCTGGGTGGTATGACGGCCTCAAGTATTACTAACATAGTGCAGAACACGGTGAGGATGGTTTGTCAAAACATTTGGTAATCGGTGTTCTTGATGCTACTGTTGTATTTTGACATTGTGTTTCAGGCAAGATAAACTAAAAGAAAAAAAACATTATTCAGCTGGCACATGATCTTACAACACATGACGTGCTTGAAAAAAATAGGATTGACAGCATACCAAAATTGGGCTACAGTTGCATGCAACAAGCAAGGGGATGCACTAACAACCAGAGAGGTGAGAAGAGAGGAAGCAAAGTAACCTGAAAGCAATAAGGTTGAATTGGGTTGGGTTCATGGGGCAGAAAAGATTGCAGGTCGGGATTGAGGGTGATATTGTGCACTACTTGCTTGAAGCCCAAGAGTGAAGAGTGCAATTGAACGGTCTCCAGAAGGCTGTTGTACAATCGGGAGAAAAGAGGAATGAGAGAGTGGAGGTGGGTGGTTGTGCTGGATTTTGGGAGTTGAATGATGAAGGAAATCAAGAGTTTGGAAATTGAAGCAAATTAAATTTTGAATTTTTTTTTTTTTTCAGTTTGAACTGTCTGTGAAGAATGCTGGTATTTGATTATTAATTTATTTAAATAATCCCTGCTTTACGTTTGCCCAGAGCAAGACCGTCATCACTGGCGGTCTGGATGCCCTTGAGCTAATCGGAAAGAAGACCATGGATATCCTTGCAGAAGGTGATCCAGGCTTCAAGCGCACCAAGGGCTTAATACACCGTACAAACACCCTCTCACAGGTCGGTGCACATATGGGTGTCTGCCCTTTGGTACCACGTTCTCTGTTTTTGTGTACCCGAATATTTATTTCTCAGCATGTTGTGCTTCTCTGGAAAGGTTCTAAGGGAAGCCAAAGAGAAGGAAGAGCAACGTTTGGCACAGCAGGATGAAGATTCATTGGCTGAACCGAAGGCTCACTATGGCCTGCTTTTTGACGAGTTTCAAGGCCTTTCTCACCTGGAGGCCCTGGAGATGCTTTCCAATGAGAGTGATGGAAATGTAGGTCTTCTTGTAACGTTTCCTCATTTCTCTGTGCATTGCACCATTTGTGTACCCGGAGATGTTTTTCAATAAGCCGAGCGACACACTGTGTTCCCTGCAGTTGCAGGCAGTTCTTTCAAGTCTGTCTGGTGAGGACCTGGTGAAAGTGAAAGCAGAGCTGGATGAAATAAAGTCTGCCATGGTACTGGAGGAGATTGATGTCGAGGGGGATATGGTGGAAGAAAAAGGTAACCGTATTTACATTTGGATGCGAGTTATGATTGCTGGAATGCTTAATATTGGAATCATTTAAGTTTCCAATGGCTGCGGAACACCAGCCGAAGCAACGCAACGAGACCATCTGCGACAGTATCGTCTGGTAGGGTCTTTGATAAATCGCATAACTTGTGGCGTTTCACAACCATTATCAACAATGTTTTCAGGCACAGCTGCAATCGTCATAAAAGTTGAACTTGTTCAACTTTTATGACGAATTGTCGGCAACAGTAATGCCCAAGGATGTGTAGTGTGCGGCGTTCTATGATGATCACCGGTGCGACGCAATATATTGGCCAATTAAACTTCAGCTTTCAGTGACTTCTGGCCGTATCATCAATATGGTAGACTTTTGGTCAGAAGCGAAGGTAGGAAGTGCAGCTCGTATATTTATTGTAGGAACTCACCTGCCTATATGACTATCGCAGTAAACCGTATTCAAAGTGGAATGCCAGCTCCGAGGCGTTTGGGGAAACAGCAGCTACACTTGGTTGTTCAGGTTCCACTGGGAAGTTGTTGAGCGCTTCGTGTGCCGGCCTTCTCTCCGCTCAGGCCTTTACCCAAGGCCGCTTCTTTGTCATGGTACACCATCGGTGACGTACCAGCACTTGTGCCAAACAAATCAGCAGTGCTCACAGCTTTCACCCTTATCATCCTCCACCTGCATTTCTTCTTCATCAACATTTTATTTTCTGACAATAGTGTCTCCGACAGTCGTGTACTGTACAGCAGTCTATGACAAAATGAGATTGCACAAGATTTGTCGCCCATCATTTTGTTGTCACATTGGGAACTTCGGTTAGTTTGCGGCTGGCTTAATTCTGAGAACCAATAATCCAAATACAGTAATCTCATGTAGAACCAGTCAGCACACTTTTGTAATTTTGCATAGTACTTGTTTATTTAATTTTTTGCGAAAAAAGTAATCTGCTTAACTCAAAAATACTTTTCTGATGTAATTTACAGGCCATACTTTGCAAAACAAACTGAAGACCTCAACTGCATATTCTGATACTGTAGTGTGTGTGTGTGTGTGTTGGTGTTGGTGTTGGTGTTGGTGTTAGTTTCACATTACTCTGCTAACTTGTTATGTAACCATCTATGAATAACTAATATAAAAGTATCCATTGTAGTTGCATCATTGGTTTAATAAATGAAACAACACCTGGCTACCTTCACTCCTTCATTCCTCTTTTCTCCCGTCTCTGGAACAAACTCCCTCACTCTTTTCAATCCCACTCCTCCCTCCAGGTCTTTAAAACAGCTGTTCACCACCATCTTTTATCTTCCCCATCCAAACCCTTGATCTTTACTATCCCTGTTAATGCACCCCAAATCCACCTTTCACACTCCAACTTCTTTCCTGAAAGTCCTCGTGGTGTTCCTTTGTTTTATACCGTCGTGTACGTGGAATATTTTACCTACTACTCTTCCAAATATATTTATCTCAACCTTGCAAACAGTTGTACAATGATAGAATTTTGCACCCTGATCCCTTAACTCTTAGACATTTTATTTACAATCATACTAATACAGATCTTATTCATCCAATGGGCTACACTGCCAGACACAGATAAGACGCACCACATTTCACAAACACGACTAGACCATTTATTTAATTCAATCTCCGATTGTTTGTATCCGAAGTGTGAGTGGGGATGTCCCAACCTAGGTTCTCGTTTGATCATCGCGTTTCCCTGTCCCGATATTTATTTTGAATAAACCCTTTTATTACTTTCCCTTTCATTCCAAATCCCATGTTCGTGTGAGATTAATTTGCAGGGTTGAAGACTGCTCGGATCGCGTCGGGTAAAAACCGCTTCTTCCTCTACCCCTTCTTCCTTCCGTGCTTGCATAGTCAAATCCGCCATTGACCCCAACGCCTCGTTAAGCTCGATTAGCTATCCGTGACATACTCTCTTTGTTGACTGATCCAGCCACAGGGCAACTGTGGACAGGACAACACAGGACAACAACTGCACGACAACGACACAGTCTAGTGTTTCGACACAGTTTCCCGAGTGGCTACTGGTAGGCTGTGGTTCGGCACAGTCTGTATGGCAGACTGCTCGGACTAATTCAGAGTCACCGCTAAGGGTCAGGTTTTAGATCCGGACACTGGCAATGCCATGTTGCTGGACCCTGCTTGTCTGGATATAAATGCACATCGAAGGTTTTCAATTACCCCTGCTCCATGGTTGTTCATTGCCGTGGACCACACTTCCCTCCTGAGGCAGGGGGTGCCAACAGAAGGAACAAATCTGGCTGAGACGCTCAAAGAGGCAAAAGCGAGTGGCCAGACTATTAACCAGCGTGTGAACATCCTCCCTTTTGGTTTCAAAAAGGATGATGTGTACATGATAGCAGACAGTGTGCACGGCTCGCGCATAACAAAACGATTCCATGGTGCTTAAATTGGGACTGTATGGCATGCTCCAGTTGCTTAGAAGCAGCTGCCAGGCTGGCGACTCTCCGCTTGAGGGTGAATACGCTGGCATGTTACCTTGGGGTACCATCGCTCCGGATTCCATCTATCCCCGTCAATTTGTGACAAACCGCAGCCCTTTGGCGCCTGAGCGGGCAGGGGGTACGAACCCCTACATTCCATTCTATGGCACTGCTCAGGCCGGTAGGAAGGGCAAGTTGGCATTTTTCATGCCTGTCAACAGTACGTGGTATTAAAGCTGATGTTATCGCCATCCCCGGTCAGCTTTGCGCTGACAGTAATAGTCAAAGGCTGATTTCCCTGTTCTTCGCGCTGCATTGTCCTTATCTGATGTTCAGCTATGGCGTTCTGGTGGATACGTTCTACTCGGCCGTGGCAGATGGCATGTTGGGGCGGCAGTACTGTGCTTGGAACGGCGGCCTGATCCACATCGGCGGGAAGATCAATCTTAACGTGCTGTCGCCGAGGCGTGATGCCTCTAGAGTGGACTCTGCTGAGGCTATCCTGGCACACATGCTCTGGACTCCTATGACCGGTCCCTTGCCCACCGTTTACTATCCAGCGTGTACACCCCCTTAGCCGTGGGGCTGGATTCGGAGAGGGGTATAGAGCTACCGGTCCAGCATTCACTTGTGGATTATATCTACAGCTGGAGCTCTTCATGGACGCAACGTGACATGACGTACATGTACCAGTTCCTCGTGGCATCTGGTTTGGTGGCACAGGAGGCCCGGTTACTCTTTGACATACCCAGCCTACTGGTGTACCGCACCGGTGGCAGGATGGTTCCCCCCGAGCAAGAGCAGCCCGTGTCTAACGGCATGACTAAGGGGCTGGGGTTGAGGCAGGCTGTGGAGTCTGCTTTGCGGGTGTGGTACTGGGCAAATGCAGAGGTACCCCGGTTTCCTGAGGACACAGCTTGGCACTTAGCTTTGCCACCGCGCTATGATGCTACTGTGCCGGCAATTAATTATCGCACTAACCTGGGATTGGTACTGGGTCTGCGTGCCAGGGTTTCAGGCGTGGCTCCTCCTCACTGGCCGGGTGCTCTTCCCAACTATTACAAGTCTGGCTGCATTGGGTTTAGATATTTGGCTACCCACTTTGGCCTGTTCCATCAATTCAATTCCCTAGAGCCTAGACTATGACACTCTGCACAACATCTATGGCAATGTGGTCCCTGGTTTCTCCCATCCTCAGATGGTCCTGGACGAGGTCTGGGACAGTTTGGGGCATTCAGATGACAGGGCGGCAGCGCAGTGGGCAATCCTGGCCATGCTGCAGGTTACGAGTGGAGGGGCTGCTATGCTTGCTCACAGCCCTACTACACTGAGACCACTGACTATGCAGTTTAGGCAGCCTGCGCTTTGGGGCAGCCCTTTTTTCAGTCCTGACTATCTCACCAACTATCCGAGGAACATCGCCAACATGTACCCAGACGTCTACTTGCAACAGCTCTCAGACCAGGTGTTTATGCGCAATAGTCCTATGCCTCTGCCATCATGTGGCGCTCTGACAACCTGGTATTGCTATACCAGGCGGTCTGGAGAGTAGCGCTCCCCTCAGGGTGGGCCCTGTTCACCAACCAACGGGTACATACGTGGGGATCATACCTGCGGGGGACTGGGTTGTGCAAGATGATGCATCTGTTTGGAATGAGTGGATATTCTATGGCTGCACTCACTGGAAGATCTTGGACATAACAGTCCGGAGATGCGGTGTTAGGCATGAACCCCCCAGACACTATCCCGACCATCAGGGGCTGGGTTTCCCACCCTGGTGAGGCATTGCGCAGCTGCACCGGCGTGCGGGTAATGTGGTTCCGAAACACCTTGACAATACCGAAGGTAGACTGGGAATCTCTGCGCGCAATGACCATCCAGAGCGGCGTTGGAGTGGATCAGAACCAGCACTTACGGTCCATCTTGCTGGGTATTTCCTCCGCCTGCTTTCCCAAGTGGCTACTGGTAGGCTGTGGTTTGGCACAGGTGAGCTCCACAGCGTACGGCAATCAATATGCCGTCAATGCTCTTTCGGCCTGGAGAAGACCTAGCAGGCCGGGAAACTCGACGGGGGTGGAGGTTACCACCGACTCTACTCCTGTTTCGTCCTGTGGTGGGGAGGGCACGGTCTCAGAAGAAGTGGCCGTATCGAGGGCAATGTGGCGGGATGGCCCAACCCGCTCGGAGCCGAGGCTGAATGGGTAGACTTCGCATTCAGTTCACTTGAATCAAAAGATCCAGCTTTGCAACACTTCTCTGCTCTTCTGGCCTCTTTGGCTGGCAGAGGCTGTCGTTATGGGGTGGTCTTCCTGGTCCTGGTTTATGGCCTTGTCGACTACTTCCAGTTAAACGAATCTATGCCTCTATGTCTGGCCAAGAGATTCAGAAAGAACACCTCACTGCTGCCACTGAATTACCAACGGCCTGTGACGATCAGTAGGCTCCAGGACAAGATCAAACGCATTGTGTTAGCCTGTGGTCAGGCTAGGAAAGTCCGTCCTGTGGCATTAACTCTGGCGGACGGCGAAGATGATGAGGCCATGCTTAAAAAATGCCCTGCTCGGACTAAGTCAGATCTAGCCATTCTGAAGATCAGGGCAGCAGATCTGGTGGGAATGTTGGCACAGGCTGATGGTTATGCAGACATGTCGGTGATTACCGGCTTAGACTACATCTTTGCGTGCAATGTGATGGTGGCCTTCCTCCTCTACCAGGATACACCTTGGTGGCGGTTCTGGTCCGGCACTGGCGTGTTCGGTTTGGAAGGAGATGCGGCGAGAAAGGTGTTGAAATAGGGCAGTGATATCATCAAGAAGGTACACGCCATCTCTGACCTGGATTCTCACACTAAGGTGCTTTTCTATGAAAACGACGTCCGATACGGGAGTGTACAGCCACCAGTCGAAGGATTTGATCCCGTTAAGCAGGCCAAAGCTTTGAGCACGTCAGGCCAAGACCATCATGGGCTGGTTGGTCCATACGGTGATGCTATTCCCCGAGAGGAGAAGCAACACCACGAACGGCGAGCCGGCATTTTGTCCCTTCTCGTGCTGGATCCCGCAGCGAGCGGTCGCAATTTTGGCTTTGTCAGCATCGACGTCCCCGTTTGCTCTCTCTTGGGCTGGATGTGAAAGCAAGTGGTCGGAGATCGACATTTGCTCTCTTCTTCCCTGAGCTTTCTCGTTCCTGGTTGCTTCCTGCCCGAAGCTCTTCCCTTTGCCTCTTGTCTTCCCTTGACTGTCCCTTCGTGTTGGACCTGTTCCACTGTGTGGACGTTCGAAGGATGGTGGAGAGACCAGCGCTGACGATCATCCTCCCCTGTCATGCTCCTTGTGCCTGTGTACTGTGTGTGTAGCGTGGGACGGACCGTGCAGAGTGGGGTGTTCGCGCCAACGCCCGAGCTGTTCGCGCCAATGCCCGAGCCATTTCACGCCAACCGGAACCGTGCCCAGACTGCACGCTTGGGTCCCGAACACTGGAGCCTGGGGGATTCCTGACGGACGCTACATCTACAGACAGCTAAGACGCATCACACACGAGCACAACGAAACGTTAATTTTGTTAATTAATTCCTGTATTGTGTATTTGAAGTGAGTCGTGGGGACGTCCCAATTTAGGATTTTGTTTCTTCCGTCGCGTCCATTGTTCTCGGTTCCCTCCCCACCCGCCCACCCCTCCTGCCCCACCTCTTCCCCGCCCCAGACCTCCCCTTTATACAGATCTACCACTGTCCCTGTTCTCTACTGTTGTTGTGCTTGTGTGGTTCCCTCTCTCTTCCCCTCTTGTCTCCTGCTCCCCTTATTATATGTTTCATGTGTATTTCTGTTTATGGTTTTATGTGTTTTATATGTTAGCCCTTACACGAGCCTCAACTTTGCATACAAAAAAATTAATAAATACAAGCTTCTACAAATATCAACAACACAGCAATAATCGACCATTTTCATGAGTTAATCCTTTGCCTTAAAAAGTATAAAAGCGGTGCTATTTGACTGCTCACATCAGGTGTGACCACCCATACAGTGAAACCTGGCTCAAGGTCGGAGTTGTGTATCACGTAAAGTCATAACATGTCGTTTTCGAAAACACTTTTTCATACTTGTATTCACACCTTATTGAGCTATACAAGTTGCACCAAAGATTGTCATTAGCTCTTCAAAGCAACAATTGTTATACCCTGAACAGTAGATCTAGATAGTGATTTGATGCTCTCAACCAGTCACTCATCCTTCCTCAACACATGACCAAACCATCTCAAACTGTTTCTCTTCACAGCATCCATCACAGGCTCTATTCGCATCGATCATCTTTCGCAATTCATCATTTGTCTTCCTCTCTCTCAACAATACTCCATACATCCACCGAACCATTCGCATTTCCACCCTTCCCAGCCTTCGTTGCTGCTCTACGTTCATTACCCATGTCTCGCTCCCATGAATCATAACACTTCTCACACATGAAGCATACACCTTTCCCTTCAGCTTCAACGACACTCACCTCCTCGCCAGCACGCCACTCAGTTCCTGAAACTTCTTCCATGCACATCTCACTCGAGCAACCGTTGCTGAGTCTGATCCACCTTCTCCATTCAGCATGTCTCCTAGGTAACAAAATGTTTCAACACCTTCCTGCTTCACGTCATCTCCAAGATCCAACTCAACATTTCCTCCATCTGCAGCTCCCTCTGTGCACACCTTACACTTGAATGTAGCTGCCACACTGGTTAATGACCCTCTCAAACCACTACATTTTTGATGAACCCTCTCAGCACACATTGTACATTGAATGGAATTCACTCCGACACCCTTCCTGCACACAGCACACGGACACTTCCCAGTTCTTTCCACCTCAATACATGCTTTACCACTTGCCATCACCTTCGTTTTTCCGATATTCACCTTCAGATCTTTTGTCTCCATACATTCCTTCCACTTGTTCATCTTCTCCTTCAGTCTATCCATACTTTCTGCAATCAACACCAGATCATCTGCATACAACAACTCCCATGGTAAACCCTCCTTTACGTTCTGAGCCAGCACCTCCATCACAGCTACAAATAGTCGTGGACTTAGTATCGACCCCTGATGCACTCCCACCTTCACCTCAAACTCACCACTGTTCCCGTCCTTCGTCCTTACAGCTGTGCGTGCTCTTTTGTACATTGCCATCACTACTCTGATCAACCATTCCTCCACTCCTAACTTCCTCAATGCCCATGTCACTACTTCAAGTGGAACCCTATCGAATGCTTTCTCCAGATCAACAAACCCAAGAAACAACTTCTTCCTCTTCTCCATGTACTTCTTCTGCAACTGCCTCACAATAAAAAGCACGTCTGTCGTTCCTCTTCCTGGCATAAATCCAAACTGCATTTCGTCAATCTTCACTTTCGTCCTTATCGTCCTCTCCAACACCCTTTCCAATACCTTCATTCCATGCTCCAATAACTTTATCGCTTGATACAAGCCACAGTCCAGAGGGTCACCTTAACCCCTTGTATAGAGGGACGAGGGTACTCAGTTCCCAATCCACTGGAATGCGGCCTTCTTTCACCACCAGATTGCAGATCTCTGTCACACCCCAATTTCCCGCTGCTTTCAACATATCTCCCACAACTCCCATCGGCCCTCCCGCTTTTCTATTCTTCATTGCTTTTATCGTCAATTCTTCATTGCATATTGCTTCATTGCTTTATCCCTGGTGTTGGGCTAGCGGCTAGGGTGCCGGCTTAGGATCCTAGGATCCTGGGTTCGAATCCCGGTCAATCGCTGAATTAACGCCAGGGGGGTTGACTCAGCCTGTCATCCTTCCGAGGTCGGCTAATTGAGTACCAGTTCACTGGTAATTCCCTGCTTGTCGTTAAAGGCGGCAAAAAAGGGTTGGCGTCAGGAAGGGCATCCGGCTGTAAAACATTGCTTCAAAAAGGGGACCGAAAAACAACAACAACCACAGTTCCCGAAAAAGGCCAACCCCCGCTTGCGGGGAAAAATGGCCTCTAAAGGTGGTTTTTTATTGCTTTTATCGCTTCCTCAACTTCCTTCTCGGTTATCTTCAATGCCGGTCCTAAAACTGGGTTACTCTCTTTGTTGCCATCCCATTCATTCTCTGCATTCAACAGTATTTCCATATATCTCTTCCATCTTCCTTTAATTCCATCTGGGTCCACAACGATTTGTCCCACTTCATCCTCCAAGCAACTCACCCCCATCACATCACACCTCTCTTTTGCTATCTGCTTTGCAATCCTGAATACCGCTCTCTGACCCTCTTCCAAATCCAAGCGTTCTTCGAACATTATCCTACATGCCTCCTGTGCCTTTGCTACCTCTTTCTTTGCAGCCTTCTTGGCTGCCTTATAACTTTCATACTCTGCCTTTTCTGCCCCATACCCTTCGCCTCGAACTTCGAACTTCGCTTCGCTTCGAACTTCTTCCTCTTCTCGTCAATCTTCTTTCCAACTTCATCATCCCACCACCATGTTTCCGAGTGCTTCGGTGGTCCTTTTGTCCATCCACATACCTCACCAACGGCGCCCAACAGACTATCTTTCATTGACATCCAACCACTTTCAAGCTCAACCATATCATCCTCTACCATACTTGCCCTCTCTTTTATTGCCTCCCTCACTGTCACCTCTTTCAACCTCCACACCTTCATTCTCGGTTGGTACTTCACCCGCCGAGCTCTCCTCGCACCTTTCACCCTTATGTCGCAGACAACCAAGTGGTGCTGTGAAACAGCCTCCTCCCCCGGGATCACCTTTGTGTCTCGGAGGTGCTCTCTATCTCGCCTATGCACCAGCAGGTACTCAACGGTTGTCGTCGACCCACCTGACATGTATGTAACAAGCTTATTATCCTATTTCTGGAAGTGAGTATTACAAATCAACAAATCAGCTCCATTAGCAAACTCCAAAATCCTTTCACCTTCTCCATTTCTCACACCATATCTGTAACCCCTATGAACTCCCTCAAAACCGGCCATACTCCTTCCCACATGTCCATTTACGTCTCCTCCTACCACAACAACTTCCTCATCTTTCACGTTTTCCATCAGCTTCTCTATCGCACACCAGAACTTGTCATTCTCTTCATCGCTCCGACCGACCTGCAGAGCATATCCCGAGATGACGTTAACCAAGAGCTTTCCAATCATCATTTTCACCATCATCAACCTTTCACTCACTCTAGTCACACTCACCACTCTGTCTGCAAACTCCTCAGAAAACAGGACCCCAACACAATTCACGCCTTCTGGGCACCCTTGCCACACAAACTTGTATTTCTGTCCCTGCCTACCCTTCACCATTCTCACACCACTTCCCTTCCATCTCGTCTCCTGCACACAACATATGTCCACTCTTCTTCTGACCAATACTTCCACCACTTTTCCTGATCTCCCTGTCATTGTCCCTACATTCAATGTCCCAAACCTCAGAAACCGATCTCCACGTCCGGCATCAGACGTTTCGTCATTATAAATGGAGTGATTTCCACCCTTGCTTCGATCCGGTTCCCCACCTTGAGTTTTGACG
Source organism: Myxine glutinosa (assembly GCF_964187855.1). Taxonomy (NCBI): domain Eukaryota; kingdom Metazoa; phylum Chordata; class Myxini; order Myxiniformes; family Myxinidae; genus Myxine; species Myxine glutinosa. The sequence continues at coordinate 167,576,903 of NC_136264.1, forward strand.
AGAGGGAGTGGGGTCCCCCACGGGGTACTTTGGGCTGTACCCTGCCCATATGTAGTTGTAATTGTCATGGTTCTCTTTTTGAGGCAATGTTTTTATGGCCGGATGCCCTTCCTGACGCCAACCCTTTTCGTTGCCTCTTACAACACGCAGGGATACGGTGGACCTATTCTAAACCGGGGTACACACCGGATGCATGGGTTATGAACGTCATAAATAAAATTGTTCTGTCACATCAGGTCATATATCAGAAATATGAAGTTTCAGATTTTTGGATGAGGATATTAATTCAAACAATTATGGCTGGAATACCACTTCACCAATTGCATCATCGTTATCACCCTGTATATCCCATGGGAGTTGATGAGATATGGCAAGTTTCAAATTTTTTTTCGTTGAGCGATTTTGGAGAAAATTATGTCCAAATTTTTTTCCTTTTATCCAATATGGCTGCCATACCATATGACCTATAATGTCAGGGTTAGCAGTAAAATATCCTCCATGCGGAGTTTCTCCTATAATTAAAGTTTTGCATCAATCAGAAAAGCAGTTTCAGAGAACCATTTTTAAAGCAAAAATATGTGGACGTGGACACACACAGTCTCGCATACCCTTCGGGACAAGACTAATGACTGATCAATGATCATCCTCAACTTCATCGCTCTTCTCCATGTGATGTCGCATTTCCTTCTCTAGGTGAGAAAGATCAAGACTTGATGAATGTTATCACTGAGCTGCTGTTTCAAGTGCACATTGGTGTTACACCAAACAAGCTGAACCGGGTGATTACATGCACATTGATTTAGCTTATACGACCCTTCCAGTTGTGCGTGAATTGTGGTCACTTGTGAAATAATAGCTTTACTTTATAGATGTGAAAAGGCGAGGTCGCTGTTCGTATGTTTGTAGGCAAGACAAAAAGTGGATGCATGGCTGAAGGAGGTTCAAGAAGATTTGACACCAAAGGAGGCAGCAGAGGAGTTGGAGAAGGAAGATGTGGTTAAAACAGAAAAGAAGAGTGTACAGGTAATAAAATCCCTCATTGTTGGCCTCGAACATTTTTATAATTCGTTTCTTTGGATATTTACCCTTCGTAGTTCCTGTGCCACAAGTTGTGTTTTGGATATACAGTACCTTCATGGAAGCCTTAGTTGTACACATTACCCTTTTATGCCTGTTCACATCTCTGGGTTGGCAGGATGTCCACAGCTTGTGCATACAAAGCTTGGCTGAAGTGACCGCTCGGTCTATTGAGCAGCTGCATAAGGGTGGCGAGCTGATCTTGCATGGAGCAGATCCTGATGTATCTGCTGTGAAGCGGGCTGCCAGTCTCACCAGGTGTGTGACATGTGTCCCATGTCTTATCCCTCTCTACACACTCACCATGGCTATATATCCTTCCTCCTTTGCTGGGATCTTATTTTCAGCTTGATTTCTTAGTGAGTTTCCTGGTTGTGCTAGACACTTTTGCATTTCTATCCCTATGCTTTTTGGGGAGGAAATGGGGACGGGGGATATTGTAATCTGCTTCATCTGTCTGTCTCTTTGTCCATCTGTCACATTGTCTCCAAGACAGTTGTGCAGAAATTCACTAAACTTGGTAGTCACCACATGGCACAACAAGAATGGCACTCGGTCGATAGCATACCTCTGCCAGGCTGACCGGTTCACGTTTTGTATCCCACTAATGGGCCAGATTTGGATTCGGACCTGAACCAAAATCTAATCGGATTGTTGTCACTTACCCAACTAATCCACCAGGTTTTGTCATAAGTCATCCACAACTTTTTGAAAATCATGCTATGTATTGTTTGGTCCAATCACTCAATGGTGAAGAATCACTTGAAAAAAAAATAAACAAGACTGATGGTCTAACAACCAGGCTTGGATCTACTGAGTGGAGGATCTGCTATACCTCTGTCATGTGACGAGATCGTCCGCTCTGATTGGTGGACGTTTGTTAGGGACATGGATACATACACTGGATGGACAGACAAGCACTGTTCCAGACAGCATTGCCCTACGGGCTACACCGTAAAAATGTGGCTGCTGAATCACGTAACTGAGGACGTCATCAAATTATTTTTTTTCTCGACCAACTTGTCCCTAGATCATGCTGAAGGAATTTAATACTGATCGGATCAAGCGTTCTACTTGTCAATTTATGACGTCACAATGAAGACACCTATGACATCATTAACGTGTTATTCCCCATGTGGAGTATTTTATATTGAGCCACCTTTCAATTTTTTCCATGGAGCGGTTTCGGGGATATAGAGGAGGTGCAAAGTTTTTCGTTTTTTCCAAGATGGCGCCCGTACTACGTGACCTATGATGTCATAATTATCATTTTAAAATTCTACAAGAAATGTAGTGTCAATCGGACCAACAGATGCAGAGAAAACATTTTAAAGGGAATAAACCTGCAAAAATCTGGTGGAAGGGACATACATGCATGCAAACATACATACATACATACATACATACATACATACATACATACATACATACATACATACAATTGCTGTTCCAGACGGCATTGCCAGCCCTATGGGCTATGCTGTAAAAATTCTCGTATCTGTATCCGGATTCGGATCTTCAACAGAATCAAATCAGTTCGTCCGTGTCACACCAAGTTTCATCCACACATCCGTCACGTCCACAACTTTTGAGATATCATGCTATATATGGTTTTTTGCCGTATCTCTCAATGGTGAAGAATCACTTTAAAATTCTCTGATCCAGATCCGTATCTTCACCAAAATCTAATAATTTCGTCCTTGTCACACACCCACCTTCTCCATCAAATTTCAACCGAATATTTCCACAACTTTTTGAGATATTGTGTTCACAAACTGATAGATAGACCGGGGTGAAAATATAAGATTCCCACAGTGAGCATCCTGTAACTGTAAACGGGGTCTTTTTTATTTTATTTGAACTGCTGCTCCCATTTTTTTTACTTTGAAGGGGAATTGTATGCCATTCCTTCGATAGTTGTTCGGGTTAGGGTTAGGGTTTGTCTCCTAGTACTTTCAGATTTTGTAGTCGTTGTTGAGCCTGTAATGCCACAAACCCTGCCCTTTGACATGAGCATTGCGTACCTGGACTTGTTGCCGTTACAAATCTTGTTTCTGCGTTTTTAGGTTCCTGTATACCCATTCTGTGTGCGACAGCTAAGTGCACCCACATTGCCATAAATACACTGACAAAAGGCTTGTGTGCAGCTGTTCTGTGTTATTCGATGGAATGCATGCTTATCAAGCTATGTTCTGACATCCTACCAATTGCCACAAATCATGGAGGTTTGGTGTTATGATAGAGGCCCACCTGTTCTATCCAACAATTGAGCTGTGCCTCTCTCTTCTCTCTGGAGGTAATCTGCCAAATAGATGATTAAAGAATATTGAAGATTGAAGAATTGAATAGATGATTGATGATGAAATTGACATGAGGTCCCCTACCATTGAATTTGGAATAGTGGTTGAAGTTGTTGTGGTGGAGGTGCCCACTCTGACAGCCAATTCACATGCGAGTATGTATGTTTTAATTCGTTGTGGGGGACCTCACCCCCTTTTTATGTGTTTATTGCACATCTTGATGTCCAGCAGTAAGACTTAAATGTGATTCTTATTTAAGCCTCCATTAATACAAAACTTTCAGGGCTTGTTTCAAAATATTTGTCCAACAACAAAACTTTGCATGCCCATTTTCATGACAGAAGTCCGAGTTGGGGGTGACATTATCCTCACTTGTTGTATTTTAATAACAGGGCTCAGAGATTGGGAAGTTATTACATTGTTATGTCATGTTCGCTCATTCATGGTGCACAAACTTCCACACAATGGCACCTCCATATTATTTTGCTTTTGCTACAGAGTTGCATCTGTTTTTGTGACTCAGGAAGTAACTGCAGCTGCCTGGTGTCAGCAGCTGTTTTTCAAGGATGTTATCGGGCAGTGCTTGATTTGAAAAGTTTATTTTGGAAGTTTGTAATCTTAAGACAGACGATGAAAAGAATGTTGTAGTTTTCTTGATCATGTCTGTCCTGAAAAAGTCTTTTGTGATTTTTTTTTTTTAACCATCCAATATGGCTGCTGTTTAAAACATAAATGCAATGATGATGTCATGATGCTTCCAACACAGCATCCCACTGTATTAAATAAGGCAATTCTCTATACGCATGTCTATATGTCTGAAAATCGTGAAAAAAAAAAACACGTCTGCGCCGATCTCCATCATTTTTGCATACGTGGTGGTGGTTTGTATGCAGCCTGTGGCTGCTTTGCTGCACCATTTTCTGGGGGTGCGGCTGTGCCGCTGATGCAATGCGCCCCATTAGTCGCCAGCTGGTGCTCATTTTGTTGACCTCAGAAGGATGACAGACTGAGTCAACCCACCTGGTGTTAATTCAACGGCACGGCAAAGGCTCAAACTCAGGACCCTGAAATCTTAAGCTCTGGTGAAGCTTCACCATTAAGCCAACACCAGGCTTATACATGTTGGTAGTGCCCAAAATCAGGTCATGGGCACACAAAAAAAATCTACCTCTGATTTTCTACTTATGAGGGACTTATGAGTGGGGTGAGGGAACCTCCTTATGATTTTCGCCTGTACATGTGCCACAGTGCAACTGTTTTACTGACCCTGCTGCAGACAGGGGAATATTAGCCATGGAACAAAATATTATTTTCCCCACTATACCCCCAGCTACTACCCCTCAATACCAAGGCTGCTGCTCAATCCCAAGGAAGTAGGTGTTTCTTGTGGACCGAAATACTCCAGCTTGCTGATGTGGCAGGTTTGTCAGGTTGATATCTGATCGTCCTGGCTTGAACCTGGTGAAAATTTATGCTACAGGAACCAGGTGGGCATAGCCCGAAAATGCTTTCATGGTCAGGCCCAAGGTTATAGAAGAGACGGGGGAGAGGAGAAGTGTTTGTTTGAGATAGGTTTGTAATGCCCTGCAAGCTTCTGTGTTCTGATTGACTGTGGGAAATAACTTCGAAGCCAGAAAGCACCTATTGGTAGAACAATGTAGCCATTGATGTTCAGACTGTGGGTCACGTCACCAGCGGGGTGCCAGTCATACACATTTTATTTTGGTGCCAGTCATACTTGTGCTCGTCACCAGCACCAGTCAATCACTATAATATATATATTTTTTTTTTTTTGGTGGCCTGCCCGTATATTATTTGCTCGTAAATCAAACATCATAAAAATCATTATCCACGTTTAAATTACTATTTCTCACGACACTTACAGATCAAATTGCAGTGCTTTTCATACCAGCAACTTTGCATACCAACTTGGGTGTGTTCCACTACCAAGCAGCATTTAGAGTGCTCGCCAAGTGGCTTAAGCATTCAAGCAAGGACTCCATTGAAATGGTTAATAAGGAACGGCTGGCTTGGCATGCTGATTGATTAATGGGACACCCCTGGATCACCTTTTTGCATGAGTTTGTGTTTACAGCTGGCAGTGTGGGGTGAGATTAGGCGGTTACCGTTATTCTAATCGCATGTAACATATGTCTACGGGAGCAGTCAGGGGTGATCACGTTATCAAAGGGAGGCGCAAAGTGCCCCTCCCTTTTTATAAGGGATCGTTTCTCTGTGTGCAACTTTAACATGGGGACTGAAAATACATTTCTCGGCTTCTACTGGACGAAATCGGCTGCAAACTTCAGAAGTAAATGCTTTGTACGTTGAGGTAATATGGTCCAAATTTCAGCAACGTCTATGCATTCTTTAGTTATATTTATAAAACCCTCGAAATCACGTTGGTGTCCGTCCGTCCGTCTCTCCGCCCAAAATGTGTTGGTGCTCATATCTCTAGGACTATACATTGAAACTAGCTGAAACATAGAATATCCATCGGCCAATAGGTCTAGTTAACGGCTTTCGAAACAAATTCCACCTCGGTGCTATAGTTTTTGCTTTAAAATTATTTATATGTATATATATATATATATATATATAATTATATATATATATATATATATTGTTGAGGTTTTGAGATTGTACATATAACATCATTAAAGGTTAAAGGTTTGCCCCCCATAGTTAGTCCACAAGCAACACGTAGGCCCATTGAAATTAGTTATGTCATAGTATGTGTAAGAGTAGGCCATTTCCCTAGTGACATCTGCGTTGTGTAAAGAATTAAGCTTAGGTCCTTTCATTTTGCGGCCACCCTTCATTTTCATCAATGGGCAAACTCGATCCCGTGCTCCATTTTGGCTGATCCCTCCATTTGTGGTGCATTGGCTGCCAGCAGAATCAGCTGCCTTTTGCTCGCTCAAACTAGTCGGGTAACCACGAGGTAGGCCTGGAAAGAGGGAGGAGCGCGAGGGTCGAGGTGTGGCCGCATCAAGCAGCGCGTCAGGAGGCGGTGACGGTAAGAGCAACAGCCAACCAGAGCTCGGTGGGCATGGCATGATAGGGCGTGGCAAGAAACGTCTGTTGAGTTCCAGAGGGTTCCAAGGGCGTGGCAATAAAACCCTTGGTGCGAGGCCCCCACCTCAGATGAGTTGAGATGAGAAGGGATGCGCAGTTCAGTTGAGATGAGAAGGGATGCGCAGTTCAGTTGAGATGAGTTGAGATGAGAAGGGATGCACAGTTCAGTTGAGTTGAGTTAAGATGAGAAGGGAGATGCGCTTACGAAGAACTGTATGAGGACCGAGCGAACTGGCTGATACGAGAGAACTGATCCAGAGCACTCGTGTGAGAACTGCATTAAGAGGACTGGCGTGCACACGACAGTTTCGAGCCTTGATTGAGAAGCGCATTGTTCGCGTTTATTGAACTATTACGAACTATTATGAACTATTCGCTTATTACGTACGCGGCTGAGCCGCAAGTGTAACTGCCAAAGCCAGCCCTACCGTACGCACTGTGATAATCCCGTGCGCGCCAAACGACACTTGGAGAGCTCCTGGCCGCTGGGTTCATCTACTTCGTGGTGCGAGTTGGGGACCGGAGAGCAAGCTGCCTGGACGCCACCCCTGGACCATCGACCTGTTCGTCTGCAACCCCGTGTGAGTGTGTCTGAGTGTGACGGGCCCGTTTGTCCAGGGATAAGTTAAGACTGTTTAAGGCTGCACTGTGTATTATTCTTCTTCTTCTTATTGTTCAAAGTGTAAATAAATTCTGTTATTCCTTTCTTCCAAATTCGACCGTTTCCGTGATTTCCTCCATTGGGTAAGCGTGGCACGATTAAGAACCGCTCGGATCGGGATCTAGTCCTTGATAACGGCTCGGGTCACGCGTTCGCTACCGCTCAGCGTTTCCACCAACACCCGTGATTCAGGCGAGGCTTGTCTCCTTGTTTCCGGTCAGCGCGAGTAATTATGTATTAGTGATTAGTCCTACGACCCTATTTCGCGCTGTCCGGGAAGGACGTCATAGGCCTCGGGTCCCGTTGGCTATTCAAAGACAAGGGGACTAATCCCCCCTTGGTAAGGGGAAAGGCTGGCGCTGAGCTCCGCAACCATGTATATATATATATATGTATATATATATATATGTATATGTATTGTTGCGAATATGGAATTTGGCCTCCATATCCGCTTGTAAATATTCCCCTATTTCCCCAATACTCCCCAACTATCCCCAATCCCCCATTCCCTAGTCCCATTGTCTGTAAACAACAATCAGTAGAGCCGACCTTCCCCTTTTTCCCCCATTAAATGTCGTGCCCAGGTCCACCGCATCACACGTAGACAACTTTCGGACATCTTGCTAGTTATTCTTAGTCTATGTCAGTTAAGGACTCCTTTCCATTAATTCTGACTCTTCGTTGCACCAGAATGTGATTATATGGCACCAGTAGTGAGTTTAGGACCTTTCCCATACCTCCTTCCATCTTCTTCCCCAAACAACAACAACAACAACAACTACAACTACAACTACAATTACAACTACAACAACAATTACAACAACAACGACGCTCTGGACCATGCGCTCCACGGGGTTACCACGAAGGGGCTCCTTGTCAGCTCCTCGTCAAGGGCGGAGCCGGTAACCCCCCCCGCACGCACCCAATGAGAAGCAACGTGCCGATTCCATCTGGGGCGGAGCTAACGAGCCGAGGGCGTGTCACTCCCCGCCGGATATATGCAGCCACTCGCCGGACGTGACGTCAGATGCGCCCCCAGCTTGAGCAGACAAGTCACCATCTCCGAGCGCTGAATACCTCCCCGCATCTCTGGACCGGACCGAGTCGATTCTGACCTTTGAGCCCAGGTGCACCTGGAGCCATCGATCCTGCCTTTCCTAGCCATCAAACCCCGTGTGAGTCAGCCTTTTGTCCCGTTTATCTGTCGTCTGTTGGGAATAATATAAGAGTGTGTCTAAGTGCTTGTCTTTCTATGCTGTACCTCTCGTCCTTGTAATCTAACCTTCCGTAACAATATAACCTCCTCCGGAGGTCTTGAGAACTGAACCCTGGTGTCGTGTCATTTGAATCCCAGCTGTGTGTCTTTTCCTTCATTGATCTAGCGTAGCGCGATTAGTCGACGTTCGGGTATAATCGGGTAACTTGTGCAGACGTGGTCATACCAAAACCGCTCGGTAAATAACATCTAAGCCACGTCTGTAACAATTGGTGTCGAGGAGTGGAATTCGAACCCGGGACTAAATTTATTAGGCCCAAATTTGTAACAATTAGAATCGATTCGGAGCGCGTTTCCCGCGCGAAATTATAACGGCTAAATTTGATTTTGTTATACGAAAATTAAAACCCGAATTTTGAAAGTCGCGCTATGGCGGATCAAGACAGCTGGGGTCCGGTAGGGGAGAGTGAGGCAGGGTCGGTCCAGGACCAAATTGAGGGACGGGAGGAGAGCGAAGCAGTGAGGGCGGCAGGGTCGCAAAATAGCGTTGTCATGCACGAGGTGGCCACGGCGTCCACGCCCGCGACCGTAGTGGCGCCACCGGTGGATTTGAACTTGTTTTTCATACAAATGAAGGCCCTTATGGCCCAGAATAGGGAGGAAATGAGGGCTCAGAGTGAGCAAATGAGGGCTCAGAGTGAGCGATTGGAGGGCCAAATGGGGGTAATGGGAAACCAAATGGGGGTAATGGGAAACCAAATGGGGGTAATGGGAAACGAAATGGGGGTAATGAGGGACGAAGCGAGGGGTACCAGTGAGGGATTAGACAATAATTTTAAGGAGTTAGACAATAATTTTGAGGGGTTAGACAACGGGATAAAAGAGGTGAGAAATGGGTTAACGGGGGTAGAAAACAGAATGGCCGCTCAAGAGAATCAGATAGAGGGAGTGAAACATGGGTTAACGGGGGTAGAAAACAGAATGGCCGCTCAAGAGAATCAAATGGAAGGGATGCAAAAAGGGTTAGAGGGGTTAGAAAACACCATGGAAGGCAAATTGAGGGACATGAGGGACCAAGCGGAAAGGGAAGTTAACCAAATGGGGCAGCAGATAGAGGGGGTCAGAATGGGGGTAGAAGCCAAACTGGATGCTCACAGGGAGGAAATGGAGCAGATGAGGGTGGCATCTGGGCAGGAGATGCAAGTGATGGGAGAGGAGATCAGAAGAGGTGTGAGTGAGGAAGTCGGAGGAGTGCGCGAGGAGGTGAGGCACTGTAAGGATCACATGGAGAAGGAGGTGAGAAAGGGGACTGTAAAGTTACAAGGGGGCATAGAGGACCTGACGCAGGAGGTGGAGCAGCTGACGGTGGGACAAACGGAGTTAGTGGAGCAGGTTCAAAGGAACACTGCGGTATTAGGAGGTTTAAAAGCGACACAAAACGACATAAAAAACGACTTGATAGCGACAAAGAGGGAATGTCAGATGGTACGTGAGGGACTGACAACGAGGTTGGACGAGGTGGTAGAGGTAATGGAGACGAAGGACCGGCAGGTGAGGACGCACCTGGAAACGGTCAAGGTAGCCTTAGAGGATGAGCTTGAGGAGACGTACCGGGGAATGAAAGAGGTGAAGCAGAAACTAGAAGAAGTGGAGGAAGGGATGAGCGAAATTAAGAAGCGACGGAGAGGGGATAAGAAAGAAATAAAAGAGGAGATAAAAGAATTGGTCCAAAGTCTGTGTTTGGATCGTGATGATGTGCTCATTAACCGGATGAGGGATTCGCAGGTGATGGAGGAGAAGCGAAGAGGAAGAGGACCCGGTGTAAGTGGTGACCAATATGGTCGTGCGTATGATGCGCCAGGGGATTTAATAAGCTTGGGGGTCGAGATGGACCCGGGTGTTCGTGAGAGGCCATTGGTGAAGTGTGCGACAGGTCTGGTGTGCGAAAAAGGAGGTGTGCGAGAAAGTCCGACTCTGGGGTGTGTGAGGAAAAAGTGCGTGCCAAGGAGTAGCGAGGGTGCTGGCGAGAGCGAGTCGGTCGTAGCGCGTGTGCGAGGGAGCACATGGAAGCGCGGTGTGGTAAGTGTTACAGAGGGTGTAGCGGGAGAGTGTGCGCAAGGGTGTGCGCGAGAAAGGTGTGTGACGGACAGGTGCATGGGGAAAGAGTGCGCTGTCAAAGGCAAGGAAGAATGCACACCTGTGGTGAGTGTTACAGAGGGTGTGACGGGAGAGTGTGCGCGAGAAAGGTGTGTGACGGACAGGTGCATGGGGAAAGAGTGCGCTGTCAAAGGCAAGGAAGAATGCACACCTGTGGTGAGTGTTACAGAGGGTGTGACGGGAGAGTGTGCGAGAGAAAGGTGTGTGACGGACAGGTGCATGAGGAAAGAGTGCGCTGTCAAGAGTAAGGGTGAGTGCGCTGTCAGGAATGGAGGTGAAAGTAGTGAGAGTGACATGGAGCGTGAGTTAGTTGTGACAGGTGAGCGAGGATGTACACCTGGGATGGAAGGATGCACACCTGGAATGGTAGAGCGTGAGTGGGAATGCACGCTGGAGTTGGTGGTGAGGCACGTGGTTGGGTGTGCGAATGAGGGCACACCTGTGATTGTCACAGAGGAGGTGACCGAGGAGGGGGTGCGAAGCGGTGTATTGGTGAGGGGTGCGAGCAACGAGTGTGTGCCAAAGTGTTCGGTGGTCAGGTGTGTGACCAAGGCTGTGAGTGGAATGGGTGTACCTGGGTGTGTAAGGAAAGGTACGAGGAGCATGGGCACGGCTGGGTGTGTGAGCAAGGAACGGGCTGCGGGGTGTAAGCATGCAGGTGAAGCATCGACGTTAGACGGGGTAGAGTGAAGAACGACTTATAGCCGAATCGGGCCCTCGGTGCGTGCCGGGCCTCGCTTTGAACGGCCGCGTCCGTGCTCCACTAGGCGGAGCTGGCAGCCCGATAGAAAGGGTCGTCATGGCAACCACTTTTTGGTGAGACGTGCCGGCAGGTCGAGAGCGGGACATTGGATGGCTCCGTGCCGAGATGGTGCGTGGGATCTCGGCACGGGTAAGCCCCCGTCCCTGCCCCGAATGCCGGACGCATCCAGCCGCAGGCACAAAACAACCAGCATCCATTGCTTGGCTTTACGAAGCCGGGCTTTGGACAGGAATTGGCGCACCGAGAGGCAGTAGTGAGTAGACTGGGTGATGAGGTTAGTGTTTTGGACCCAAAATTAGAGAAAAACAAAATTTGATGATTGGCAAAGGATTGGCAGAGTGATGATTGGTAATGGTACAGTGATTGGCAGATGATTGGCAAATTTTTAATTTGTTGAAATTTGATGTGCAAAATTGGTAGTGAGAGACCCCCGATGTGGTGGGATGGCATCCCTGCCACCCTTCCCATGTGGGGGCAAAGGAGCAATAGCTTATGGGGTGTATGGCAGTGAAAACTAGCCCGGGTGGGTTAGGTTATATTGTAGGGATCTAGAAGAGATTGACATTAGGTAACGATAAGGTTAGGTAGTGACTGATACCTGTAGTAGGGACGCAGGTAGATTAGTATGGATGATAATGACGTGGGAGCGCAATAGTTTAAAGGGACGACTGGGAAGCGCAAGTTTCAGAAGGGAGTAGTTAGATGAGATGATGCCGTGTGTGTGTGAGGATGGAACAGGTGTGATTGCACAGGTGTGCAACTGGACAGGTGTGTGGAGCAGTGTGTGAGTAGTGAGTGTTGTGGATCAGCGCGAATGCGCTTGGGGAGAGAAGGGTGCAGGTGGCACCAGGTGTGAGAGCACAGGTGTGCAAGTACAGGTGTGTGGAGAGAGTTGGAGTAAGTGGTACGGAGTGGTGTGCATGGTGCGAAGCTGTGAATGGGGGAAGAGTGGACCCCTTTCACGAGTACCCGGGGCGGGTAGTGTAAGTGTTAGGTAGAGGGTACAGGTAAATTGTGGTTGGATATTGGCATTTGTGGTGCGGTTGCAGAATGGTGTTGTGGATGGGTGCATTAGTGTTGTGGAAATGGCTGGGCGTGTAGCCTGTTAGTGTGTGTAGTTGGTTGGGCACTCCACCACTGTGAGGATGTCGGCCAGGTGAGGCCGCAGGTGGGCTCTGGGAGCCGGTAGTTGTGAGTGGGTGCCTGAGGATCCCGGGTGTGGATCGGGTAGCCCAGTGCCAGAGAGGGCACCGAGTGGGGAGAGCGCCAGAGGGCCTGCCCCAGTTAGTTAGGTTAGGGTGAGGAGCTAGGTAAGCTCGGGTGGCAACTGCAGTGGTGGAGGTGTGCAGGTGGGTAGACCCGCTGGGAGAGGTACACGCCACAGCCCGGAAATTGTGCGAGGGCACCGGGAGATGAATCGGGGGAGTGAGACCCCAAATTGAAAAGCACCACAGTTGGCCAATGGGAATTGGTTTTTAGAACCCATAGTGTAAGAGGGCCAATGGTTTGGCCGGAGAAAGACCCCGGGTAGTGTAAAGTGGTTAAAGTCACTTAGGAAATAGTTAGGATTGATGAACCTGTCGCACCATACGCAGCCATTTACCTGTGGTGATGATGATGACTCCACACCTGTGTTTTCTTTGTTTTGTTGCAGGAAATGAAATTGCTGTGTGGATTGTGAGACGCATCACGACGTGGATGAGACATTGGGGTGATTCCATCTCTCCCTCCCTAGGAGGGACTGATGATGAATTGGTAATGGCAAATTATGATGTTGAGTTGGAGATGGCAAATTATGATGAAAGTTGAAAATGGCAAATTTGATTGGTTAGGAGGGAGAGAAGACGAATTTGGTTTATGGGAGGAACGGGGAAGACAGTAGGGATGTTTGTTGATTTGTAAAGTAGATGTTTATGGGTAGTGTTGTGTTTTGTGGATACAGTAAGGGGTAAGGGAGGGGCCATGTAGGTTACCTGTTGGGGGGGGGGAGCGTACGGTAGGAACGTACCTGTCTCACCTGGTTCCCATGTGCCCCCAGTGTGCATTACCTTACATTGCGTGCACTTTTGCGCCCTTACCACCTTACTCACTTGTCTGCTTCTTTTGTCTCCCACCTCCGAGGATCTGGCTTTGGGGTAGAGAGAGAGGAGAGAGAGGTGCTGGCTACGCAGTTGTGGGCCTGCACTTTCGCTGCTTGCTGCTTGGATCGATACACCATATGGACCGCAATGTTTGTGGCCACCCACCATGGACCGCAGCTCTTTTGCGGCCAAGCACCACCCGTGGATGGACCTATGGGTCAACGTGGCACCTATGCCATGCAGGTGAACCACTTTTAGTTGACACCACTGAAGGCCACAATATAGAAATGGACGCGGTTGGCGCCTTTCTTTATTTTTTTGAAAGAGGCAAGAAGGCCAAGTGCACCACACGAAGGCAAGACCAGCGGCAGAACATCGGCCGGCTGCGACACCACCGGTGATTTATAAACACTTTATTGGTGCACCGGATGGTGCTCACTGTGTGATGGGGTGGTGCTTGATGCTTGGAAGGGGTGCTCTGCACATTATTAGAGGCCGTAGGCCACAGAGCACTCGTGGGTTGGTGTATCGATGCTAGCATGCGTGCTCTCTCTATGCATAACATCTGCATGTGTTCCTCCAAAAACAGGTCCTGGATCGTAGTGTAAATATCAGCGTAGTCTTGTGTAAATAATGCTCCCTACCGGCTGTATGTTTAGTTTGAGGATTCTTTCCGGATTCGGTTATCCTGTGGGTGTGTTTCTGTGAGGAGAAGGGTGCAACGTCGCAGGGGGACATATTTACTCATTTGTGAATATCTGTAAAACTGTCGCACTCAGGGTAGAGTTAATAGTAGAGGGAACTACATTGCGTGCCACACTAAAGTAGGTAAAAATTTATCGGGTCGGGACGCCCCGAGGGTAGAGAAGGGTGCAATGTTGCCAATATGGAATTTGGCCTCCATATCCGCTTGTAAATATTCCCCTATTTCCCCAATACTCCCCAACTATCCCCAATCCCCCATTCCCTAGTCCCATTGTCTGTAAACAACAATCAGTAGAGCCGACCTTCCCCTTTTTCCCCCATTAAATGTCGTGCCCAGGTCCACCGCATCACACGTAGACAACTTTCGGACATCTTGCTAGTTATTCTTAGTCTATGTCAGTTAAGGACTCCTTTCCATTAATTCTGACTCTTCGTTGCACCAGAATGTGATTATATGGCACCAGTAGTGAGTTTAGGACCTTTCCCATACCTCCTTCCATCTTCTTCCCCAAACAACAACAACAACAACAACTACAACTACAACTACAATTACAACTACAACAACAATTACAACAACAACGACGCTCCGGACCATGCGCTCCACGGGGTTACCACGAAGGGGCTCCTTGTCAGCTCCTCGTCAAGGGCGGAGCCGGTAACCCCCCCCGCACGCACCCAATGAGAAGCAACGTGCCGATTCCATCTGGGGCGGAGCTAACGAGCCGAGGGCGTGTCACTCCCCGCCGGATATACGCAGCCACTCGCCGGACGTGACGTCAGATGCGCCCCCAGCTTGAGCAGACAAGTCACCATCTCCGAGCGCTGAATACCTCCCCGCATCTCTGGACCGGACCGAGTCGATTCTGACCTTTGAGCCCAGGTGCACCTGGAGCCATCGATCCTGCCTTTCCTAGCCATCAAACCCCGTGTGAGTCAGCCTTTTGTCCCGTTTATCTGTCGTCTGTTGGGAATAATATAAGAGTGTGTCTAAGTGCTTGTCTTTCTATGCTGTACCTCTCGTCCTTGTAATCTAACCTTCCGTAACAATATAACCTCCTCCGGAGGTCTTGAGAACTGAACCCTGGTGTCGTGTCATTTGAATCCCAGCTGTGTGTCTTTTCCTTCATTGATCTAGCGTAGCGCGATTAGTCGACGTTCGGGTATAATCGGGTAACTTGTGCAGACGTGGTCATACCAAAACCGCTCGGTAAATAACATCTAAGCCACGTCTGTAACAGTATATATATATATATGTATGTATATATATATATATATATATATATATATACTAGCGGGGTCACCCGTGGGAATCCCACGGGCATGGATGTGTGTGACATTTCGACATATTGAGTTATATGCTGCACATTCATTTTTACAAAATGGTTACTGGCAAGTCATCAGATCCAGAAATGGTGTGAATTTAGTTATTTCACATAATATGTGACCCCTCACTCCTCTCCACCTGACACTCTCCTGTCTCCACCTGACACTCTCCTGTCTCCACCTGACACTCTCCTCTCTCCACCTAGCACTCCTCTCCTCTCCAAACCCTCACATCCCTCTCCTTTCCAATCCCTCACCTCTCCAATCCCTCACACTCCTCTCCTCTCCAATCCTTCACACGCCTCTCCAATCGCGCCTCACACTCCTCTCCAATCGCGCCTCACACTCCTCTCCAATCGCGCCTCACACTCCTCTCCAATCGTGCCTCACACTCCTCTCCAATCGTGCCTCACACTCCCCTCCAATCACTCCTCTCCAATCGTGCCTCACACTCCTCTCCAATCACGCTTCACACTCCTCTCCAATCGTGCCTCACACTCCTCTCCAATCGCGCCTCACACTCCTCTCCAATCGCGCCTCACTCGCCTCTCCAATCGGCTTTCCCCGTCTCGTTTCTCTCCTTTTTCTCCCGTCTCGTTCTTTTTCTTGCTCCAAATCGGCCCGTCGGAATCGGAAATCGGCCCGTCTCGCCCGTCGGCCCGTCGGAATCGGAAATCGGCCCGTCTTGCTTTTGTGCTTGTGCGTAAATAAATTGTGTTCATGACACCATTTCTGGTGTTGGGCTAGCGGCTAGGGTGCCGGCTTAGGATCCTGGGTTCGAATCTCGGTCGATCGCCGAATTAATGCCAGGGGGGTTGACTCAGCCTGTCATCCTTCCGAGGTCGGCTAATTGAGTACCAGTTCACTGGTAATTCCCTGTTTGTCGTTGAAGGCGGCAAAAAGGGTTGGCGTCAGGAAGGGCATCCGGCCGTAAAACATTGCTTCAAAAAGGGGACAAAAAAACAACAACTACCACGGTCCCCGAAAAGGCCAACCCCGGCTTTGCGGGGAAAAATGGCCTCTAAACGGTGGTTTTTACACCATTTCTGGATCTGATGACTTGCCAGTAACCATTTTGTAAAAATGAATGTGCAGCATCTAACTCAATATGTCGAAATGTCACACACATCCATGCCCGTGGGATTCCCACGGGTGACCCCGCAAGTTTGCATTGACGTTCGTCGATGGACTCGTTCGCCCGTCTCATTCGTTTTCTTGCTGCATCCTGTTCAAGTCTGCGTTCTTCATCGATCGTCTCATTCATTTTGGAAATAGAAGTTTCCACGCAGCGCATGAATTGTCACGATCCTCAAGAGGAATTTGTCTCGTAATCATCAAATGATAAATGGCAAGTAAATTATATTGTGGAAAATTAAAGATTTCAAATAAACCTATTTAAAGTGTATTCGCACATAACTAATTTTAAAAAACGAAGAAATATCTCTCGGTAATTTCCTGAAACATATTTTACTTCCGGCTAATAATGTTGAATTAAATAAAAACGAAGAAATATATGTCGGCATCATTGTTGACGTTTTTGTGACGACTGTCATCAAACGAAAAAGTAATATATCTTAACGGAAAAGCAAAAGCGAATTTTTAATATATATCGACACGTTGCCGTCGGTGTCATGTTGGGCGGTGTATGATACACCATGACGCGATTTTTAAAAATATATCTCTGCATTTTCCCGCGTGTGTGGAATGTTCTCAATTATTGCTGACACCGAGTCCAAAACCATCGATAAAAATGAAATCATATGGTGAGTTAGATTGGAGATAAAGGCGTGAGAGAGACTCAATGGCCTTGAAGTTGAAGTTACAGGCGTTTGAGAATTCATTTCGTTCTATAAACGGCAACTTTCATTGGATTTCCTTCCCGTTTTTTTTCAACCGAGTCGAAAACTATGTTAGCGACTGTGAAAAATGAAATGATATATCGAATTTTTAATATGTATCGACACGTTGCCGTCGGTGTCATGTTAGGCGGTGTATGATACACCATGACGCGATTTTAAAAAATATATCTGCATTTTCCCGCGTGTGTGGAATGTTCTCAATTATTGCTGACACCGACTCTAAAACCATCGATAAAAATGAAATCATATGGTGAGTTAGATTGGAGATAAAGGCGTGAGAGAGACTCAATGGCCTTGAAGTTACAGGCATTTGAGAATTCATTTCGTTCTATAAACGGCAACTTTCATCGGATTTTCTTCTCGTTTTTTTTCAACCGAGTCTAAAACTATGTTAGCGACTGTGAAAAATGAAATGATATATCGAATTTAAAATAGATATCGACACATTGCCGTCGGTGTCATGTTGGGCGGTGTATGATACATCATGACGCGATTTTAAAATATATATCTCTGCATTTTCCCGCGTGTGTGGAATGTTTGTGGAAAATTAAAGATTTCAAATAAACCTATTTAAAGTGTATGCGCACATAACTAATAAAAAAAACGAAGAAATATCTCTCGGTAATTTCCTGAAACATATTTTACTTCCGGCTAATATGTTGAATGAAATAAAAACGAAGAAATATATGTCGGCATCATTGTTGACGTTTTTGTGACGACTATCATCAAACGAAATAGTAATATATCATAACGGAAAAGCAAAAGCGAATTTTTAATATATATCGACACATTGCCGGCGGTGTCATGTTGGGCGGTGTATGATACACCATGACGCGATTTTAAAAAATATATCTCTGCATTTTCCCGCGTGTGTGGATTGTTCTCAATTATTGCTGACACCGAGTCTAAAAGTAAAACCATCGATAAAAATGAAATCATATGGTGAGTTAGATTGGAGATAAAGGCGTGAGAGAGACTCAATGGCCTTGAAGTTACAGGCCTTTGAGAATTCATTTCGTTCTATAAACGGCAACTTTCATCGGATTTTCTTCCCGTTTTTTTTCAACCGAGTCTAAAACTATGTTAGCGACTGTGAAAAATGAAATGATTTATCGAATTTGATTTGAAATAAAACTGGGGGAGAGCAAGACACCACGGGCCTACAAAACAGGACTCAAAGCTATGCGAGTTAATAAAATGGTGGATATTTGTTTATAGCCACTCCCAGAATGGGTGGAGCTATGGGTGGAGCTACTCTGCAAACCGAGTAAGCCACACCCCGGACAGACACCCAACAGATAGACAGACAGACAGACAGAATCATCTACGGCTATTATAATATAGATATATATATATATATATATATATATGTATATATATGTATATATATATATATATGTATATATATGTATATATATATATATATATGTATATATGTATATATATGTATATATATGTATATATATGTATATATATGTATATATATGTATATATATGTATATATATGTATATATATGTATATATGTATATATATATATATATATATATGTATATATATATATATATGTATATATGTATATATATATATATATATATGTATATATATATATATATATATGTATATATATATATATATATATATATGTATATATGTATATATATATATATATATATATATATATATATATATATATATATATATGTATGTATATATATATGTATGTATATATATATGTATGTATATATATATGTATGTATGTATATATATATGTATGTATGTATATATATATGTATGTATGTATATATATATGTATGTATGTATATATATATGTATGTATATATATATGTATGTATGTATATATATATGTATGTATATATATATATATATATATATGTATGTATATATATATATATGTATGTATATATGTATGTATATGTATGTATATATGTATGTATATGTGTATATGTATAATATATATATGTATGTATATATATATGTATATGTATATGTATATGTATATATATATATGTATATGTATATATATATATATATATGTATATATATATATATATATATGTATATATATGTATATATATATATATATATATATATATATATATATATATATATACAGTATACACAAAGCACCCCTTCCTTTTTTTGGGACGGTTTCTTTGTATGCAACTTTAACATGAGGACTGAAAATTAGTATCTCGGTTTCTACTGGTATATTGTATATATATAAACATACATATATACACACTTTACACCCCTTAAATTTTTTTTTTTTTTAATTCCAACATGCTGGCTCAATGGCCTAATGGATAAAGCATCAGACTCCCAAGCTGGGGATTGTGGGTTCAAATCCCGTCTGGGTTGAATATTTCTTTACCCTTACTTTTTCCAAGTCTTTTATGTCGGCTTGAATAAAGTCTTGTACGATGAACAAATTCATTTTGTTCATATTTAAAATGTATCTTGTGAAAAATGCCAGGGGCATAGAAAAGGCTCCTTTGTATGGGATATGCCATGTGGCAAGCTATAGAAAAGAAGGGACATTCTTGGGTAAAATGCCAGGGGCATAGCAAATGCCCCTTGATATGAGATATGCCAATGTAGCAAGTTATAGAAAAGAAGGGACATTCTTGGGTAAAATGTCAGGGGCATATAAAAGACCCCTTCATATAAGGGTATGTGCCATGTGGCAAAGTATAGCAAAGAAAGGACATTCCATAGCTTGAAGAAAATGCCAAACAATACAAAATAAGGGGCATTCAAAAAATCTCATGTGCATACTGGACTACTGTTGTGTGCTGAGGAGGAACCAAGTAATGCTCTAGAAAGGTTCATATAAAGGGACACCCTACATCTGGCAAATAAAATACATTTACTTCTTCATGCAGCTGTATGAATCAAATTGGTGCCATATGGAAATGTTCATGTCTATACTAGAAGAGCCTACCCGTCACTTCACTGAAGGAACAATTTGTCTTTACGCCTCTTGCTCCTAGAAGGGGAGGGAGGGGAGGGAGAGGAGGGATGGCACGGGGAGAGGTGGGAGGGGAAGGTGAGAGATATACTACATATACATATTTTTGGGGGGAGGGAGGGTTGGCTTTGACAGGCCCCTCCATTTTGGGGATGGGGAGATGGGAGGGAGAAGGAATGGAGGACAAATTACCGTTCAAAGAGTGATTTAACCTCAGCATTGTCCAGGCAAAGGAGTAAATTGTAATACCCTCTCCAACCACCACCAGGTGGCGCTGCACGGTACACATTTACAAAGAGAACGTATGCTCCCCCCCACCCCCAGCCCCCACACCCCTGTGTGAGGCTGCGGCTACATAGCATATGTTACTCCCCACACAAAGTTGTATTTGTACCCCGAGTTTGGAGTTTGTACCTTAAAAGAAGCGGCTGTGTATAAGGAATGACGTAAGGAACGATGACAGACAGATGACCACAGAGCGACAATGGCATTTACATATGTATATGAAGATTCAAGTTTTGTAATACTAAGCATTTTTTTACTATTACTATTATTGTTAATATTATTATTCGTATTGTTATTTTGCAATACTATACTGTCATGTTAATGTTATTATTATGCTATTATCATTATTCGTTTTACTTTTGCTATTTGAAGTGGCCCTAGAAAAATGCCACGATAACGTGGAACGACTCTTAAGCTGCTAGTTATTATACACATTTCCGAGGCGGAAAAAAAACCAACAAACATGGGAATTCCTCCAATGTTTGCAATCAAGTCGAAAGCAACAACGGCTAAGTGAGTGTGAAAATAACACGGAGGGAATCTTCTTACTTGTGATACAATTGAGGGTTCAGAAGCGTCACTCATTATACCTTCTCCCACCACCACCAGAAGCGGCACTCCATGGTACAAGTTTATAAAGATAATTTGCGTTGCTTCACATTCGGAACTCCAAGTGAGGAGGAGTGGGCAGGGTGGGTGTGCGGGGGGATTTGCGGTCGCTACAACCATTGCTGTATGACCCATAGTCCCCTTGGCGAGTTTAGTTTGTTGAGATTGCATAATGATAAGTAAAGACCGAATACATCGACAAAGAAGATATGTCGAATAATTTGACACAAGTTGCCACACGGGCCACCCGGGACCAGGTTTTGGTGGCCCGATGGAGTTTCTGGTAGCATTTGGCACCTGGGCCACTGCTTATTTAGAACCCTGATCAGTCCTGGTTAATTTGTTGTATGCATGTACGTATGCATGTTTGTACATTACAAAGGGTGCCACATCTAAATGAGTGTGCTTCTTGATTCATTTGGACAATATAGTTTCTTTACTCAATAGTGAAGGCCTTGGCTTCCTCCCTCTGCTTTGCAGACTGACAAGTGCTCTGTGCAAGGAGTTGTCTGTGAAGTCCGAGAGGTTTGCATCTTGTCTGAGTATGGTGGGGGTAAGTAACACTGTCCTGTTTGCCTGTGCACAAATTGACAGCCTTATTATTTATCACTACTTTGTCATCATTACTTTTAGCATTGTATTGAATTAAATGAAGTACATTGAAAGTTCAGAAGGATTAAAACTTCTTTTTTTTGAGACTGGTGCACCCGTTTCCTGAGGGAGCAGCAGCCAGGCTCATTCCTCTCTGGAATTATATATAGATTACGGTAGATCTGCAGTCAGGCCTCAAGAACATCGGGGGTGTGTTCAGTTACCAAGTTTCTTGTAGAGTGTTCAGGGTATTTTGGGTCTTTGGGGTCTTTTGGATATTCAGGGTCTTTTGGAACTTCGGGGTCTTTTTGGTCTTTTTGGTCTTTGGGGTATTCTGGGTCTTTGGGGTATTTTGGGTTTTTTTAATTTTTTTTTATTGTATACTTTGTCGAGGCTCGTATAAGAGCTAACACGTAGAACATATAATAAAGGGAGCGGAAGACAAGAGGGAGAGAGATAGGGAAGCACAGCAACAGTAGAGAACATGGATGTCAGGAGATCTGTGGAAGAGAGAGAGAGCTAGGGCGGACGGAGTACAAGGTATAAACAAGATGGACACTACAAGGGCTTTCAGAAGAGGAAAACGGAATTTGAAGGAGGGAGGTTTGGGGTGTTTTACCAGGGGTAGAAAAGATCAAGGTTTTGAATGAGGGAAGATAAGAGATGGTGGTGAACAGCTGTTTTAAAGACCTGGAGGGAGGAGTGGGATTGAAGAGAGTGTGGGAGTTTGTTCCAGAGGCGGGAGTAAAGGGGAACGAAAGAGTGAAGGTGAGCAGAGAGTCTTGATTTTGTCCGTTTCACCAGAAGAGGGTTGCTGGCAGATCTTGTGTGTCCTGCTGCCCTGCAGTAATATTTGGGGGACAGAGCACAGACAGAACAGGGAGAGCAAGGCCGGATAGGAGATAGTAGAAGACAGAAAGACCACCAAACCTGCCTGCGGTGAGAGAGTGAAAGGCCCTCAGAATCAGCTTCATCGTGGGAGACACCAATGATTCTGAAAGCTTTGGTTTCTACAACGTGAAGATGAGATGGATGTGAGGCAGGAGCACCAGCCCAGATTGGAGAGCAGTATTCCATCAAGCTGTCGATCAAAGCTTTGTATGTGGCGAGGAGCTCAGGTGTGCCCAGAAAGGACTTCGCACGACGGGGGGTGCCAAGTTGGCGACGAGCTTTGAAGGACAGCTTGGAAATGTGGCTTTCCCAGGAAAGATCATGGCAGATAGTGAGACCCAAAAGCTTGAGAGACAGAACTTCTTTGAGAGAATTGTTGAGAAAGTAGATGGGAGGGTATTCCAGATGGTCTTTTTGGAGAGACATAGTGAGAGTGTAAGATTTGTCAGGATTGAAAGACATGTTCCACTTGTTTGATCAGTTTGTAATTTTATCCAGGTCTGTAGAGAGTGAAGAGGCTGCTGCCTGCCAATCTGAGGGATGAGAAATGGAGTGGCAGAGAGTGGAGTCATCAGCAAAACGATAGAGGATTTTCCAGAGAGTCGGAGAGTTCATTGATAAAGATTTTTAAAAGCACAGGGCCCAGAACACTGCCTTGGCCTTGAGGAAGTCCAGCCTGGACAGGAAGAGGTTATGAGAGAATTCCATTTCGAGCCACACATTGACTAAGACAGGAGAGGACATCCGCGAGCCATGGTTGATAAGGAACGGCTGGCTTGGCATGCTGATTGATAAATGGGACACCCCTGGATCACCTTTTTGCACGAGTTTGTGTTTACAGCTGGCAGTGTGGGGTGAGATTAGGCTGTTACCGTTATTCTAATCACATGTAACATATGTCTACGGGAGCAGTCAGGGGTGATCACGTTATCAAAGGGAGGCGCAAAGTGCTGCTCCCTTTACAGAAGGGATCGTTTTCGTTTCTCTGTGTGCAACTTTAACATGGGGAGTTTCCGTGGATGTTGAAGGGGGGAGTTTCCATGGATACCATAGGAGGAGAGTTTGGTGAGCAGGGCGAGGTGCCAGACCGTATCGAAGGCACGTGATATGCCAAGGGAGACGGCTCTGATTTCCTGTCTGGCGTTGAGGACCTCCATCCATTGTTGAGTCAGCAGAAGCAGAATGCCCAGAGTAGAGTGACCTGGTTTGAGTTCAAATTGATGATCCAAGATCCAACCATTGGAGAGGAGGAAGGATTTGATGTCAGAAGCAATGATGGATTCCATGACCTTGCTGATTATTTGGAGTAGGATGCTGATTGGTCTGTAGTTGCAAGGATCTGTTTTTGCACCTTTTTGTGTAAAGCGGTGATGTTCGCTGATTTCCAAGCTGAAGGCAGATGACCTTGAGCAAAAGAAAGGGTGAAGAGAATAGAGAGGTGTGAAAGAGCGGCAGAGCAGGATTTTAGGACCCATGTGTTGATGCCGTCCAGTTGCAGAATCAGAGTCGAGGTTTGACAAACTTTTCCACCTTGTCAGGAGGAAAGGACACAGAGTCCAGGAGCAGCTGGGTACGACGGTACGGTGGGTACAGAGAGCGATGGGTTTGGGACACAAGATTTTGAGGCAAACATAGAGTTGAGGCATTCGGCTTTTTCACGTGCGGTGTCAACTGTGTAGCCATTTGAGGTAAGGGGGTGGCGGGGTGGAGGGGGGACAAACACCAGAAACAGATTTGACCAGATGCCACCAGGATTTGGAGGAGGGAGACACATTTGAGAGTTCAGTATTCAGAGTATAGTCAGGGCCCTTAGGGATATTTTGGTTCAAATTCTTCCAAAAGCATCAAATTTGGTGCAGATGTTGCCCATGCCATACTCTTTCGATTTTTGACGGGCGCCAAGGGCGGTATGATCCGGGGACCATACCGGTCCATCCCGCCATGTCACCTGACCTATGACGTCATAATTAGGATATGCATCCAATCACATGGCGTACTATAAGTGGTCAAAGTTCAAAATGAATCGATCGAAAAATGAAGGCAGGGATCCATTTTTAAGGTTTTCATAAAATCCAATATGGCCGCCAGGTCACATGACCTATGACGTCATATTTATGACATGTATACAATCATGTATACATGAACCCGGATCATGATCGCCAAAAATTAAACACAAGGATATGGCATACAGTTCATAAAACATCAAAATCCGTACCTTTGTAATAAGACTGATGAACTGCATATGCCTGAAAATTATGAAATAGACATGTAAATATTTCCTCTAATTGTCAAAAATAAGGTCAGAGTTCGATTACCCAACCCAGAAACATAAAATGGTGAACCTCGCGTAAATCTTGACAAAAAAACTCAAAAACCGACGTTTGACTCAAAAATGACCTTTAAGATGACCTTGAGGGTTGCCCTTGACCTCGAATCATCAAAATAACATCATAATTGGATTCCTCGACCTCGAAAACCCCTGAAAAGTGGTATCATACATGATTACAACCCTTTTGGTTATTTAACTGATTTTTCTCTAATCCGGGTGCGGCCATTTAGTATTTCGCCAATATGGGGCCCCCGGGGGGAGGGGGGCACCCGTCTTGGCGCCCGTCAAAAATCGAAAGAGTATGGCATGGGCAACATCTGGGCCAAATTTGGTGCTTTTGGAAGAATTTGAACCAAACGGCCCCAAAATATCCCTAAGGGCCCTGACTAGTAGAGAGATATTGTTTCCTGGCTCTCCTGAGGGTAGACACACACTTGTTCCGAGCTTTGTGAAAGGAACAGTGATTGCCTTCAATTGGATTTGCCTTCCAAGAGGCAAAGGCAAGTTGTTTCAAGGCAACTGCCTCACCACAAGATTCTGTGTTCCATGGACGGGAGGAAGGGTATGACAACTGAAGACGAGATGGGACAAATCTATGCATGAGAGAGAGCAATTTTGTTTGGAAGAATTTCCAGAATGAGTGTCAGAGGCAGTAGAGATGGGAGACCAGTCCAGATGATTGATGGCTGCTTGAAGACCATGCCAGTCGGCCTGAGTGAAATGCCAGACTTGTCGACGCAGAGGTGGCTCTTGAGAATGGCCAGAGAGATGTTCACTTTAACAAGCAAATGATCTGATGATCCGATTGGAGCAGAATAACAACAGCAGACATTTGCAGGGAAGATAGTCATGACCAAATGCAGAAGAGATTATTTACCATTGACTGAGATCTGAGTCAGGAAATTGAGAGATTGTGTCAGTCCCAGTGAGTCACATGCTGAGGTGTCATGGCAGGTGGGAGAGGTACCCACACCCAGCCAGCTGGCATGATGACACTTGAAGTCACCACGTATGAGGAAGAGAGAGAGGGGATGAATGGATAGAAGTTGGTCCATGTTGTCGGAGAGCAAGATGTAAATGGAGTCATCACTGTTTGGTGGACGGTACAGAACACATATGAACAAAAGGTGGGAGCGGAGGGGAAGCCGTAACCAGAGGTACTCCTGGGTGTGTGGTGGTGTGAGGGCAGTGCAGAGAGAGCGAGGAATAGAGTTTTTGATAAAGATAGCAACCCCACCACTAGGACGAGGCTTGGGTCTATCACACCAGAGGAGGGAGTAACCAGGGAGAGATACTAAGGAATCAGGGACGTCTTTAAGGAGGAAAGTTTCTGTTAAGCAGATCAAGTCTGGTTTGTCAGAAGCAACCTGTAAAGAGAGATCAGCCAGGTTTGAGCGAAGACCCCGGATGTTTGAGGTCCATACCGTTAATGAAGAGGGAGGAGGAGTGTCAGGTACAAGAGAGACAAACGGCAAGGTAGTTAATTTGATAAGGCACAGTGAGGGGTAATATAAAGGGGGGTGGGGGGGCACAGAGGGAAGTAGAAGATTATTGGAGGTGGAGGAATGAGTTGAAAAAGAGAGGAAGGGGGGAGGAGGCAGGTTTGTGGATGAGTTCAAAGGCAACTTTGAGGAGGTGGGTGAGAGGGGAAATTTTAAGGGGAAGAGTGAGGAGGGAGTTTTGAAAGGGAGGGGTGAGGGGGGTAGTTTTGAACGGGAGGGGTGGGGAGGCAGATTTGAAGAGGAGGGGTGAGGGGAAGGTTTTGAAGGGGAGGGGTGAGGGGTGATTTGAAGGGGAGGGTAGGGGGAAGGTGGTGATGGAATGGGGATAGGAGGGAGTAGAGGGAGGGGGACATGGAGAGGGACGCTGGTAAGAGATTTGGTTGGTAGGATATGGGCAAGTACAAGTAGAGGAGGGAACAGACAGGGAAGTGATTGATACTGAAGATGCACAAAAGGAACGATTGATGAAATACTAGCGTCCATTGCAGATTTTGGTTTCCTGAGATTTTTCCAGTCAGAGATACGTTTGAAAACGTTAGAGGGGGGGGGGGGGTGGTATAAAGGCGAGTTCAGAGATTGGAGAAAGGAAGAACTAACTATTAGAGATTGAATTTTTTAAATCAGAGTGATTGAAAGAGCGATTTGAAAACAGCCTTTTGAAAAGGAAGATGGGTGAGTTGTAATAAAAGAGAGAATACAACACACGAGAAGTAAGTTGAAACATTTTAAAACAAAACTGTGAAGACCGTCTGGGTATTCACTGAAATGAGGACAAGGAGGCTGGGTGGACGAAGATTGCAAACAGGTTCAAAAGGAGGAAAAAATGATAATAAAAGGAGATTAACAAGCCAAGTGGAAATTAGAGCAGGAAAATTAGAACAGGAAAGGAAATTAGAACAGGAAATTAGAGCTGTCTCCCTTGACAAATCACGTGCCTTCGATAAAGTCTGGCACCCCGCTCTGCTCACCAAACTCTCCTCCTTTAGTATCCATGGAAATCTCCTCGCATGGCTTGCGGACTTCCTCTCTGGTCATAGTCAACGTGTGGCTCTGAATGGGTTTCTCTCATCTCCCCTTCCTCTTCAGCCTGGAGTTCCCCAAAGCAGTGTTCTGGGCCCTGTGCTTTGTCTGGTCTTCATTAATGATCTCTCCGACTCTCTGGAAAATCCTCTCTATCTCTTTGCTGATGACTCCACACTCTGCCGCTGCATTCCTCATCCCTCATCCCTCAGGTCGGCAGTCTGCAGCTTCCTCACTCTCTGCAGACCTGGACAAAATCACAGACTGGTCAAACAAGTGGAACATGTCTTTCAATCCTGACAAATCTCACATTCTTACAATGTCTCTCCGAAAAGACAGACTGGACAACCCTCCCATCTACTTTCTTAACAATCCTCTCCAATAAGTTCTGTCACTCAATCTTTTGGGTCTCACTATCTGCCATGATCTTTCCTGGGAAAACCACATTTCCAAGCTGGCCTCCAAAGCCAGTCGCCAACTGGGCATCCTCCGTCGTGCGAGGTCCTTCCTTGGCACACCTGAGCTCCTCACCACATACAAGGCTTTCATCCACAGCTCAATGGAATATTGTTCTCCCCTCTGGGCTGGTGCTCCTGCCTCACACCTAGCTCATCATCACGGTGTTGAAACCAAAGCTTTCAGAATCATTGGAATCTCCTGCGATGAAGCTAACTCCGAGGGCCTTTCACTCACTCACTCACTCACTGCAGGCAGGTAGTTGGTCTTTCTGTCTTCTTCCAACTCTTATCTGGCCTAGTTCCCCCAGCTCTATCTGTGCTCTGTCCCCTAAATATTCCTACAGGTCACACAAGATCTGCCAGCAACCCTCTTATGGTTAAACTGACAAAATCAAGACTCTCTGCTCACCTTCACTCTTTCATTCCTCTTTTCTCCCACCTCTGGAACAAACTCCCTCACTCTCTTCAATCCCACTCCCCTCTCCAGGTCTTTAAAACAGCTGTTCACCACCATCTCGTATCTTCCCCCATCCAAAACCTTGATCTCTTCAACCCCCGTTAATTCACCCCAGATCCACTTTGTTTTTGAAATTCCGACTTTTTCCTTTCCTAGAAGTGTCCATGTGTTTTATACTTTGGCAAGACGGGGAAGGAGGGTATGAGTGAGACAACAGTCTCGTGGGGGGTGTATGGTGAGGAGGATTTTTTATAAAGATATATATTTCAGACATTCTGGGTCGTTAAGGTCTTTTGGGTCTTTGGGGTATTTTTGATCTTGGTGATCTCAAGGGTCTTCTTGGGGGACTTAAATGGTCTTCAAATGTTTAAGGGGTCTCAGCAATCTCAAGGGCCAGAAGGTATATTCTGTCAGTATGTAATTCATTGACAGGATGCAACTGACATTTAAACAGTACGTAATTAATAGATATATTGTCACACGACTTCACCGGCTTGCTGCCTCACGGCTTACCGCACCGAGTTTTTTGGTTTTATATATATATGAAGAAGAAGAAGACGTTTTAGTCACAAATATACCTTTGTACATACATACATACATACATACATAACCATATACGTATGCTCCATTGTAATAACATTCTCATGGAGAGACCTATGAAACATCATTGTCAGCATTCATATAAGTCGTCTGATTTGAAATGACAGAATAACTGTTTTCTTTTCCTAGGCCCAAGAGAAGCCTGAAATTTTGAATCCACTTGTTACTAGTGTATTTTTGGAGGTACGTTGGTAAAACATTGAACAAAAGTTGCCTTGTTTTTGCACGCCTGTGGTCAGATCGAAATATACCTTCAAAGTTTAGTCCATGATCGAATTCCGGCATCGCATGGGGTTCTGCCTTCACAAGTGGTTGCCATCTTTGTTTATAATTCCACACACTTTTAAACACTGCTGTGTCCCATTGGTCCTTCAACAGGCTTCCAACAGTACGATGTATATCCAAGATGGCTTCCAGTTGCTGCTTCCTATCCTGCAGTTGTCTCACCTCCAGCATGGCACCACACCTTTAACTCCTACTTGATCTGTAACAAGCACCTCAGGCCCTGATACATAAATCTACTTGTGATTCTCAATTTATTTTATTTTATTTGCCTGAAACACTATATTCACAACTTGAGCTTCTGGTTGTTATGATCTATCATGTTAAATTGTTTGCTGTGCAATAAAACGAAAACACTCTTCTTATTTGTTTATTTAACAAATTTGACTGGATTATGGAAACTCCGTTATGCATTTTGAGATTCAGTGCGCCAATATTTGTTTTGTTTTTTTTCTTGAAGTTTTCTTTGTATACCATCTCAAAGCTTTTTTTAGTTTTTGGTTATTCTCACCGACATTGTTAGTAAAAATCCTTTCGATTTGGGAACTTTACCATGGGCGCCTCGTCGATAGTTCGGCTCCAGAATGAAAATGGACGCACATTTCCGTGTAGCCCTTTGACGCATTTTGCACAAATCGTTTGGATGTACTCGTGTTAACCGGGCGAAGCCCAAGTGGAATTGCATCTGACATTGCTTCTGGTGACCGATCTACTTGTAATGTTCTTGTTCATTTGTGGTGAGTAACAGGGGACAAGCCAGACTGAAGCAGAGGTTGTCTGTGCGACTTCAAGTTCACGTCGACCTTTGAAGTTCTCTTGAACAAAGTCTGCTTCGATTATGAACGTGAGTCGGTTGCCACAAACTGAGTTTGCGTAGTTCGAGTTTGGCTCGTGAAGTTATCAGAAAGAAGTCTTAATAGCCTCGTGCTCGGTCTTGCTAAGCTCTCTCGCCTTTTTTGCACACATTTCAGGGCTTTTGAACGGTTGGCAGCAACATGATCCTCGTTGATCTTTTTTGTTAAACGCCAAGATGTCTGTGTTCAAGAAAATGTTTATGCTTTCTGCAAAACAGCAGAGCTTGATTGGTCATAGAAAACGTTTTCTTGTTTTCAAATGTACAGAGGTAAAGAAGCATCGACTGAGTGTCTCCCTTACTTTTTGCAGTTACGTAGTTGGACCAAAATAATCGACTTTATTTGTAAGTATAAATCTTGTAATTGGTTCTGAGCGCTTGCAAAAGTGCTGGTAGTTTGTACAGGAAAATGGCTTTGCAAAACACAAAAGGCCTCTTTGAACATGGTCAAATTGCTTGTACATGGTTTGTACGAGCAAGGGATCTGCAAACCCTTCACATTCCCCACCAACCCCATCCCACTCCCCCTTCTTCTCCCCTTTCAAGCAAGCCTTCACAGAGGTTCTTCAGAGGTTCTTCACAGAGGTATGGGGTGCCAGTCAGTGACTGTACACTGAAAAAGCTTGAGGGGGGGGGGGGGGAAGGGGACTGAGCAATGAAAGGGCAGATGGTGTAAGACCAGAATGGTGTCCGAAGACAGGAGAGGCCAACAACATGTCTGTCATGCTAGAATGACAGCCCCAGAGATACTTGGCCTTCACCAATAATCTCAGTCGACACAATTTCTGTTTGAAACAAAAATGGATTAAAGCAATGCGGAATATATTTGTGTAATGCATTTGAGCTGTTGAGAGGATTGAGAAAGCGTGTGCTCTCCATTGAACAACACAAAAACTGTAATAGAGTTTGGAAAAAAGAAACTGCCATACTTGGTGTTCGATATCGGATTAAGCATCGGTGTGAAGAGCCTTAATTGTTGCGTTTCTCCTGCTTGCTCGAAATGCTGTTCAAAGTTGTTTATTTGAGCCACAAACCCTGCATTTTTCTTTTGGAACACAATTGTGCAGATGAAAAGCAGTGCTTCAATTGTTTGTTTTATTTCAAAGGTTAATACTTGGATAACTCTGTTTTTCAATAAATCCGTTTCAAACAGCATTGTTATTTTGTTTATGTACAACTCGTTCATTGGTGGTCTTGCATGGGGAACTATTCATCAGCATTTTTGAATGCACTACTTTGCTGTTTATGTATTCAAGATCGATGCTTGTGGAAGAGGTTGAACACACAACAGACCAATAACGTATTGGAAAGGGGGAAAACGCACAACAGCATGATGGAGAGTTGTGGGAATTAGATAAATTGTGGGAGGGGTAGGGGGACAGGACATGGGGTGAACGAGCTGGATACAAGCTCACACACATCAAGAGGAGGAAGGGAAAACCAGGGATGAGACAGTAATGGAACAAAAAATGAAAAGTGTCGAGAGGGTAGAAAACACTACCCTGGGAAGACTGGTTCATGAGGGTCTCAAAGATCAGGAGAATGGATGGGGATGATCTGATATTGTGGTGAGCAGCCATCTTGAAGCCATAGCGAGAAGAATGACATTGAACAGATTGAGGAGGTTGGTTCCACAGGTGAAAGAAGAGGAAAAATGAGTTGATGTGAGCAGCGTGCTTGGAATTTCAAACTTTCCCCAGAAGTGGGTTACTAACTGACTGTACACTGAAAAAGCTTGGGGGGGGGGGGGGGGGAAAGGGGACTGAGCAATGAAAGGGCAGATGGTGTAAGACCAGAATGGTGTCCGAAGACAGGAGAGGCCAACAACATGTCTGTCATGCTAGAATGACAGTCCCAGAGATACTTGGCCTTCACCAATAATTTGAAACAGGTAGTTAGTTTCTGCGTTTCTCAAAGCTGAAGATTAACCCACAGGGGGCAGCAGTGAAGAATGTCTGCTGTGTTAGTACTCTATACAAGCTGGAAAATTTGTTTTGTTTGTGTTTTGACTGCCTTCTGAAACAGTTATGTGGACCAGGCACAGGTTTATGGCAGGTATGTGACAAAGTTGTGCTATTTCTGTTTAGTGATTGTGATCTCTGTAAGTGGGTCTCATCAAAAAGTAAAAGCACTGTCGGTGTTTTAACGGGGTTAGAAAAGGTCAAGGTTATGGATGGGGAAAGATAAGAGGTGGTGGTGAACAGCTGTTTTGAAGACCTGTAGGGAGAAGTGGGATTGAAGAGAGTGGGGGAGTTTGTTTCAGAGGTGGGAGAAAAGAGGAATGAAAGAGTAAAGGTGTGCATAGAGTCTTGATTTTGGCAGTTTCACCAGAAGAGTGTTTGTGGCAGATCTTGTGCGTCCTGAAGGAATATTTGGGGGACAGAGCACAGATAGAGCTGGGGGAGCAAGGCCAGAGAGGAGTAGGTGTAATACAGAAAGACCACTAAGCTACCTGCGGTGAGTGAGTGAAAGGCCGTCACAATCGGCTTCATCGCGGGATATTCCAATGATTCTGAAAGCTCTGGTTTCAACAGCGGCAAGCCGAGCTAGATGTGAGGCAGGAGCACCAGCCCAGAGGGGAGGGCAGTATTCCATCAAGCTGTGGATGAAAGCCTTGTATGTGGTGAGGAGCTCAGGTGTGCCAAGGAAGGACTTCGCACGACGGGGGATGCCAAGTTGGCGACTGGCTTTGGAGGCCAGCTTGGAAATGTGGCTTTCCCAGGAAAGATCATGGCAGATAGTGAAACCCAAAAACTTGAATGACAAAACTTCCAGAAGATTGTTGACAAAGTAGATGGGAGGGTTGCCCAGTCGGTCTTTTTGGAGAGACATAGTGAGAGTGTGAGATTTGTCAGGATTGAAAGACATGTTCCACTTGTTAGACCAGTTTGTGATTTTTTTTTCCAGGTCTGCAGAGAGTGAAGAGGCTGCAGACTGCCGATCTGAGGATATGGAGCGGCAGAGGAGTCATCAGCAAAAAGATAGAGGATTTTCCAGAGAGTTGGAGAGATCGTTAATGAATACCAGAAAAAGCACGTGGCCCAGAACACTGCCTTGAGGAACTCCAGAACTGATTTTTGGAGATGATGTTGTAGATAGCGACGAATTTCCTTGTTTTGATATTGATAGTTCACCTGGAACGTAGTTCCGGGGAGCTTATGCAATCATGCATTGTGCGTCCGTCAGTCTGTAAACATTTGCAACTTCTCCGAAACCGCTGATGGGATTGTGACCAAACTTGGCACAAATTATGTTTGGTATCTTGTGACTAAAGTTTGTTCACGGCAATACAAAAATTGAGGTTTAAGGGGGTTTACTGGGGGTCAAAGTGGATCCAGGTTAGACCCCCCCAAAATAGGAATTTGCTTTTTGCTATGAAACTACACAATATTTTGATGAAACTTGACCACAACCTTCATCACCTGTTGTGTACCAAAGTTTCTTCACGGCATTTAAAAAAATCGGGCCCTAAAGGGATCCCCCCAAAATAGGTATTTGCTTTCTTTTCAGAAACCATACATGCAATTCCAATTAAACTTCACCACAACATTCCTTTCATCACCTGTGATGTACCAAAGTTTGTTCCCAGCATTAAAAAGAATCGGTGTCTAATGTGGTCTATGGGGGGATTGCCCAAAAATAGGTATTTGCTTTCTTCTGAGAAACTACACACGCAATTCCGATGAAACTTGACCACAACCTTCATCACCCATGATGCACCAAAGTTTGTTCACGGCATTAAAAAAAAAAAATCGGGCCCTAAGGCGGTCTACTGGAGGGTGGGAGGGTTGCCCCCCAAAATAGGTATTTGTTTTCTTCTCGGAAACTACACAAACAATTCCAATGAAACTTGACCACAAAGTTCCATTCATCACCCGTGATGTATTGTTACGTTTGTGGGGGGGGTAGGCAATGAAATACCTTAGTCCAGGTAGAAGTGTATAGATTATCATGCTCTGACTGTCATGAAGAAGAAGAATCCCCATGTACCATAAGTAGGGTTGCGTTTAGACCGGATGTCGTGTAAGAGTGTATCTTTGTCCCCATGGCGAGGAGTTGGGTTATGTTAATTTGTTAGGGATTAAGGGTAATTGATTCCCTGTATGTAATTGGCTCTGTAAACTTTTGCTGTGTTCCTTATGACACCGCACTACACACCATAGCCAGGCCAAGCAATTGACACCATAATTAATAACACTAAATAAACAACCGGAAGCCGGACATTGAAAACTACCGCGGGTTCTGCCAGCCGAGCCATCACAAAGGCCGGCAAGTGGTGATGAGGCCACGCCCCAAAGAACGATTGGTCAGGACGGCGATATAGTGATGTCATGGTGGCCGTTGATTGGACTGCATACGGACCTCGTTGGGTGACGTACGAGCTTTGAGAAAAAAAAGACGAGTCCCGACATTTTGTCCTCGGGTCCTGTCTTTCGTGACGAACAGGCATTTATTTGTGCATATTCTCTTACACCTAGGGCATTCATCGCAAGCAGGCGCATCTTCCTCTTGACCCTGGCTTTGATCGCGTGCGGTCGCAGTTCGTGTTTTTGGTCCCGAGATTGAACACCAGTGGTCGACATCCTTGCGGCTCGCTTGGTTCAGACAATCATCGTTGGCGGTCAAAATCGTGCTTTCTTGGGTTCTGCTGTTCCGGGCTGGGAAAAAGGCAGACAAACTCTCTCCTTCTTGGTGTTTGCTCGTGGCGGTCTCGCTGGTGCCGTGTGCAGACTGAGTGGAACAACTGGACTCTGTGCGGCCGAGCAGTAAGGAGTGTGGGCCTGTTCGTTTCGTCATCGACGGCTGCCAGGGTGCCAGGACTGCTAGAGGGGTCCATGGAGTGCAGGCAAATGCACCACACGGGCACAATAATTACTTTCATTTATTTTCCCTTTGTATGTATTCGAGTCCATAAGGAGGATTCTCAACTTCGGAATATTTTACCGTGCATTCTTTGTTCCTTGGCATTATTTTTTATTAAACCTGTTTATTTGTACATTTTAATTCCATGTCTGGTTTGAGTTGATTATCCAGGTTCGAAGACGTCCAGTGGGGTCCGTGAAGGTAAGAGCTTCGTTACCCTTCATTGCCCTCATCCCCCGCGCATATTAACTCCGCAATAGTTGAATTGAACGCCTTGGAGTGTAAAGCTTGCTCGGCTAACCCGTCCCCAGGGGTGTTCACCCTGGGAACGCGACAGTACCAATGTTTGTTCCCGGCATTTAAAACTAGAACGACACTCTTTGACGTCACGACGTCGACCGATATGCTTCCGCCCACATTAATACATCATTATAATACTTGTACCAAGTTTGATTTAAATCCATTCAGCTATTCTCAAGTTATCAAATTTTTACCTGATATGACCTCTGAATGTATCAGTTCATGTTTACATCATTATACATACCTGCACCAAGTTTTAATTTAAATCCCTTCAGCTGCTCACAAGTTATCACATTTGTACCTATTATGACCTCTGACCTTTGACCAAAGGTCTTTGCCCCCAAAATCTAATCAGTTAATTTTTACATCATTATACATACCTGTACCAAGTTTGAATTAGATCACTTCAGCCATTCTCAAGTTATAGACCTATTACTGACTTTGACCTTTGACCTATTGGCCCCAAATTATAATCAGTTCATATTTACATCATTCTACATAAATGTATCAAATTTGTTCAGAATCCCATCACTGGTTCACAAGTTATCGCGGTAACAGGATTTTTACCTAACATGACCTCTCACCTTTGGCATTTGACCTCATGACCCGAAAATCTAATCAGTTCATTGTTACCTCATTAGACATTCCTGGACCAAGTTTGACTAAGATACCTTTGGCCGTTCTCAATTTATCGCGGTAACGAAAACCTATGATGGACGGACGGACGGACGAACAACCTGAAAACATAATGCCTCCGGTGACTTCGTGAACGGAGGCATAAACATAGGAGGAATACCCCTGGCGCTCACCTGGTAGCATAAACAGACAACACTGACTGAAGGTATTTTAAATCAATTTCAATGGTTGCTAGAAGACATGGCAGCATGTATAATTATACTAACATAATCATAAGACTTTAAACAAACAAACAAAAAAATACCTATTTTGGGGGGCAGCCCTCCCCCCTAACCCCATCCCGGTATACCTCCTCAGACCCTGATATATTTAATGCCTTGAACAATCTTTAGTCGCAACACGACAAATATAATTTGTGCCAAATTTGGTCACAATCTCTTCATCGGTTTTGGAGAAGTTTCAAGTGTTTACGGATGGACGACGCACTATCGCATAAGCTCACCTGAACTTCATTCCAGGTGACCTAAAATTAAGGCGGTCTAAGGGGGTGGAGGGGGGATAGGTATTTGCTTTCTTCTCAGAAACTACACACACAATTTGATGTAACTTGATCATAACCTTCGGCTTCATCACCCGTGATGTACCAATGTTTGTTCAAGGCATTAGGAAAAATGGGGTCTCAGGAGGTATACTGGGTTGGGAGAGTCGGGGCGTTGCCCCCAAAATAGGTATTTTTTTGTTTGTTTGTTTGTTTAAAGTCTGATGATTATGTTAATATGATTCTACAAACTGCTCTGTCTTCGAGCAACCCTGAAATTGGTTTAAAATACCTTTCGTCTGTGTTGTCTGTTTATTCTACCAGGTGAGCACCATGTGTATTGCCCCTATTGTTTTTTTTGATATCCGCTTGTGGCCAGTTTACTATTCTGCAGCTGCACTAGAACACTGAGACTGCATTACTGCCGGTTGGTTTATGTCTTTGAGTTTGTTCTTTGGGGTCAGATATGTTTTCAGGATTACCTTCGTTCTATGGAGGTACTCTTTGGTAATTATTGTTTTGCGCATTTTTTTAATGACAAATTTGGTGGCTCTCGGTGGTTGGAGAAGTCCAAAGGCGAAGTGGATCCAGATCGACTCCATCACGAAAAATCTCCAAATAACATCGTTCGTATTTGATCCAGCGGTGAGTTATCCCCGGCATGCTGAAAACAATTACAAACTCCCGACAAAAGAATCTCTCAAATATCAGGGCTGCCACGTGGTGGGATCAATGAATGTCTACCAACTGATACTAGCAGACGGGAGAACCAGCTTAACGTCCACCTGAGTGACGTCACAAATTGTGATACAAGGTGAAGCTACAGTTTTTAATCGTCGTGTCGGGAAACGAACCATAATTAGTAGTCCTGTACCTGGCCTGTAGACCCGTACGCAAAATGGTGTTGGGGAAATTTCACACTTGAACTGAGTTAGTGGGCCCCTAGAGATGAAAAATCACCGAGGTGCTTGTCCGTCATGGTGTCACGAATGGCGCTATGGCTGAATCCAATATGGCCGTCGTCGGCCATGATGGAAATCTAACTTTTTTGCTTTTGAGAGCATATTTAAGTGTAATACCTCTATTTCAACTAATTTTGAGGTGTAGAATTCATTTCTGATGTTTTGGCCATTCTGGATCATCTTCACCCACAAAGGTCATGGTCAAGGTCATTTATTACACAAATGAACTTTGTCCTATCTTGGCTGTTTATAGCAGTAGAAATGGGTACAATATATCTAGTTCAACTTATTTTGTTGTATAGAATTCATTTCTAATTATTTTTTATGATACAAGGTCATATTGACATTTATTTTTCCAAATTAAAGAAAAATATTTTCAACTGTTTTGAATGGAGAAAATGCAGTTATATAAAAAGCGTCACTTTAGCAATAAGACTCAAACTCATATCCTCTAGTATTAAAATTCAAGATTGCCTCCTGTATACATGTGTTTTGTTTGTTTTGCCATTTCATAACGTTTTCAATGAGTTCAAATGAGTTCATTCTCATTTAAACGATAGTAATATTGACATTTTAGTTTGATGCATGGGGAAATACATATTCAGGTGTCGTATGTTGGGAGATTCCTGTGAATAAAAAAGTGTGTTAAATCTGTTTCTCGTGCTGCCCTGTTTATTTCTAATTGTCCACCAGAAAATCGTTCCACATTTAGGTAAATCTTTTTTTTTTTCTTGCAGCTTTTCAACATGAATAGTGACTTAATTTCTGTGATGCTGCATGTTGGGTGATTAGATCGATCACTGATTAGCAACTACATTATAACATAAAACTTGAGTAAGAATTTTCAGAATAATGAGTTTGTTTTTGTTTTTTTTGTATACAAGATCGAGGCTCGTGAAAGAGCTAACATTAATCACACAAAAAGTCAAACCGACACATAAAACACAAAATAAGGGGAGCAGTAGACAAGATGGGGAGAGAGGGGGAAGGACACAAACACAACATTTGAGAGCAGGGACAACGAGAACTGTGGGAGGGAGAGGGCTTGGGGGGAGGTGGGAGAGGTATAAAACACATGGACACTGCAAGGACTTCCAGGAAAGAAGTTGGAATTTCAAAAAAGTGGATCCAGGGTGAATTAACGGGGGTAGAAAAGATCAAGGTTTTGGATGGGGGAAGATAAGAGATGGTGGTGAACAGCTGTTTTAAAGACCTGGAGGGAGGAGTGGGATTGAATGGAGTGAGGAAGTTTGTTCCAGAGGCGGAAGTAAAGAGGAATGAAGGAGTGAAGGTGAGCCGAGAGCCTAGATTTTGGCAGTTTAACCATAAGAGGGTTGCTGGCAGATCTTGTGCGACCTGTAGGAATATTTGGGGGGCAGAACACAGAGAGAGCTGGGGGAGCAAGGCTGGAGAGGAGTCGGTAGAAGACAGAATTTATAAATAGAATAAGACAGAATTTATTTATAAATAGTAAGAAGACAGACAGATTTCCATCACTCTTCTCAACCAGTCACTTTCATCCCTCAACACATGACCAAACCATTTCAACCTGTTTCTCTTCACAGCATCCATCACAGGCTCTATTCCCATCATATTTCGCAATTCATCATTTGTCTTCCTCTCTCTCAATGATACCCCGCACATCCACCGAACCATTGGCATTTCCACCCTTTCCAGCCTTCATTGCTGCTCGACGCTCATTACCCATCTCGCCCACATAAATCATAACACTTCACACACATGCAGCATACACCCTGCCTTTCAGCACGCCACTCAGTTCCCAAAACTTCTTCCATGCACATCTTTCTCGCAACCGTTGCCGAGTCTGATCCACCTTCTCCATTCAGCATGTCTCCTAGGTAGCAAAATGTTTTCACCTTTCAGCTTCCCGCCATCTCCAAGATCCAACTCAACATTTCCTCCATCTGCAGGTCCCGCTGTGCACACCTTACACTTGAATGTAGCTGCCACACTAGTTAATGACCCTCTCAAACCACTCTTGTCTTTACAGGCATTCCAGAGTTTCCCAAGTCGTCTTTTCACAACTGAGAATGAGTTCTGGCTATTAGTAGGTAAATGGTAATTGTTGTACTAAAATTACCTTTAAACCATCAATTATTACTTAATAAATGATAACATAAAACTCATAATGGTTTTTTCTGTGTGCTGTTATCTTTAACTACACAAACATTGAGTTTGTTCTTAATTCTCTTGTGTTTTTCAGGTGCCTGCATAATGCTGAGGAATTCCTGAAGTCTTCATCTTATGATTGTGCACCACAGAAATTGATTACCATGGAACATTCTTCTATACCTGGCCCCAGGAGGATGAATTTAGTCACCTCAATGGTAGAGGATGATGTGTTTAATCCAAGCTTATGGTTCATCAAGAATGCTGTAGTCTCTGAAAGAGAAGGAAACTGGAATCTACTTGTGGCTACTGTTGAGGATTCTATGCCGATCTTTGCAGAATTTGACTGTGTCAACGACCTGCGTTATGGCTCATTGTACCTTGAACAAATCAAGGTATTGGAGTTCACACATCCAGAAGTCTACCGACGCTTCTCTATGGGCCAATGGGTTGTTCAGGACCGTCCAGGCTGTTTCTGTGCTGTTGCAGGTGACATGAAGGTCGAGCAGACCATCCAGAGAGTGTCAAAGGGTCCTGGAGGTCACTATGTGGTGGGTGCCACACGCAATGCCAGTGCAGTGGCTGAATTTGAGCTCCTGTTCCATGAGATTGGGTCTATCACAAGTCTCCTCAACCTTCTCACCACCAACCACCCCATGATTCACACAGAATGCCATCTCCAGCATGCACTCAGTGGAACTCGGCGTCTCACATTCAACCAGAATGTGACAAAGCTGCTGAACTTTGTGCTAGAGCGGCAGAATCCATATTCAGTTATGGTC
The DNA here is from genome assembly GCF_964187855.1 of Myxine glutinosa. Classification (NCBI taxonomy): domain Eukaryota; kingdom Metazoa; phylum Chordata; class Myxini; order Myxiniformes; family Myxinidae; genus Myxine; species Myxine glutinosa. Next base: position 167,617,201 of record NC_136264.1, read on the forward strand.
GATGGGCCTGTGCCACTGCACAATCTGCTCACAAAGCTAGCTGTTGACCAAGAGGTTGCTGTGCATCTGCTCAAGTGTCTTGAGATGGTGAGCATGTCTACCGCTCATACAGGCAAGAGCGTTTGGTTGAGAAGACCAGAAAAATGAGCACAAGCATATCAAAGAGAAAGCTGCCCCAGTTCACCGACCAGCCACAGAAGACATCAGCAACCATTCAAAGGGAGAAAAAGAACCTCTCATCCAAAGATGTGTCAGAGGCACAGAGGAGTATGGACATTGTTAAGGAACGGGGCATGAACCTCAAGCAGATACTAAGTCATGATGTGCTCCCAATGTCTCCACTGTTTGATGGTGACCTTCCAGCTCATGTGAGCAAGTCAAAATTTGTTGGTGAGATTGAACCTGGACTTGACTTGACCAAATGGAGTAAGAAGTCTGCACTTGCAACTCATGTTGTGGTAGACTTCATGTCTAAGATGAGGCAGATGCCACTAGGACAATTCTCTACTTTGGGTGCTGTTATCAATGCCATCATCACCTTAGCATCATGCATCTGCCAAGAGACAGAGTTCATTCATCTTGTTCTAGATTCCTACATTGAGATGTCTCTGAAGGAAGGGGAGCGTATGCGGCGTACTGACATGACAAAAGGGATTGACATCATTGGAATGTACACAGACACACCCATCCCCCATCAACATGACAAGTTTTGGGCATCTGAGAAGAACAAGCAGAATCTCCAGATGCTGGTCCGAGATATGGTGTGTAAAAAAAACCTATGGAAATGCTACCATCATTGCCAGCTCTGTTGTTTCTGATGATGAGGTGCTTCCAGCAAAAGCAGGTTGTGGTGAAGAGATCTCAGAACTGTCAAATTGGATTGAGGAGGCAGATGCTAGGCTGGTCGTGCATGTGGAGTGGGCTGTTCGTGTTAAACAATGCAAGAGAGTTGTCATAGTCTCCAATGACACAGACACCTTTGCATTACTGCTACGCTATACCCCATACCTCCAAAATCTGGGGTTGAAAGAGATCTGGCAGGAGTATGGTACTGGTGAGAAGCGCCGCATGCTTCCCCTTCATCAAGCAGTTTCTCAACTTGGAGCACCACTTGCCAAGACAGTGATCAAGGCACATATATTGACCGGGGATGACTGCATGAGCAAGGTGGGGACCAAACATGCAGCTATGGCTTCTGACCCAGTACAATATCTGACAAACTTTGGAGAGGCAGAAACCTTGTCTGAACAAGATGCAGCTCTAGCAGAGAAGTACTTAGTACGTGTCTGGGCAGGGGTCAGGTCAACTACAACTGTTGATACATTCGACCAGCTCAGGGTAGAAAACTATACCAGTGCCAGTGCTGGAATTGATTCTCTCCCTCCTACAAGCATTGTGATCAGAGGTCACATCCACCGTGGAGCCTTTCTGGTGCACATGGCATGCCAACTGCTTGTGACAGCCAATGAACATGAGGCAAGACTAGATCCAGTGGGACATGGATGGGAGGAGCACTTTGGCACACTTCTGCCATCAAAATGCCGAAAGCCCTTGCCGTCAAATCTGCTCACAATGTGCAAGTGTTCAGGCAAGTGCAACACTCGATGCTGTGAGTGCCGTTCTGCTGGACTTCAGTGCATAATATTCTGCCATGGAAAGATGGATAATGCATCCTGTATAAACATTCCACGGAATAACTAACTTTCATCCACATGTAATATGGTGTACTTTGAAGGAATTGGTTACTCGATTTTGTTTTATGATTTAATTTGTATTTCACTTGTACTCCTACATAGTATAGTCATATTTGTCATAGTCAAAAGCCAACAAAATAGGTGGTATAGTAATAGCCGATAGAATGTAGTATTAGAAAAGAATTAGTTAAATTTAGAATAGAATAGAATTAATTAAAATTGGTATGTATATAATAGTAGTTACTTAAAATTAGTATAGAATATAATGGTACTGTGGCGGACACGAAAGCCCACTGGCGTGGTGACATCATTCCGCGCACCAAGTGGGTGGCGGCCACGCCCGAGGGATAGGCGTGGCCTGAGGATATACACGGGGCGCGCAGCCCGGAGCGCGCTAGTGTTACAGTGAGCTCCTGAAATAAAGACGCTTATAAGTTACCGCTTGTCCGCTTCCTCCTTGCTCGCAAGCAGCGCGCGTAACGCCGCGCTTTACTGGTGACCCTCGACGTTGGATCTGCCGGAGCGATCCTTCCACACACGACGCCATTGCCATGGCCAACTTCATCAAACTTCCCGAATTTTGGGAGGCCCCGGCCGAAGTCTGGTTCGTCCAAGCCGAAGCCCAATTTCAGCTTCGGCGCCTCACCGGCGACGACAAGCGCTACTGCCACGTCGTCGCCTCCCTCGGGCCCGGCACAGCCGCTCGAGTTGTGTCCGTCCTTCGCCACCCACCAGACGGCCACAAGTACGAGGCACTCAAGCAGCTACTCCTAGCCACGTTCGGCCTCACGGACGACGCACGGGCCGACCGCCTCCTGGATCTCCCCGAGCTCGGCGACACGCGCCCGTCGGTCCGAATGGACCATATGCTGTCACTGTTGGGCGACGAAGCCCCCGGTTCTCTATTCCGGGTGCTTTTCCGTCGCCAACTTCCAGCGCAGGTTCGCCTCGCGTTGGCCGGGACCGTGCTAACGGAACCCCGAGCATTGGCAGCCGAGGCGGACAGGTACTTCGCGGCTTTGGACACGCAGGCGAGAGTCGGTGCGGCCGTCACGGACCTCGAGGCTGATGCTGCTGATGATGCTGATCCACAGCATCAGCTTACACAGCATACGCAGCATGCTGATACGCACCTCGTGACCGCCGCCACACCCCGCCCACTGCCGCGGCGAAAACCGCCACCGCGGGGAAAACCGCCAACTCCACTGGCCTGGCGGAGCCAGCCGCGCTCCTCCAGCTCCACCACCTGGTGCTGGTTCCACGCCAAGTTCGGCCACGAGGCTCGGCAGTGTCATCCGCCATGCTCCTTCAACAGGTCGGGAAATGCCCGGGCCGGCGCTCAATAGTGGCGATGAGCGCCGGCCGTTCGAGCAGCCTGCTGTTCATAACGGACACCTTATCCGGGCGCCGTTACCTGTGCGACACGGGAGCGCAGGTGAGTGTCGTTCCCGCCGGTACGTCAGACAAGCACGCCGCGGGCGGGGGCCCCGCGCTGCTTGCCGCGAACGGGATGCCCATCCGTACGTACGGAAAACGCTGCCTCTCTCTGCGGTTCGGAGGGCAGGTTTTCCGATGGACGTTCGTCACCGCCGACGTGCCCATGGCACTGCTTGGCGCGGACTTCCTGTGCGCTAATGGGCTCCTGGTCGACGTAAAGCGCAGACGTCTTGTCCAGGCCGAGACGTTCAGCTCACTCGCTTGTGCGCTGCCCAGCTCGTCGAGCAGCTCAACGAGCGGCTCGCCGAGCAGCTTGCCAAGTGGCTTGCCGAACGGTTCGGTTCCGGCCACGTTGATCTGTACGCTTCCGGCAGCGGATGCATTCACCCGCCTCCTCGCCGACTTCCCGGCCCTCACACGGCCCACCTTCTCGGCGGGGGCCGTCAAGCATGGGGTGGCCCATCACATCCCCACCGTCGGGCCACCGGTCTACGCCCGGGCACGCCGCCTCGAGCCGACGAAGCTGGCGGTGGCAAAAGCGGGGTTCGCTACCCTGGAGCGACTCGGCATCGTTCGGCGCTCGGAGAGTGCTTGGGCGTCGCCGCTGCACATCGTGCCGAAGCCCGGCGGGAGATGGCGACCGTGCGGGGACTATCGCCGTCTCAATGACGCCACCACTCCCGACCGCGACCCCGTCCCCCACATTCAGGACTTTTCCGCCCGTTTGGCGGGCATGTCCTTCTCAAAGGTGGACGTCATACGCGGCTACCATCAGGTCCCCGTCAGGCCGGAGGACGTCCCAAAGATGGTGGTCATCACGCCATTCGGACTCTTCGAGTTCCTGCGGATGCCCTTTGGTCTGAAGAATGCGGCTCAGGCATTCCAGCGACTGATGGACAGCGTCCTGCGCGACTTGGATTTTGTCTACGTCTACCTGGACGATATCCTCGTCGCCAGCGCGTCCCGCGAAGAGCACCTACGCCACCTCCGCACGCTCTTCGAACGCCTGGGCCAGCATGGCCTGATTGTGAGCCCCGCAAAGTGCCGGTTCGGCGTCGCCGTAATCGATTTTCTGGGGCACCGTGTCACCAGGCACGGAGCCGTCCCCCTGCCAGCCAAGGTGGAGGCGGTGAAGGGGTTTCCGCGCCCCCGCACGATCAGAAGGCTGCAGGAGTTCCTGGGCATGGTGAACTTTTACCATCGGTTCCTGCCCCGTATCGCCCAGCTCCTGTGCCCCCTGCACGAAGCTCTCAGAGGTAAGCCGGGCAAAGGCGACGTTACCTGGACTGAGCAGATGGACACGGCGTTCACGGGTGCGAAGCTCGCCTTGGCTAACGCCACCATGCTCGCGCACCCGGCGCCCGATGCACTGATCGCCATCACCACCGACGCCTCGGACTACGCGGTGAGCGCGGTGCACGAGCAATGGGTGCGTGGAGCTTGGCAACCGCTGGCGTTCTTTAGCCGGCAGCTTCGCCCGCCCGAACGCCGTTACAGTACCTTGACCGCGAGTTGCTCGGGCTTCACTTGGCGGTCAGGCACTTCCGCCATCTGCTCGAGGGCCGTGCGTTCACGGCCTTCGTCGACCACAAGCCGCTGATCTTCGCGATGGGCAAGGTCACCGAGCCGTGGTCGGCCCGGCAGCAGCGTCACCTCTCGGCCGTGTCCGAGTACACGACGGACATCCGGCACGTCGCGGGGAAGGACAACCCGGTGGCGGATTGCCTTTCCCGGGCCGTCGCCCACGCAGTCCACCTCGGCATCGACTATGCCCGGATGGCAGCGGGCCAGGCCGCTGACCCCGACGTCCAGGCCTTGCGGACCGCCATCACGGGCCTCCGCGTCACCGAGGTGCCGTTCGACGGCGCGGGCACGGCCCTCTTGTGCGACGTCTCCCTCGGGCGGCCTCGCCCCATCGTGCCCACGGGCTGGCAGCGCCAGGTGTTTGACGCCATCAACGGCCTGTCCCACCCGGGCGCGAGGGCCTCCCAAAGGTTGATCGCCGACAAGTTCCTCTGGCATGGCCTCCGGAAGGCCGTCCGCGGCTGGGCCAGGACGTGCCTCGCGTGCCAGCGCGCCAAGGTGCACCGGCACACCCAGGCCCCGTTGGCCCCGTTCACGGTGCCGGAACGCTGGTTTGACCACGTCCACGTGGACCTGGTGGGACCTATGCCCCCCTCGCGGGGTTTCACCCACGTCCTCACCATGGTGGACCGCATCACCCGGTGGCCGGAGGCTGTGCCCTTGGCGTCGACGACGGCGGCGGACGTCGCGCAGGCTTTCATCGCCACCTGGATCGCCCAGTTCGGCGCCCCCTCAGACATCTCGTCCGACCGCGGCCCCCAGTTCACCTCGGAGCTCTGGGGGGCGGTCGCGCAGGGGCTCGGGGTCCGGCTGCACCGAACCACGGCCTACCACCCCCAGGCTAACGGCCTGTGTGAGCGATTTCACCGCTCATTGAAGGCCGCGCTCCGGGCCACCCTCCGCGACGGCGGCTGGGTCGACAGGCTCCCCTGGGTCCTGCTGGGCCTCCGGACGGCACCCAAGGAGGATATGCGCGCATCCGCGGCGGAGTTGGTCTTCGGGCAACCGCTGCGGGTGCCGGGCGAGTTCCTCCCCGACTCCACGGCACCATGGTCCGCGGCACAGCAGCGCTCCGCTCTGCAAGAGACCGCCCAGAGGTTCGCCCCGGTGCCAACGGCATGCCACGGGCACCCACCGACGCACGTTGCCCCGGAGCTTCGCACGGCGGAGTACGTCTTCGTCCGCCACGATGCCCACCGGACACCACTGCGGCCCCCATACGACGGGCCTTTCCGCGTGCTGGAGACCGGGGCGAAGCACTTCACCCTGGACATCGGCAGTACTCCTGACCGCGTTTCTGTAGACCGCCTCAAGCCGGCCCACCTCGACATGGACCATCCACCGCCAGTGGCCCGACCCCCGCGTCGGGGCCGCCCCCCTGCGGGCGGACCCCCGGCACCGCCCAGCCCCGCCACCACGCCGCCCCCCGGTCCTGCACCCATCCCAGGGGCAGCCAGGGGCATCCCTGCACCCCGGACCCCGCCGATCGCCAGGGGGCGCTTCGGCCGGGTCATCCGTCTGCCCCGCAAACTGGCCCTCCGGGTGCGCGGGAATTCTGGGGGGGCGCGTGTGGCGGACACGAAAGCCCACTGGCGTGGTGACATCATTCCGCGCACCAAGTGGGCGGCGGCCACGCCCGAGGGGTAGGCGTGGCCTGAGGATATACACGGGCGCGCAGCCCGGAGCGCGCTAGTGTTACAGTGAGCTCCTGAAATAAAGACGCTTATAAGTTACCGCTTGTCCGCTTCCTCCTTGCTCGCAAGCAGTGCGCGTAACGCCGCGCTTTAGTACTATGCATATATGTAATGGAGAAAACAATATTGAGTTTTTGAGAAATGTCATTGGTGTGAATATTTCAATGTCAAGATGACTTTCTATTAAAATAACAATGTCATAAATGAATTCTATGTGTCAGAATTAGTTGAATTTGGGGTATTATACCTGTTTCTACTGCTATACTTAGCCAAAATATGGCCAAGGTCATTTTGTTACAAAATGACCTTGACCATGACCTTTGTAGGTGTAGATGATCCAGAACGGCCAAAACAACATCAGAAATGAATTCTACACCCCAAAATTAGTTGAAATAGAGGTATTACACTTACATATACTCTCAAAAACAAAAAAGTTAGATTTCCATCATGGCCGACGGCGGCCATGTTGGATTCAGACATAGCGCCCGCCATTCGTGACACCATGACGGACAAGCACCTCGGTGATTTTTCATCTCTAGGGGCCCACTAAGTTCAAGTGAGAAATTCCCCCAACACCATTTTGCGTACGGGTCTACAGGCCTATTCCTGCATTATAGAGAGCTGGTAGGTAATAGAGTCTTGTCGGACTGTTGCTGCATTTCCATTGGTTGTTTAATACTCGTATGATATTCATTTACAAACCAGTGTAACAACATTATTGGGTGTTGCTGGGACTCATTTCCCTTTTTCCCGACGGATCTAAACCGTACTCTCTGCTCTGGGTGGAATAGAAGGGAGGGAGGATCGGCTGGGGGTTGCTGCCGCTGAAAGGTGAGGGGCGGGGCGAAGCGAAGTGGGAGGTTCCAAACACCGAAGGACTTCCCCTCGCCCCGCTCCCCGCCCCGCCCTCATCGCCACACTCCTGCTTTTGCGGGTCATTTACCGTCCTTGTTCAGTTCGTTAATTGTCTCCTTTATCAGGGAATTTTCCAGCATTTTCAAAGGACAAGGATCGTCCAATGTGCGTTGGTAATGGGTAACACGATGGGACCAGGAGATATGTTATCCCAGCTACTAAATTACCAGAAAAACGCAGGTACGACGATTAAAAAGTGCCTTTTCACCAACAACCACTTGACGGTGTGTGGTGTTTCCACCCGACCCCCTGATCGCCCCCACCCCCTGATCGCCCCCACCCCCTGATCGCCCCCACCCCCTGATCGCCCCCACCCCCTGATCGCCCCCACCCCCTGATCGCCCCCACCCCCTGATCGCCCCCACCTCCTTGCTCAGAATCGAAATCCATTACGGGAAAGAGGAAGTCGAGCGATGATGCGAGATTTTTCTCGAGGGCAGTCACACTCACTGTGACGCAATCCCGGCATCATCAGGGGATCGTGGAGGAGGGACGGCGGGAGATGAGCGGCTGATGGTGCCGGTGGCGGATCGCGATGGAGCACATCAAAACGCCCAAGGTAGGACCTCCTGCCTCGGAGGAGACGCACCCACCCTGGGGCTGGAGCCGAGCAGGCCGACGCAGGAGCTCGTCCCGGCTCGATGTGACGTTCTGTGACGAGTTGGCTCCCTTTCCCTTCGCTTCATACAGCGGTATTTCCCACGCGATGCGCAATGCTACTCGCCGTCGTGCGACCGGCGCAACACCTCCTGAGAAGGCGCAACCAGGGTCGCAACGACTGCTATTAAAATATACTTTTCATTAACGAGGGTCCCGCGTTGGCGAGTTGCAGAAATCGTTTTGATTGAAAGGAAAATATAAAGGAAGAAATGCATTTGTAGACATTACACTCTGCAGTATTGCTAAGGGAGAGGTCCCGGGCCTCCTGACTCCACCCCTCCCCGGGCCTCCTGACCTCTCTCCATCCCCGGCCCTCCTGACCCCTCCCCCTTCCCGGGCCTCCTGACCCCTCTCCATCCCCGGCCCTCCTGACCCCTCTCCATCCCCGGCCCTCCTGACCCCTCCCCCTTCCCGGGCCTCCTGATCCCTGCCCATCCCCGGGCCTCCTGACCCCTCTCCGGCCCTCCTGACCTCTCCCCATCCCCGGGCCTCCTGACCCCTCCCTCTCCCCGGGCCTCCTGACCCCTCTCCATCCCCGGCCCTCCTGACCCCTCCCTCTCCCCGGGCCTCCTGACACCTCCCCAGCCCCGGTCCTCCTGACCCCTCCCTCTCCCCGGGCCTCCTGACCCCTCCCTCTCCCTGGGCCTCCTGACCCCTCTCCCTGGGCCTCCTGACCCCTCCCTCTCCCCGGGACTCCTGACCCCTCCCTCTATCCGGGCCTCCTGAGCCTCCCCCTTCCCGGGCCTTCCTCACCCCTCCTCCTTACCGGGCCTCCTGACTCCTCCTTCTTCCTGGGCCTGCTGACCCCTCCCCCTTCCCGGGCCTCCTGACCCCTCCTCCCTCGTTGAGTCCCTGTTTCAAGGCTCGTAGAAGAGCTAGAACACTGAACAGATCAGGACACAGAACAAAACCAACAGTAGACTAGAATCCGGGCACTCGGTAGAGCGCATACCTTCGCCGCAGCTACTGTTCTGTACTTGGCATGGGAGTGTATGCGATGTGAAACTTTATGTGAAATGCGATCGATTTTTAAAAATCAGAATTTGAGCAAATCTGTTTCATTCGTCTGTTAATATGCCTCCCCGATTGACAAATCTGCAATTTGAATTTCATTTGAGGTTGAAATGATTGCGGGAGATCGCGTTATAGTGATGACGTCTTGGATGGACATCCTCTTCTTCAGTCGCTCATAACTTTGAGTGAAATACGATCGAGTTAAAAATAGTCAGAATTTGAGCAAATCTGTTTCATTCGTTTGTTAATATGCCTCATCTCTTGACAAATCTGCAATTATAATTTTTTTTGAGGTTGAAATGATCGCGGGAGATTGCGTTATAGTGATGACGTCCTGGATGGACATCTTCTTCTTCAGTCGCGCATAACTTTGAGTGAAATACGATCGAGTTAAAAATAGTCAGAATTTGAGCAAATCTGTTTCATTCGTTTGTTAATATGCCTCATCTATTGTCAAATCTGCAATTATAATTTTTTTTGAGGTTGAAATGATCGCGGGAGATCGCGTTATAGTGATGACGTCCTGGATGGACATCTTCTTCTTCAGTCGCTCATAACTTTGAGTGAAATACGATCGAGTTAAAAATAGTCAGAATTTGAGCAAATCTGTTTCCCAAAATCTAATCAAATGTGTCCCGTATAATAACCAATCATCCCACCAAATTTCATGCAATTCGGTTGAATACTTTTTGAGTTATGCGATTAACATACACACACACAGACATACAAATAAATACACAGCGATCAAAACATAACCTTCCGCTTTTGCGAAGGTAATAAGTGGCCGAGGGGGGGGGGGGGGGGGGGGTTGTTGGATATAACAAGGGTAGAAAATATCATGGTTATGGATGGGCGAGATGGTGGTGAACAGCTGTCTACAAGACTTGGAGGGAAGAATGAGATTTTTCAGGAAGTGGTAGTTGGTTCCACAGGTGGGGAAAAAAGACGTAGAGTTGAGTGATGGTGAGCAGTGATGCTGGAATTTGGGAGTTTCACTAGAAGAGGGTTGATGGTGGACCCTGGTCAGTCTTGCAGAAACCTGGGGGGGGGGGGGGGTGGACGAATCATGGATAGAGCAGAGGGTGTGAAAGACCAGAAAGGAGGTGGTAGAAGACAGAGAGACCACTGACCTGTCTGTGATGACGAAGTGAAAAGCCCTTAGACTCAGTTTCTTCGTGATCGTTTCCAATGATCCTGAAAGCCTTGGTTTCCACGACGTCAAGCTAATCAAGATGTGAGCCAGCCCAGAGGGGAGAGCACTACTCCATCAAGCTTCATATGAAGGCCCTGTAGGTTATATAGGACTTCAGGTGTGCCAAGTATGGACTTTGCATTATGGAGGATTCCCAGTGGGCAGCTGGTTTTGGAGATGTGGTTTATCGCTGAAAGATCATGGCTGATAGTGGTACTCAGGAGTTTGAGTGACTGAACTTTCCGAAGAGGATTGTTCAGAAAGTAGATAGGAAGATTTGCCAGACGATCCTTCGAAGAGAATCGTGAGAGTGTGAGATTTGTCAGGGTTGAAAGATATATTCCAAGCATTTGACCAGCTTGTGATATTTTCAAGGTGTGAAGAGAGGAAGAGGTTGCAGCCTGTCTGTCTGAAGGATGAGGGATGTCACGGCAGAGAGTGGTTATCAGGAAATAGATAAAAGGGATTTTCCAGAGAGTCAGAGAGATCGTTGATGAATATTAGGAATAAGACTGGGCCCAGAACACTGTCGTGTGGCACTCCAGGCTTGACAGGGAGAGGAGATGAAAGGATTCAGTGGAGCGCCACATGTTGGCTACGAGTGTAGAGGAAATCAGTACCCCAAGAGTGGAGTTGTCCTTGGATGCCATAGGCAGAGAGTTCGTATATGGTGGGATGCCAGACTTTATCAAAAGCTCGGGATATGTCCAGAGACTGCCCTGAACTCATGTGTGACATTGAGAGGCATCATCCATTGTTGGGAGAGTAGGAACAGCACGTCCAAGGCGGAGTGATCTGGTGTGAATCTGAATTGGTGATCTGAGATGAGATTAGGCAGTTGGAAATAAAAAGGAAGTATTTCGTATCAACTGCGATGATGGATTCCATGATGTTGCTGACGACTGGAAGTAAGCGAATTGGTTTGTAGTTGATGGGATCGGTTTTTGCACCTTTTTACACCTAGCAGTGCGAAGGAAAAAGTGGGGTTAAGCAATTGATTCACTTCTGTCTGTCCGTCCGACCATCGACAAATGTCAGTTTATGATCGAGGAACAACTTAATTTCAATTGAATGTTATTTATACGTTGAACACAAATCGGACCATCAATCGGAAAACGAAGCTCCTGTTTAGTAGTAATTTTTTTTAAATTCGTCCCGATTACACATGCGCAGAGAGGAGGGAATACGTTTTTAAGCGGTGAAGCCACTTCAATATTTGGCTATGTTCTTCCAAGTCCTGTAACTTGCATGGATTGCACACATAGTGCCTAACTGCACCACTTCCTTTGGACATGGGTGTGATTTTTTTTTCACTCTGCCTCCGGCAGTCAATCAAAATTGAAAATCATTCCAAACAGGAAACTTCTTGTTTTTAAGGACGTCATAATGGACACAAACAACAGGTACAAAGAAGGAATGGAATGTGTTAAAAAGGTGGTTGCATCAACGGGAGTAAACCTCCAGAATATATTTAATACGACCTTTAAAATCATTATTCTATTTCAATTGAATTGTATACCTAAACACTGCATGGGGTAAGGTGTTCTATGAACTCTCTAGGTTATGTTGTGCAATGATGGCCGATTTCCAAGCAGGTGGAAGATGATATGGGCAAATGATAGGGTGAAAAGGGGAGAGAGAGGAAGTGCAAGAGCAGCAGAGCAGGTTTTTAGGACATGTGAGCTGATGCTGTCCGGTCCATTTGCAGAATCAGAGTCGAGGGTTGGCAGAAAGTTCTCCACCTTCTCAGGTGCAAAAGACACAGAGTCCAGGAGCAATTAGTTGGGTGGGACTGGGCAGCATAGATACAGAGAGAGTGGGGTTGAAGACATCAGATTTGGAAGCAAACACAGAATTTAGGATTTGCGGTGGTAGGGTGAGAGAGTCTTTGAGGGGGCTGAGTGAGGGAGAATGTTTGAGGTGGGTGGGGTAATGGGGAAGCATTTAGAGGGTGGGGTGAAGGGGGAATGTTTGGGTCAGGTGTAAGGGGGTAAAGCATTTAGGGGGGGTGGTGTGAGGGGGAAGCATTGAGAGGGTGGGGTGAGGAGGGATGCAGAAAGGGGAGACATAAGTGGAAGGATGAATATGAATGATCGTTTTAAGGCCATTTTCCCCACCAGAGCAGGGGTTAGCCTTGCGGGCCCCATGACAATCATGGTTCCCTGTTTGAGGCAATGTTTTTATGGCCGGATGCCCTTCCTGGCGCCAACCCTTAGTACCCGGGGTACACACCGGGATCATTCACCCCAGCAAGCTGGTACTCAATTTGCTGACCTCGGAAGGATGACAGGCTGAGTAAACCCCCCTGGTGTTAATTCAGCGATCGACCGGGATTCGATCCTAGGATCCCAAGCCGGCCCCTAACCGCTAAGCCACACCAGGCCAACACCAGGCCATGAAGTGGAGGGATGCTGATTCCAAATTGTCAAATTGGAGAAATAGAGATTAAGATCATTGGATGGGAGGTAATAATTTTGTTGAAGTCACTGCAAAAGCTGACAGACAGTTAAAAAACAATCTTTATGAAGAAGAATATGACTTGATCTTGGTGAAGAAGCAGAACACATGGGGTACTTCTGATGGAGACAGACAGACAGACAGACAGAGACAGAGAGAGAGAGAGAGAGAGAGAGAGAGAGAGAGAGACAGACAGACAGACAGACAGACAGACAGACAGAGGCAGAGGCAGAGGCAGAGGCAGGGGCAGAGGCAGGGGTAGGGGCAGGTGCAGGCAGAGGCAGGGGCAGGGGTAGGGGCAGAGGCAGGGGCAGGGGCAGAGGCAGGGGCAGAGGCAGAGGCAGAGGCAGGGGCAGAGGCAGGGGCAGGGGCAGAGGCAGAGGCAGAGGCAGGGGCAGGGGCAGGCAGGGGCAGGTGTAGGCAGGGGCAGGGGCAGGGGCAGGGGCAGGGGCAGGGGCAGGCAGAGGCAGGGGCAGGGGCAGGGGCAGGTGTAGGCAGGGGCAGGGGCAGAGGCAGGGGCAGGGGCAGGGGCAGGGCAGGTGCAGGCAGAGGCAGGTGCAGGCAGGGGCAGGCAGGGGCAGGGGCAGGGGCAGAGGCAGGGGCAGAGGCAGAGGTAGACTGCTACCTGCCAGTAAGAGGGTTGGATTATGAAGGATTAATATGGATAATAAAGGATTTGGGAATAAGGATGGGCTATAACATCAAATGGTGGTGCACCACCTACTTGAAACTTTGGAGTGAAGAGTTGGATTGAACAACTTGTGCAAGGCAGTTTTACAAATGGGAGAGGTGAGGATCAAATGAGTGTAGGTGTGTAAACAGCCTGGATTTAGGAATTTTAACAAGGACGAGGTGACCGGAAGAAGGCGTGCATCCTATAGTTGTTGGAGAGGGTCTGAGGGGGTGTGATAGCAGAGGAACCTTGACCGGAGGAGAGGCAGTAAAAAAAAAACACGAGGTCACTGACCTGTCTCCAATGTGACAGCAAAATACCTTGTGCCTAATGTTGAGAGCTTTAAATTCCACAAATTCCATAGCTTTTGATTCCAAACGCTCTCGCTTCCCAAAATAACCTCAAGGTAACCATCATTCAAATCCATTAAGTAACTAGAACGGCACTCGGTGGAGCACATACCTCCACAGAGGATTACCGGTTTCCGTTTTGTATCAATTTAAGAGGCTGGATCTGCATCTGGACCTGAAATACAATGTATTCGGCTTGTTCTTATCAGCTACCCAACTCATTCACAAAGTTTCATCCAAACCCATCCCTCACCTTTTCAAAGATATCCTGCTCACAAACGGACAGACAAACAGAGGCTTGAAGGTGACAGAACGAGGTGACAGAGGTAGTTAAATCGATCAGCGAATCTACCACCACAACCATTCCAAATGTATCGTCCATCCATAAAATGCAATCCCTTGCCATATTGGATCGTTAAAGGCAAAATAACCTTGTTGACCACACAGGACAGCCATGAATGTGGTCGTGCTTGGAACCTACACATCGGACGATCGTCACATTTGCAGAGCTCGGAAGCGATGCACGCCATTGTACACGAAGGTGTTTCTGTTGAATTGTGTGAGGCAGGTGGAGGGTGTACAGTTATTGCAGAGCTCACCTGGAAGGCCCATCCCTATGGGGACCATGTATCTGACGGCTACTCACATTATCTTCACGTCGGACACCAGTCGGTCGGACCCCAACCACTCTCAAGAAACCTGGGTATTTTAATCTCATTCTCCTTTTTCCAACACATCACATTGTTTTCCCCAACATACATCCTATATTTGTGTGCAGTATATCCTAATCCTGCTTATAATCCTACTGCTGGCATACTATTTGTGAAGATCGTGCGACCACATTGATGTGAAGATCCTATGGTGCATTTCAAAAATATTTCATGAGAATAGAGGAGAGTGGGAAAATCCAAATGAGAGATTCCCTGCTTAGTTACCTGAACCATAACAACATCTTGAGGTTTACCACTTCCACTTCGGAGTGGTAAAGTGCATGATGGATAATCCTGCTGTGGTCCCCCAACCTGTGGTGCCCACAGAGTAAATGAAGGTATACACACAATACGCCATGATATGCAGGGATGTGAGGACTGTGGTGGTTCGTGTGCAGCCACCTGGCTGCTGGTTGCATCATTTCTCTGTGGGCACGTCTGCCGCTGATGCAATGCCTCTCTATAACCAGTTATCTGGTACTCATTTTGCCGACCTCGGAGGGATGACAGGCTGTCTCAGGTACAGTCATTATCCTCACTTAGAACGAGAACGCCACTCAGTGGAGCGCATACTCCCGCCGTGGGTCAAGTTGGAATCGTACGATTTCACAAAAGTTTGAGGGAATAGTTCAGTGACAACACAAGACAAGACAACGGGGTATGCGGTATGCCACTATTATGGTCTTGCTCGCAACACAAGACAGACACTGCACAGATATATATTTAGAATATATGGAAGATAGTTTAAAAAAAAACAAGGCAATTTCACTTACATTTTCGGATTCAGCGTTCAATTCTATATAAGTGAGTGTATTTTGAGGCATGTGTGACTTCAAATAAAATTGTAAGCCAGGAAAACGTGCGTTTCATTCCTTAGGGATACAACCTGTAAAACTGGCCCAAACGTGAAAACAAAACTCGCTCATTTTAAGTCGTTCAAGCTAATGCGACCACTCATTCTTCTGGGAAGAATCCCGTGCACATGCTGGTCACACTTATAACTCACCTAAGTCTTTATAAGTTCATCAAATACTGACACCGCGATTGACATTCGCTGAGGTAAATGTTGATATCTCGTCTGAGGTTAAAAAAAAAACCAAAACAAAAAAACAGTTTTAAAGCATTATACGTATCAAACGATACATTTTATGAAACGGGGAAACCTAATACACACTTTGGTGGTTTTAAAATGACAGAATATGTCTTTATTAGAAAAAATGAACATTGAAGAAGACGCTGCTAACAAAATACACCGCTCTAACGCATAACCACGAGTTGAAACTACATTTACAACAAATATGAAAACTATTTTCATATCACAATGTTAAATATAGAATATATAGAAGATAATGTTAAAAAAAAAAGAGCCCTATCTTCCAATGGTAAACAATCCTTCAAAAAATTCCTGGATCCGGAATAATATCCTGAGCTTCACCAAAAACTAATCAATTCTTCCTTATCCCAAGGGCAATCATCCCACTAACTTTTATCCAAATCCGTTCAGAACCTTTCCAGATATCTTGTTCACAAACACACGAACACACACACGTACACACACACACACACACACACACACACACACACACACACACACGGACACGATTGAATGCATTACTCCCTGGCGGGAGTAACAAGTCCATGCCCCTGCAGCGACATGTGGTGAGGTGAAAGTAGCGAGCCGATCCATGCTAGTAATGACAATTTAAAGTTTTCAGTGTTTTCAGAAAATCACGATAGTTTCCCCCGTATCAAGATGGTAAGAGTGAAAAAAAAACAGTCGAAAAACCTCTGCTCCCTCAAGGAACAATAACATATCCTGTACACGTACAGTATATAGATTGCCAATTCCCATCCAAATTGTTGCTTTATAGATGTTATAGATGTGTACTAACCTTCTCTATTACAATGCCACGGTTTCAAAATATCCAACTCGCCAATTGTTAAAATGTAAATCGAACAAACTTCACTTGTCACATGTTGGGGACACAACTCAGAAAATATAACGGTCAGCCGCAAACCCCTGCTTCTCAGCTAATTTCCTGGAACCCTTGCCAGGAATTCTGCTTATAACTGGGTAACCGCAATCGCCTTTACAAAGGCCATGTTTGCTGTCTTGAGAAAATAATTTCCTTAAGTACAGTGTCACACTTCACTTTTGGAAAAATGCATATCGCATCAGGCTGAGTTGTGAAGTTTAAAGTTTATTTATTTATTTATTTAATAATTTGATAATGTGTAAGGTGAAAACCATTAGACTCTGTTCTGGTGACAATTTATTTTGGACAAAGCTCATAGACAAATTCTGCTAAAAGAAAAGAAAAGGGAGAGAGAGAGAGAGAGAGAGAGTGAAAGACAGATATGGAGATGTAGAAACAGAGGTGTGTGTGTGTGTGTGTGTGTGTGTGTGTGTGTGTGTGTGTGTGTGTGTGTGTGTGTGTGTGTGTGTGTGTGTGTGTGTGTGTGTGTGTGTGTGTGTGTGTGTGTGTGTGTGTGTGTGTGCGCGTACACGTACATGCACTTTATGTGGTGAAAAATGAAATTATATGAGACCTACGCTGGTGAAGTTGAGCATTGAGACTGAACTTCTTATAATGCACTGAACTGCTCATTGTGACAAGAGGCTGATATGATGCTCATATATATATATATATATATATATTGATCATGGGGGTAAGGAATGGTGCAGCACAATAGCTTTGCTATACTATTGGGAATGCTGGCAAAAACAAGAATTGAAAAGTGTGTGGATGGGCTGAGGAAATTGCATGATGTTGTCTGTGTTTTCCATGCAGTTGCCACATACTCAAATAGCCTCAGTTCAGCGGCAACCACGTTATGCTGTCGGGTTTCCACTTGTCATCTACTGCAAGACATTTCGTGTTCTGCACCTACTTATTCCACATGAGTCTGATTGCCAAGACGTCATGTTGTCCTTGACCAAGCTGATGCAGCCTGGTATGATGGATTCATGAGCATCATTTGTGGATATTCTGAGCATTGTGTTGCAGGTACAACTAGAACGGCACTCAGTAGAGAGCATACTTCTGCCTGGTTGGCCATATCACTCAATGGTGAAGAATGACTTAAAAAATTCTACTAGCTGGATCCGGATCCCGATCTTCACCAAAATTGAATCGATTCTTCCTTGTCACACACACAATCTGTCCAACAAATTTCGTCCAAATCCATCCATAACTTTTTGAGATATCCTGCTTTATGTCGTTTTTGGCCCCATCTCCCAATGGTGAAGTATCACTCAAAAATTAAATAATTCTCATATCCGAATCCATATTCAGATCTTCACCAAAATTGAATCGATTCTTCCTTGTCACACACTCAATCTGTCGAACAAGTTTCGTCCAAATCCATCCATAACTTTTTGAGATATCCTGCTATGTATAGTTTTTGGCCCTATCTCCCAATGGTGAAGTATCACTCAAAAATTAAATAATTCTCATATCCGAATCCATATTCAGATCTTCACCAAAATCGAATCTATTTGACCTTGTCAGACACGCAACCGGTCGACCAAGTTTCGCCCAAATCCGTCCGCAACTTGTTGAGATATCCTGCTATGCATCGTTTTTCGCCCTATCTCCCAATGGTAAAAAATCACTTTAAAATTATAGTATCCGGATCCGAATCCAGATCTTCACCAAAATCTAATCATTTCGTCCTTGTCACATACGCTACATCTCTGCCAAATTTCGTCCGAATCCGTCCACAACATTTTGAGATATTTTGTTCACAAACGGACAGACAGGGGCGAAAACATAACTTCCATCCACCTTTGGTGGCGGAGGTAACAAGAAGGGCACTTGGCAGAGCGCATACCACCACCAGGCTGAACAGTTTACGTTTTGTATCCCAATGATAGGCCGGATCTGTATTCATACCTGAACCAAAATCTAATCAGCTTGTTCTTGTCACTTACCCAACTCATCCACCTAGTTTTTTCATAACTCGTCCACAACTTTTTGAAATATGACGCTATCTCTCAATGGTGAAGATTTGGTGTCATCTCTCAATGGTGAATCCCCATCTCGTTTTTTCATCTCGTTTATGGCCCCATCTCTCAATGATGAATAATTACTTTAAAATGTAAAAATGATCGTATCTGGATCCGGATCCTCACCAAAATTGAGTCATTTCGTCCTTGTCATATACGCAACCTATCCTCCAAGTTTTGTCCAAATCCGTCCAAGAAGCTTTGACTGGATCTGGTCGTGTGTTGAATGTGGGGAGCGATGTAGGGAGAGGAGTTGAGAGTGACACCAAATTTGCATGCATGTGAAGCAAGGGTGAAGCAATGTTTTTGAGTGTGCGACTAGTACGGAGGGAGGGGGTTATGGTGGTGGATATCCACTTGGAAAATGGCATTGAAGCATTTGACTTTCATCAGGATATCTGGAGAGAAGTCAGGGGTGGAAAGGAGGATAGGCCCTTGGAATTTTTATTTGTTGTCAGGGTAGGCCCTTGAAAATGAACAACACAGGTGGAGGTGGAGAAAAAAAACCCCGCAAATTGCAGAAAAAGCTGGATTTTAAAATTGCATGATCTGTTGGGAATCAATCCAGAGTTGTAATGTCCTAATCTTTTCAGGTTCTTCTATTTGCTAAACTCACTTAAGTAACGGTTTTATGAACTGAAAAGACCAATCGAAACTTGTGCAATTTCAGGTCAATATGAAGACCTGTATGCTTTCTCCTACAAAGCTAAAGCAAGCAGTGCAGAGCGTCAGGATGGTTGGAACCTCATCAACCTACGTGTGGAGTTTGGTCGCATTGGTATGCCCAGCAAACACTGGCAACTGACGAATATCAATAAAAATTACCAGGTTGGTGCCCCATGCATGCCACCAGTATGAAAAGTTTTATGATGGATATCACATCCTAAAGCACATCGAATAATGCTCCATAACATAGAACAAAAGTAGAGGGAGGGCATCTACAGTGGTAGGATCCAATGTGTGAGTTGCTCAATAAACTGCAGAGGTGGAAATATTTGACCAAGAAAGGAAATATGCCTCAGAAATGAGGATCCAAAGGGGAAGAAGAACCTTGTATGTTAGTGAATAAAGTGCTGCTGATTGCAGTCAACTGTGGAAGTCCGATGCAGCTCGGAACACGAATTATTTATTTTTTCTTCACATAACACTTAAGAATATCGAATCGAGATTTATCTTGATGTCATGATGAATATCCCTTGCACAACTCACAGCAAACCGTGTTTCTCCATCTTGGCTTGAAACATCATGCATCTTGTTAAATGTCAGGCAATGTCTCGAAATGTTGCGATTCCTTGATGAAATTCGACCCGATGACAAAATGGTCCTGCAGGAGATCCATCGGTGATGTCGCCTCTTTTTCAATAAAATTAAATCAACAACAACAACGACAACATGCATTTTAAGGCCATTTTCCCTGCTTGAGCAGGGGTTAGCCTTGCGGTCCCCATGACAATCTTCTCCATTTTGCCCTATTTTCTGCATCTCCCCTTGTTAACCCCCTCGCCCGCATTTCTTCTTCCACCATCTTTAGCCCAGTCTTTCTCGGTCTTCCCCGTCCTCTACTTCCTTCTACATTCATTTCCATCACTCTTCTCAACCAGTCACTTTCATCCTTCCTCAACACATGACCAAACCATCTCAACCTGTTCCTCTTCACAGCATCAATCACAGGCTCTATTCCCATCATCTTTCGCAATTCATCATTTGTCTTCCTCTCTCTCAACGATACTCCGCACATCCACCGAACCATTCGCATTTCCACCCTTTCTGGCGAATTCGCATTTCTTCGTTGCTGCTCTTCGTTCATTACCCAGAAAATTAAAATATTATTAAAAAATTAAAATTGATTAAAATCAATATGTAATATATAAATATATAATATATAAATAAAATTAAAATTAAAATTAAAATTACCCAATAAAATTAACCAAAGGTGATGAAATTTTTTTTTTTTTAAATCTTAATAACCAGGTTCTGTCATTCACGTCAATAAACCTTTTGACCTTCCTCAATGGCAAAATAATTGTGCCATTGAACAAACTTGATACTGAATGCAAGGAGGATGATATAGTCCTTTCCCATGCCAATATTCCATCATTTTATTAGAATTAGCTGATTAAATCATGTTACAATGGTCGTTTGATCCACATGAATAACACGTGTTATGCACATTGGTGGGCCAAGGACATGGTACATTTCCAATGTGAAAGGGTTACTCGAGATAAAATAGGGTTTCTCCTACGACATTCCCTGGAAAGGTAACAATGTACCTATTTCTGAAATAAGTTGGAGTCAGAAAGTGGAAATTAGCATTCTGGAGACTCGTTTTTACCGTGTACGTGTCGAATAATCATCCAGAAAGTCGAGGCAGGATTTAAATAATGAAACACTTTAAAATGGGTTCTTTTAGTTACACAACAAGAAAGTTATCCGTCAGAAGATACTGGAAGTAACGTCAGGTCAGTCTTTTGGGGCTGCCACTGGTAACATGTAACCCGATTCTACCTGCCGCAAGGTCGAGTGGTTAGCGGGGACACGTCTCACTGGCTTTGCTAGTGGGGAGGGTGACTGTGACACCCTGGCAGGACTAAAAACAACACCTGACAAAGGTTTTATGAACTCCCATTGGGAGCCAACGGCCATCCAGTAAGGAGATTGTGTCTCCTAAAAAAACACTCACCGGATTGGATCGATTTGTGGCAGCTCGGGTAGCCGAGAGGGGGTAGTGGAAGCCTTGATGTGAGGCGGATGAACTAGTATTAGCCAACAGCAACAATCAAAAGGTGGATGAGCTAGTATTTAGCCAAGGCAACCCCAAAATTCCACGCATGGAGAAGATGGTGGGTACACAGAGTCGCTGAAGCCATGGAAGGCATGTTCCTCATCTGGTGTTATACACTGCAGTCCAATTCTTCCTGAACCATTTTTGTACCACTTTCATAGAACACGAGGGTACTGCTATTTGTTGTTATTACTTATTCATAAAAACATTTGACATTGGGTACATTTGACAAACATATGACATCATACGAATGAGGTGGGATGCAGAGAGACTTCCCATTCATCATGTATCAGTGTGCAGGGCATGGCTGAAAATAAACATATTCATGAGGACATGTAATACAGGTATCAAAGCTCATGAAAGAGTGGAATAAAGGGGGGCAGGAGGGGGGAGGAAAGGGTCAACGGAAACAAAATGAGACAAAGGGAAAATAGTGGGACGACATGAAATGGATGCATCATCCATGAAGGGCAAGCTTGTTTTTAGAAAAAAATGTCCAATGTTAAAGGCTGTTTCAGGAAAAGACGCCATTTTTGCCTTGTTTTTTTATGAAGTATCATAATTGACGCTCAGCCTGTGTTTTATGTTCTTCTTCAGGTATGTGAAACCTATCCTGCTAAGCTGTATGTCCCTGTCGGAGTGTCTGACATCACACTGCTCGGAAGCTCTCGTTTTCGTAGCAGGGGCCGCTTTCCTGTCCTTTCGTACTGGCACAGCGACAATGGGGTGAGACATGCCGAATGTTTGTTAGAAATTTCTTTTCAGGTTTTAGGATGCGATAGGCGGATGGGGTTAGTAAGCCACTTTGTCAATATGCAAAGAGAGGCAAGTTCTGGTGTCATTGCTACTTAGGCAAGTTCTGGTGTCATTGCTACTTTGGCAAGTTCTGGTGTCATTGCTACTTAGGCAAGTTCCGGTGTCATTCCTACTTAGGCAAGTTCTGGTGTCATTGCTACTTTGGCAAGTTCTGGTGTCATTGCTACCTAGGCAAGTTGTGGTGTCTTTGCTACTTAGGCAAGTTCTGGTGTCATTGCTACTTAGGCAAGTTCTGGTGTCATTGCTACTTTGGCAAGTTCTGGTGTCATTGCTACTTAGGCAAGTTCTGGTGTCATTGCTACTTAGGCAAGTTCTGGTGTCATTGCTACTTAGGCAAGTTCTGGTGTCATTGCTACTTAGGCAAGTTCTGGTGTCATTGCTACTTAGACAAGTTCTGGTGTCATTGCTACTTAGACAAGTTCTGGTGTCATTGCTACTTAGGCAAGTTCTGGTGTCATTGCTACTTACACAAGTTCTGGTGTCATTGCTACTTTGGCAAGTTCTGGTGTCATTGCTACTTAGGCAAGTTCTGGTGTCATTGCTACTTAGACAAGTTCTGGTGTCATTGCTACTTAGGCAAATTCTGGTGTCATTGCTCCTTGCATAGCTTTCAGACGAACAAATATGTTACACCTTTTGATTTGTTCCTTGTATTTAACACCAAAGTATTCTTAAGTGCAAAATTTTATTTTTACCAATCGAGATTAAGCGAATTTTTTTTCCTCCATCTTTATTAGTCCCCTACCGGTGTAAACCGGAGGGGACTATAGGTTTGCACGCCGTTCCGTCTGTCCGTCTGTCAGTCTGTCCGTCTGTCCGTCTGTCAGTCCGTCAGTCCGTCACGCAAAGAACAGTTTTCCGGACTTTTTTTTCTAAACGCTTAATGCTATTGATTTCAAACTTGGCACATGGTTTCCTCAGGATAAGCTACAGATCAAGTTCGAACTTCACGACGTTTCGATCATTTTTGACAAAGTTATGGCACTTTGAACTTTGGGAATTCTGATAATTTTGATGATCCTTAACTCAGTGCCATTTTAAGTTTTAATTTCCTTTAAAAACCAATTTCTCTGCAATAATAGGACCGATTGAGATCAAATTTTCACCGTAGGGGGGACTCGGTCTGTAGAATATTTTAATGGTAATTATGACGTCACAGGTCACGTGGTTCGGCCGCCATATTGTTTTTCGTGAAAACACGAAAACCCCTTTTTCTCTGCAATGGCTGAACAGATCGAGGCCAAACTTTGCAGGCAGAATCGCATACCCATGACGAACAAAAAAGTCAGCGAGCATGACGTCATGCGTCACATGGTTTCAGAGTTATGACGTTTTTCGGCATGAACCTTTAAAACCGACCTCCTCCCTCATTTTTGATCCAATCGAGGGGAAACTTCACAGATCTGTTCAGCATGTCAGTCTACTAAAATGTCCTTTTGGATTTTGCGACAGGGCACGTGGTTTGGCAGATATCGTTCATTAAACGAAAATATTTTAAAAATGGATATCTCTTGTTTATTCTAGAGTTCTCCTCAAGCCGCACCACGCCCTCAGCCTCGTCTGCGAACGTCAAAAGTGCCACACAGCGCGCGCTTTCGGGAGGGGCAGAGCCAAGCCGAGCAACATATGTATACACATCGATCATTGATCGTGAACCGGAAAATATAATAAATTACTGATATTTAGCGACTCGAAAGGTTCTTTATCAACAACTTATTTTCTCGTGCTTCTGCTGACCTGTCTGCAAGGTGTATAAATCGAAGTCCCGAGTGCGAATCACAGGTGAGCCCGTCCTGAGATAATTAGCGATTGGGAACGATTCAGAACCTGTGGGTAAATAACCCTTGGTAATTTCCCCAACAGTTTTCCGGACGACAGACTGCCGGTAGGGGACATGTATTGCAGCGCAATATTCAGAATGCTTGTTTTAATGAAGTTGCAATTTGTATTGCCATGTGTTGCCTTTTATGCATGGTTTTAGTAATTACATCAAGATGACAGAATAGCCCACTCAACTAGAATGGTACTCTGTAGAGCGCATATCTCCGCAAGGCTGAGCACTTTATGTTTTGTATCCCACTGATAGGCCAGATCTGGATTCTGACCTGAACCAAAATCCAATCGGCTTGTTCTTGTCACCTAACCCAACCAGTCCACCAAATTTCGTCCAGATCTGTCCACAACCTTTTGAGATATCCTGCTCACAGACAAACAGACAGCGGTGAAAACATAACCTCTGCCCACCTTTGATGAAGGGATGTTGGAGGCTAACACTGTTAAGGGTGGAAATGGGTGCTGGAGGAGTGGAAGTGCAGGTGCAGATGTAGGCGTAGGGGTTATGATAGAGAAGGGATAGATAGGAGTGCAGATGGTGAGAAAATCGACAGGGGTGTTGTGGAAGAGGGAGAAGCGGTAAGGGAAAGGGGGAGGGTAGTTGTGTTTGTGAGGAGAAAGATGGAGCATGAGTGTTAAAGGGATGGAATTGTATAATCAAATTTTATCATACTCACCTTTGAGTTGTTTAACTTTCCTTTAATTATTTATTGAAGGGCATCTGACGACACACTGTGTCACCATGATGCTTCACAGGGAGGGCATTGCATCAGAAAGTATGCTGGCCTTTCAGGGTCGACTTTCTGTTTCATGTGCTAGAAAGAAAAATAGTGGTTGTTAAAAATTTCTTGTTAACTTTCAAAAGGTGTAGTCCATAATACCTTCCTTACCTACCCACACCCAGGAAGGAGATGAGTGTTGCTGAATGCCCACTGACATGTTAGGATGGCTATAGGAAGCCATGACGATGTTTTGTTAATCGGCAGACAGAGCAACAGCCAGAAGTGGAAGGATGCATTGATCTTGGGAAAATATTTGTGATATTTCCGGTTCCTTATATCTGTCGACAGGCAGCTATCTGTCGCAGTAGTCAACCACTGGCTGGTTTCAGCGCCCGATGCCTTGAAGATGAAAGTCTACTTGAGGCGATTCGTCAAGCCAACCCTGCAACTGGACAAAAAGCGCTATGTGTTGTGGACACAAGGCCCAAGGTGCATATTTTCATCCTAAATCCTACTTGCCTTTTGCTTGTGCCTATATTTTAACTGATTTGATGTCCCTTTATTATTTTGCCTTGCAGCTAAATGCCATTGCTAATCGAGCAGCGGGAAAAGGATATGAGAATGAAGAGAACTATGCAAACATTCGTTTCCGCTTCCTGGGCATCGAGAATATTCACGTCATGCGTAACAGCCTAAGCAAGTTACTGGAAGGTAGGTCTGAAGCACATGGCCACACTCTATCCATCTCAGAATGACTTCAGCACTTTTTCATGTTTGCACTAACATTGCCGTATTGTCCTGCCGTTGCCATACTTTTGATTGTTGCCCTATAATATCCCAAATATCGAAGTGAGGATATTAAATGATCTGTCCCCACATGTGCTTTCTCAGTTTGTCAGGGGAAGGCGCTAACAGCGCGAGAGTTCATATCTGGTCTCGCAGTGTCCGGCTGGCTTCGCCACATTCAAGCCATCATGCAGGCAGCTACCTACATTGCAAAGGTGGGTGCTGCGTTTGTCAGCACGTACAAGGTCAGGGTGCCTGGCAAGATAAATTATTGTTTTTTTTCCTGAATGACAAATAACACCAAAGTTGGAGCTGTTTTTTTATGCCTCTGCTGACGAATTTGCCGGAGGTATTATGTTTTTAACTCAACTGGACTATGTCCAGCTGAGTTTTTGTCGACACCCAGTGTCCGTTGTCCATCTGTCGTCTGTCTGTCTGTCTGTCGTCTGTAAACAATTCGATGTCTATGCTCTAAAAGTCACAAATATTGATCAAATTTGATGAAACTTGTTATGCAGCATGTTTAAGACATAAACTAGTTTGGGATTGCATTTGGGCGTTGCACGCCCAAAAATGGTCACGGCAGGGCGGCCATATTGAAAAATCAATTTTTGTCAATCTGGTACTTCCTGATGTAGCTAGAAGGCTGAAACTTGGTGTGTAGACAGTATGTAACAAACCTCAACACATATAATAAATTCAAGTCTGAAATATGAGAAAAGTAATTGTAGTTTTACTTTTCATGCCTCACTTAAAACTCAATTTTTTCTAGTTTCTTGTTTAAACATGAGATACCTTCAACGTTACTGCACCTCTTTAGCACATATAAACTATATAGTTTGTGGTCTATTATGCATATTCTAACCATATTGATGTGGACCAGTTGAGTTCAGGTTCCCTGGAACCTCTAGTTTTGTTTTCAGTCTGGCTGTCCTTCTGTCGGTCCGTCCGTGATAGGTTTTCTTTACTTAACAATGCCGGAAGAGATCCAAGTCAAACTAGGTACAAGGATAATGATGGAAATATTAACTGATAAGATTATGGGGTCAAGAGGTCAAAGTTCAGAGGTCATGTTAGTTAAAAATTCTGTTACTATGCTAACTTGTGAAACAGTGACGGGATTTTGACCAAACTTGGTATACGTATCTATCTATAATTCCAGTAATCTCTGTCTGTCTGTACGTTTGTTTGTCTGTGACCGCTGTTTCTCGACAACCACGGGTCCGATATACTTTTAACTTGCCAGGTATATTGCTGGGGACCCGAGGATGTGCCTTTTCAAGGTTTCATATTAATCGGACAATTACTTACCGAGCTATGTCCAAAAAACGATTCAACCAATCAGAGAGCAGCGAACGATCGCGTGTGCCGGCGTTGCGAATGGACCAAACCATTCCATGTAAATAGAGGGGGGGGGGGGTTCTGTGGTCGTTGCGAATGGACGAAACCATTTCATGTAAATAGAGGGGGGGGGATTGTCACTGTACTCGCAAGCCGTTCGCCGTTCGCTTTGGCGTTGCGAATGGACCAAACCATTTCATGTAAATAGAGGGGGGGGATATAATTTTAGATAGATATATAGTACGGGCATATATATAGTACGGGCATGCCCTAGTATATTATGATGCAAAGAAGAACTGATTATATTTTGGCATAAAAAAGTCAAAGGTTAGAGATCATGTCAGGTAAAAATGTGATACTTGAGAACAGCTGAAGGGATTTATATCAAACTGGGTACAAGTATCTTACTATAATTCACCAAATGTCCGTCTGTCTGTTCGAAGGTACCGTAAAAACTGCTGAACCGATCGCAAAGATATTTTGGGTGGGTAATCCTGGGACTCCTGGGAGTAAAATAGGCTATTTAGTTTTCCCAATTTCAGCTTTGGTCTCCAGCATTCTCAGGTTTGGACTCCCGCATAACATTCGCGTTCGCATAACATTCATTGTGACGATGTTCTCATTGTGACGATCTTACTATCATTCACCAAATGTCCGTCTGTCTGTCTGTTCGAAGGTACCGTAAAAACTGCTGAACCGATCGCAAAGATATTTTGGGTGGGTAATCCTGGGATCTCCAGGAGTAAAATAGGCTATTTAGTTTTCCCAATTTCAGCTTTAATCTCCAGCATTCTCAGGTTTGGGGTCCCGCATAACATTCGCGTTCGCATAACGTTCATTGTGACGATGTTCTCATTGTGACAATGTTGTGACGATGTATGTGTTCATGGTAGTATTTGACATGCTGGTGTGAACGTAATTTCGTAATGTTTTTCGTTTCGTAATCCTTTAATGAACGTTTAATGTTTAATGAACGTTTAATGCCCATCGATGTCCGGGGCCGCACGCATGATACACTGGACGGGCCAGCGTGTACCTTGCCCTTCGCCGTCAGGCTCGGGTAAACCTGGGGCTTGAGACAGTGTCCCACGAACGAGGAATTCCCAGTAAGCGCGAGTCATCAGCTCACGTTGATTGAGTCCCTGCCCTTTGTACACACCGCCCGTCGCTACTACCGATCGGATGAGATCCTCGGATCAGCCCCTGCACGGGCCGTTCTCGGCTCGTGCCGGTGCACCGAAAAGATGAGCGAACTTGACTGTCGAGAGGAAGTAAAAGTCGTAACAAGGTTTCCGTCGGTGAACTTGCGGAAGGATCATTATCGGGACAACATGAGAGCGAGCGAGACGCGAGACGTACATGGTACGTGATCGTCCATGTACTGTTTAGCCATGTACTGTTTAGATTTTGTTGATTTGCGTGTGATATGATTCAACGGATGTTTATAACGGATTCGTTTAAAATAAAAAAGCCTTCAATTTCTGATATTTTACCTTTTCATTTGGGCTTCCCAATTGAAGCCCCGCACGTAGGGCGGGTACTGTTGCTAGTGTATAATAATGTAATAATGTGGGTGGAGGCATATTGGTCGACGTCAACATGTTGAGAAGTGCCGTTCTTGTCTTATTTACAGTCGTGGCCAAAAATATTGGCACCCTTGCACTTTTTTCAAATAATTCACCATTTCTTCCAGAAAATTGTTGAAATTAAAAAAAAAATTTGGGTGCACATATGTATTTCTTTGGTTTGCAGTGGAACAAAACCAAAAAAGCTGAAAACATTACTAAATCTTAGCTTATTCCACACAGAAATCCTAAAATGGGCCGGACAATATTATTGGCACCTTTTAGAAGTTGTTAAAAATAATTACATTTCAAGCAGGTGATTCTCCTTCACTTTTGAATTGAACTCACCTGTGGTGAGTTGCAGGTGCTTGCAATATAAAAATCACTCATTCAACCAGTTTGAATTGAGAAAAGGAGTCATTCTGCTGTTTTGTGTCACTGTGTGTACCGCAATGAGCATGGAGTAAAGAAAGAAAACCAGAGCTTTTCTTAACGCCAGTTAACGTAAACTTAATGCCAGTTAACTGAGATAGACCTTATCATGTTCTCACTCCATCAGATCACACACAGCACGCCGTTTCTGTGAAAAGATTGAGCTTTATTGGGAGTTCACGCAAAACACACCAAGCTCAAGGAAATCAGAGAGCGAAGAGTTGTTAGAGGTCAGGCAGGTCAGACAGTTAGTCTGAGGAGGTCAGACACAAGATTATAGCCAAGTATGGACAATCTCAAGACTCTAAGTCCAGCTCCAGAGACCTTGATGTTCCTGTGTACACAGTACGCAATGTTATCAGGAAGTTTAAGGCCCATGGCACTGCAGCCAACCTCCCTGGACGTGGAAGAGACATAAGAAATCCCGATTGGAGTTTGCCAAAATACACCTGAACAAGCCAAAATCCTTCTAGGAGAATGTCCTGTTTGGTAAAGCACATCATCTCTATGTTCACAGAAAACAAAATGAAGCCTTCAAAGAAAAGAACACCTTCCCTACAGTCAAACATGGAGGAGGTTCAGTGATGTTTTGGGGTTGCTGTGCTGCCTCTGGCACTGGGTGCCTTGAATGTGTGCATGGCATCATGAAATCAGGAGATTACCAAGGCATTTTGGAGCGCAATGTTCAACCTAGTGTCAGAAAGCTGGGTCTCCTTCGAAGGTCATGGGTCTTGCAGCAGGACAATGACCCCAAATACACTTCAAAAAGCACCCAGGAATGGTTCAAGACAAAACGCTGGACTGTTCTGAAGTGGCCAGCGATAAGTCCAGATCTAAATCCCATTGAACACCTGTTAGTCAGGTTCACTATGTTTTTTCTTTGAAAATCATGGTAGATTAGCAAACCTATACATTTTTGGAAACGTTATTACATGGAAAATCTGAAAATCAATGTTTACATTTGCCAATTCCGACCAATTCGATTCGACCAATTCGACCAATTCGACCAATCGACCAATTCCATTCGACCAATTCGACCATTCGACCAATCGTTTCGATCGACCATTCGATCGATTCGATTCGATTCGATTCATCGAATTCGATTCGATCGACCATTCGACCAATTCGATTTGCCAATCAAATTGACCGACCTTTGCCTTTGTGGAACGGACTGTGAAAACGATGCGGACTATATTGTCGGATACGACACACAGGACAGTGATGACGAACTCAAAATGGCATATTCTGTAATCGTGTATGTTTGATGCCATTGACTGCCTGTGTATATTTTGTCATTGACTGCCTGTGTAGATGTGAAGTTATACTGACTGCATGTGTATATATGATTTTGCTGACTGTCTGTGTATGTTTGGTGATATGAATTATTGTGACACATTTTGATGTTATTAACTGCATGGAAAATGATAACATGTATTTGATTATGCAACTTATCGCGAATATAAAGACAGTATTTTGCAATTCAAAACCTTTGATTCGTGTCTTACCATTCCCCATAGCACTAATTTGATACTTCCATTGGATTTCTTGTCCCTGAAAATATAGGTTTAGTATATTTTAAAAAGTTTTTAGGGTAATTAGAGGCAGAAATAGAACAAAATATGTATTTTACAGTGGCCATTATGAAAATCCAAAATGGCCGCCATACAGGTATCTCTCCAAATGTAAACATTGATTTTTAGTTTCCTTATGCTATAACCTTTCCAAAAATGTATAGGTTTGCTAATCTACCATGATTTTGAACGAAATATAATTTATTGACATAGTGAACCTGACTATGTGGGGAGATCTGAAAACAGAAGTTGGGAGAAGGCACCCTTCAAATCTGGCAGAACTGGAGTAGTTTGCACAAGAAGAGTGGCCAAACTGCCAGTAGAGAGGACAATAGCTCAAATGACAAAAAGGTTACGACCCGGACAGACACACACACACACACACACACACACACACACACACACACACACACACACACACACACACACACATACACACCACACACACACATAGACTTGATTTCAAAATCCCGTCTCCTGCTGCGCATGGCATGGGTTAATTACTCAGTCTCTTACATTTACCCTCAGATTAGTATGGGACACAATCATCATAGTAGGAGCTGCTGTCTCAGAAAATGACATCAAAATGGAGAGGAGACATCAGCTCTGGCAGTCTGCCACAACCTTAGTTCCATGGACATTGATTCTTCTGCTGTCATTCACCTCCTTTATATTTTGTCAAGTTATTTGTTAATTGATGTTGTTTACTTGTTGTTATGTTAATTGATGAGGGAAATAATTATTCTCATCTCTCATGTGCATTCCAGTCACCTCAGGCAACAGTTGGTGTGCACAAGAAAAATAATTCTGTTGCATCTTGAGCAATGCTTCGGATTCATCAGTTCAACACTGCCTTGTTTTTTGAGGTCCAAGTCTAGATCTACTGTAATCTATATACCACACAGAGGATAATAACATGAACCTTCCTGCCGCTCCTGCTCGGAGTGGGTTGCCTGAAACCAGACCCAGCTGTTCGTCAGATCCGTAACTGATATTGAACCAAACAATGAAGACTCTTGGAGATGAATGGTATGATATCTTCAACAACAAGGATGAGGGAATTGAGTGGACACAGAAAAATATACATATTTGTGTCACAGGTTGTGACCACAATGCGGTCATTCTTGTTTTGGCGATAATTAAATAAATAATTGAGATCATTCCCGACTATACTCGCATATATGCTGAGGAATGAAGCCTTGCAGGAATCCTTTCCTTATTTGCCTTCAAAAGGAAGTACTTTACTGTGACATGCCTGGCTCTCTGTTTACATCTTTAGCTTTAGTAGGCCTCTGTAGCGACCCATGGGTCCCCCAAGCGAGACCAGCAACAGAATCTCCTTGCTCCAGCCGGTGACGTAACCGGCGGGCAAACCACTGCGCCGGGGTGGCCTGTCACGTGACCACCAAAGCGTGCCGCGCGTGCGGTTATAATCCTTTGCATCTGTCAGTCACGTGACCACCAAAGCGCGCCTCGCCTAAGAGGCGTGGCTTTCGGTTTCGGTTGTGCTTTCTGGTTTTGATATATATGCAGCCCGATAAACGGGCTTTTCAGAGTTCCCGAGTTGGTTTTTAAAATAAACATCTTCTCGGACAAGTTTGTGTCTTGCCCGTCACTTCGTCCGTCTCAAGCAAGAGTCCTGCTCTTCACTGGTGACCCCGAATTTACGACACGCGATGGACACCGCAGTGTCCCTCAAATTGCCCACCTTCTGGGAAGCACATGCCGCCATCTGGTTCGCGCAGGCAGACTCCCAGTTCGCCCTGCGTAGCATAACGGAGGACGCCACGCGATACCATTACGTGGTCGCCGCGCTTGGCTCCGCAACCGCCGCCCGCTGCCTGAGCTTCCTCCAGAACCCGCCCGCTGACGGCAAGTACGACGCCATCAAGGCACTTCTTCTGGGCGCTTTCGCCCTCTCCCCGGCTGAGCGCGCACGACGCCTGCTCGACCTTCCTGAGCTCGGCGATACGCGCCCGTCCGAACGCATGGACTACATGCTCGCATTGCTCGGCGAGCACCCCTCGGATTTCCTGTTTCGGGAGCTTTTTCTTCGCCAGCTCCCGGCCCAGGTACGGGTCGCCCTGGCAGGCACGACCATCGTGAACCCCTGCGATCTCGCCAAGGAGGCCGACAAGATCGATTCGGCAAGCCAGCCCGCCGGAGCGGCGAGCCAGCTCGTCGGGGTGGCGGCCGGGAGCCCTCCCGCCCACCCGCCCGACGCCCGCGATGCAGTTTCCTTCCCGGAGGCCGCCGGGCCGGCGCGACTGGCAGCGGCGATG
The DNA here is from genome assembly GCF_964187855.1 of Myxine glutinosa. Classification (NCBI taxonomy): domain Eukaryota; kingdom Metazoa; phylum Chordata; class Myxini; order Myxiniformes; family Myxinidae; genus Myxine; species Myxine glutinosa. The sequence goes on from NC_136264.1 coordinate 167,649,720, forward strand.
CCGCGTCGCCCGGTCCCGACGCGTCGACCGGAGCCCCCGCCGGACCCGGCCTGGTGTTATTTCCACGCCAGGTTCGGGCGGCAGGCCCGATCATGTCGACCCCCGTGCACGTTCGGCAAGTCGGGAAACGGGCGGGCCGGCGTTCCTCACCAGCAATGAACGCCGGCCGTTCCGGAAACCTGCTATTCATCGCGGACCAAGCGTCGGGGCGGCGCACGACGTCGTCGCCGCACGACGACCTCGGCATCGTGCGGCGCTCCGACAGCGCCTGGGCCTCGCCGCTGCACATCGTCCCGAAGCCGGGGGGCGGATGGCGGCCATGCGGAGACTACCGCCGCCTTAACGACGCCACTACCCCCAACAGGTACCCCGTCCCGCACATCCAGGATTTTTCCGCCCGGTTGGCGGGGCGGACCATTTTTTCAAAAGTGGACCTGATTCGGGGGTACCACCAGGTGCCCGTCCGCCCGGCCGACATCCCGAAGACGGCCGTTATTACACCTTTCGGCCTCTTTGAATTCCTCCGGATGCCCTTCTGCCTCAAAAACGCGGCACAGGCGTTCCAGCACCCGATGGACGGCGTGCTGCGCGACTTGCCGTTCCTCTACACCTACCTGGATGACATCCACGTCACCAGCACGTCCAGAGCCGAGCACCTCCTCCACCTCCGGACGCTGTTCGGCCGCCTCAGCTAGCACGGATTGATCTTCAACCCGGCCAAATGTCACTTTGGTGCGGCGATGATCGACTTTTTGGGCCACCGCTTCACCCGGACCGGCGCCGTGCCGCTACCGGCCAAAGTCGAGGCCATCGCCGCTTTCCCGCGCCCCCGCTCCGTCAAGGCGCTGCAGGAGTTCCTCGGGATGGTGAACTTTTATCACCGCTTCGTGCCCCGAGCTGCGCAACTCATGCGGCCCTTGTATGCCGCCCTCCGCGGCCAGCCGGCGAAACGCGACGTTGTCTGGTCCACGGACATGGACGCGGCTTTTACCGGCGCAAAACGGGCCCTCGCCAACGCCACGCTGCTGGCCCACCCGGTACCCCAGGCTCCCATCGCCCTCACCACGGACGCCTCCGACTACGCCGTGGGCGCGGTCCATGAACAATGGGTCAACGGGGCCTGGCAGCCACTCGCGTTCTTTAGCCGGCAACTCCTGCCCAACGAGTTGAAGTACAGCACCTTCGACCGCGAGCTCCTCGGGCTGTACCTGGCCGTCCGCCATTTTCGCCACCTCCTGGAGGGCCGCCCGTTCATGGCTTTTGTCGACCACAAGCCGTTGGTTTTCGCCATGGCCAAGGTCATGGAGCCCTGGTCGGCCCGCCAGCAGCGCCACCTCTCCGCAGTGTCGGAGTACACCACGGACATCCGGCATGTCGCCGGGAAGGACAACGCCGTGGCCGACTGCCTTTCTCGAGCCGGCGCCAACGCCGTCCACGTCGGCGTCGATTTCGCCCTAATGGCAACGGACCAGGCCACCGACGGCACGGTGCAGGTGCTCCGGGTGGTGGACACGGGCCTCCGCTTGGCTGACGTCCCCTTCGCGGACACGGTCCTGCTGTGCGACATCTCCCAAGGCCGACCTCGCCCCGTTGTGCCGGTCACCTGGCGGCGTTGCATTTTTGCTGCGCGCCACGGCCTCTCTCATCCGGGCCGGAAGGCGTCCCAGAGGCTGGTGGCGGCGCGTTTCGTCTGGCATGGGCTGCGACGGGACGTCCGCGACTGGGCCAATGCCTGCACACCCTGCCAGCGGGCCAAGGTCCACCGTCATACCCAGGCTCCGCTGGCTCCCTTCACCGTGCCCGAGCGACGGTTCGACCACGTCCACGTGGACCTGGTGGGTCCCCTTCCCCCATCGCAAGGGTTCACCCACCTGCTTACCATGGTGGACAGGACCACCAGGTGGCTGGAGGCCGTGCCCCTCGCCTCCACCACCACCGCCGACGTGGCCCAGGCATTCATCGCCACCTGGGTCACGCGTTTCGGCGCACCAGCGGACATCTCGTCGGACCGCGGCCCACAGTTCACGTCCGAACTATGGGGCGCGGTCGCCCGCACGTTGGGCGTTACCCTGCACCGCACCATGGCCTAGCACCCCCAGGCCAACGGGTTGTGCGAGCGGTTCCACCGCTCCATGAAGGCCGCACTCATGGCCGGCCTCCAGGACGACGGCTGGGCCGACCGGCTCCCGTCAGTCCTTTTGGGCCTCCGCACGGCTCCCAAAGAGGACCTCCAGGTGTCCACCGCCTAGCTGGTGTACGGCCAGGCCCTCCGCGTACCGGGCGAGTTCATTCCCGACGCCACCAGCCCCTGGTCCGCCGCGCGCCAGCGCATGGACTTCCAGGAGGCCGCCCGACGTTTCGCCCCGGTGCCCACGTCCCGCCACGGCGACCCCCAATCCTACGTCCCCCCAGCACTCCGCACGGCGGAGTACGTCTTCGTGCGCCACGACGCGCATCAGGGGCCGCTCCGGCCACCCTACGATGGACCCTTCCAGGTCCTACGACGGGACAACAAGTCCTTCATCGTCAACATCGGCGGCCGGGCGGACCGGATTTCGCTGGACCGCCTCAAGCCGGCCCACATGGACGTCGACCAGCCGCCGCGGCTGGCTCTCCCACCGCGGCGCGGCTGCCCCCTGTCCACTGCACCCCCCGTCCGACCACCCGTCACCACACCGGACCCCCCCCCCCCCCCGCGACTGGCCAGGGGTTGTTTCGGTCGGGTCATCCGGACCCCCCTCAGGTTGACCTTCCTGGATCAAGTCCATTCTGGGGGGGCGTGTGTAGCGACCCATGGGTCCCCCAAGCGAGACCAGCAACAGAATCTCCTTGCTCCAGCCGGTGACGTAACCGGCGGGCAAACCACGGCGCCGGAAGGGGGGGGGGGGGGCGGTCACGTGACCACGAAAGCGTGCCGCGCGTGCGGTTATAATCCTTTGCACCTGTCGGTCGGTCACGTGACCACCAAAGCGCGCCTCGCCTGAGAGGCGTGGCTTTCGGTTTCGGTTGTGCTTTCTGGTTGTGATATATATGCAGCCCGATAAACGGGCTTTTCAGAGTTCCCGAGTTGGTTTTTACAATAAACATCTTCTCGGACGAGTTTGTGTCTTGCCCGTCACTTCGTCCGTCTCAAGCAAGAGCCCTGCTCTTCACCTCCTTTGTTTACACTGTTGAATATCCATGTAAGAAAGCAAAATAGCGTCCTGTTTGACTTTATTTTCCATAGAATAAAGCTGCCCATCCATTGATGTAAGAAAGATCGTCAGCAGACAGGGCAGACGCCACACACGCATCACGTACATTGTGCGCACATGAAACAAATGTTTTTTTTATTATTATCACCACTATTGGAAGACGGAAGACTCTTCTTTTTACGTTCCAATGGCGAGAACAACACAGGCTCTTCGATATCGTTATAACTGTACATTATTTAGAGAGAAATCTGATTATTTGGGTTTTTTTGGCGTATTTAGTGAGGCAAAGTGATCATGACGTCGGAGGTGACGTATTGCATCACGTGACTATGATGCTGAACACTGATTGGTTAAATGGAAATATCAGGTTTTGCTAAAAAGCGCGCACGACCCGCATCGGTTTCTGAAATGAAGCTTTGTAATTACGTGGGTTATATCGAGTTTTGCAGAACAACGATTTGGTTATCGCAAAGACAGCACTGTGAGCTGCATCATGGCATGCTTCGTTCGGTTTTGACAGTAATTTGATACTTATTAAAACGAAGTAATTAACGCGATTACACCTGTCCTCTGTAACACGCATTCAAGGATGTGCCATGGTCAACATTCCAAAATAAGCATGTCTGTGAGCTCATCGTCATTGCCATTTCCTGTGCAGTCTGTGCATGGTGGTGTTTTTTTTGTATACAGGGTCGAGGCTCGTGAAAGAGCTAACATTAATCACACAAAAAGTCAAACCGACACATAAAACACAAAAAAGGGGAGCGGTAGACAAGATGGGGAGAGAGGGGGAAGGACACAAACACAACATTTCAGAGCAGGGACATCGAGAGAACTGTGGGAGGGAGAGGGCTTGGGGGGAGGTGGGACAGGGATAAAACATATGGACACTGCAAGGACGTCCTGGAAAGAAGTTGGAATTTCAAAAAAGTGGATCTGGGGTGAATTCGCGGGGGTAGAAAATATCAAGGTTTTGGATGGGGGAAGATAGATGGTGGTGAACAGCTGTTTTAAAGACCTGGAGGGAGGAGTGGGATTGAAGGGAGTGGGGGAGTTTGTTCCAGAGGCGGGAGAAAAGAGGAATGAAGGAGTGGAGGTGAGCAGAGAGTCTTGATTTTGGCAGTTTAACCATGAGAGGGTTGCTGGCAGATCTTATGCGACCTGTAGGAATATTTGGGCGACAGAGCACAGAGAGAGCTGGGGGGGCAAGGCCAGAGAGGAGTCGGTAGAAGACAGAAAGACCACCAACCTGCCTGTGGTGAGTGAGTGAAAGGCCCTCGGAGTTAGCTTCATCGCGGGAGATTCCAATGATTCTGAATGCATTGGTTTCAACAGCGTGAAGCCGAGCTAGGTGTGAGGCAGGAGCACCGGCCCAGAAGGGAGAGCAGTATTCCATTGAGCTATGGATGAAAGCTTTGTATGTGGTGAGGAGCTCAGGTGTGAAATCATTGCATCATTTCATCAGTTTGCATCATTGCTGGGAGTATGGATGTACCGATGATGCAATGCCCCCTGCTGGTTGTCGCTGGAAATTGGAATCTGTTCAGTAGGTTGGCGATAGCTCGCCTACTATACTCTTTGTGAAGGACACCGTGGGATCATTTACATCCACCGACTAATGCTGGAAGACGGGTTACCTGTTTAACGCCCACCCTAGTGAGGACACACATTGATGAATCATCCTGCCTGTGAATCACCAGGATGACAGTTTATAGCTGAGTCGAGATTTGATCTCAGGCGAGACAAGTTAGAGGCGAGTGCACATACCTCTATTGTCTATGCCATTCTGCCAGCCCATCTGTGAGCTAGAAGACTTAAAGAACTTGTTTGATAGGGACATAACCCATTAATTCTCAAAACTAGATGGTATTCATAGTACCCTGCACAGTCAACTTGTTGCGAGCCAATTCTTCTGTTCTTGAACATTTTTTTCTTTGATGCAATATGGCTGCCAGACCACGTGAGCGATGACGTCATAAATTTATATTCTCTAATATAATTGTTGCATAGATCACGCTCAATACATTTCAAACTGATCAGACTAAGCGTTGTCCCTGTCGAATTATGACGTCATAATTATGTCACCAATGACGACATCGTTAACACCTATTCCCCATGTGGAGTTCTTTACAATGACAATGAACCAGGTTTCAATTTTTTCCATGCAGCGGATTTGGAGATGTAGAGGTGCAACATTTTTCAGTTTTTCCAAGATGGCGCCTGTACCACGACCTATGACGTCATGATTATCATTAAAATATTCTAAAGGAGAAGGCGCTCCTATGGTGAAAATTTAGTGTTCATCAGACCAACAGTTGCTGAAAAAAATTAATAATGATCGGATAAGTGTTGTACTTGTCGAATAATGACGTCATAACGAAGACACCGATAACATCATCATTAACATATCTTATTCCCCATGGGGAGTAGCTGACAATGAGCCAGGTCTCAATTTTTTCCATGGAGTGGTTTCAGAGATAAAGAGGTGCGAATTTTTTCAAAGATGGCGCCTGTACCACGTGACCTATGACGTCATAATAATCATTACAATATTCTACAGGGGGAGGCGCTCCTTTGGTGAAAATTTAATGTCAATTGGACCAACGGTTGCCGAGAAAATGATTTTTTTAAATGCAGACACGTACGGCACACGGCACATGTACGCACACGAATGCTTAATCCCGCTTGTCGCTTTGCGAACGCAGGGTAATTATTGCAACAAGTTCTGAATTTCTGAAATTGGCTTGGGCTCGGGGGAGAAGTGACAGGGCACGAGTAAGATCAGAATTGAGCTGTAAAAAATTTGCAAGGTAACCAGCCTACAATGAGGAAGAGGCAGATCATGAGAATCGGCTTCCTGGCATGAGATTCCCATGATATGGAGAGCCTTCGGCTTCTGGGCCTCAAGGGGATTATATATAGGAAACAGTATCACCAGTCCATAATGGGGAGCTATATTTAATGACGCTGCGGATGAAGCTTTGATCACCGTTTTAAGCTGAGGATGGCAGACGAAGGACATGACCCTGCAGATAATTCCGAGGCAGCGACTGGCTATGGAGATGAGTTTGGAGATATAATCGCTCAGGAGCTCCAGTGACAAATTGGTGCAGTGCCTACCGGTCCTTGCGGAGGAACAAAGTGAGAAAATATCCCCGAGTGGGCTGACGGCCATCTCTTGGGGTTCTAGTTCAGACCTCTGCTGGTTTGGGAGAACCCCCTCGGATCCCCCTGATCCCCCGAGAGGCCCCATGATCCGAAATTGAAAAACTGAAGCCTGAGCGATTTTGCAGATTACTGTCTTGTATTCATGTCTCAAATTTCAGAACAATCGGCCAGATGATAAGGGAGGAGTAGCAAAAATATAAAAAAGCTAACGGACAACTGGACAGACAGACAGACATCCAGACTTCACGACCCATTTTATAAGTTCATCTCTTCGAGAATCGACATGAGATGACCTAAAAATGACTTTCACGAAAGGACTTGTTCCACAAGACGATGAGACTAAAGGTATTCGTTCAAAGTTGTACTTGTTTCCCTGCTTCATCTCAATAATTATTAGCTCACCTGGAACGAAGTTCAAAAAATCAAGGGAGCTTACGTGATGGCACATCCGTCCGTCCGTCACTAAACACTTGCAACTTCTTTTCCAAAACCGCTGAAGGGATTGTGACCAAACTTGGCACAAATGATTGTTGTGTTGTGACTAAAGTTTTTTCATGGAATTAAAAAAAAAATCGGGTCTAAGGGGGTTTACCGGGGTCAAAGTGGATCCAAGTTTTACCCCCAAAATGAGAATTTGCTTTTTTCTCTGAAACTACACACACTATTTCGATGAAACTTGACCACAACCTTCACCACCCGTGATGTACCGAAGTTTGTTCACGGCGCTAAGAAAATCGAAGTAAACAGTATACTGTTTATTCTACCAGGTGAGCGCCAAGGGTGTTGCCCCTATGTTTATTATTACTAGCATGAATCCGTATGCTCCGTACGCCTCACCACACGTCGTTTCAGAGGAACAGGCATCTTTGACCATATCTGCTTTCTCAGGGAGTGAGGGATGGCTGGAATGGTGGGTGGGGGTTAGTGGTGGTGACAGTGTATTGGGGGTCGTGGGGAGTTGGGGTGGGGGGAGGAGAGGGAGGGGTGGGGGAATGGTGGAGGGGGGATGGAGTGCATGGTGCTGTGTGGGGATGGTGGTGGGTGGATGGGGGATGGGGGATTTGGTGGGGGAGGTCGGCCAAATATATTTTGTGCTCCGATTGAATATATACTGTCGTGTGGTTCCCTCAATTAACACTGAAAGAACCATTGAAGGCAAACGAGCGTTAATGGAGGCGTTTTGAATCCAACTATGTGGCAGATTATACGTGAGGAGGAAGAATAGCACCGACTTACCTGGACGGGTCTCGCCGACGTCTTCACCCTGCAAAAATAACAAATGGAAACGGATTTACAAATGTACAGAAAATAACGAAAGGATTTATTAAAACGGAATGCCGGGACAAAGAAAATGTGACGATAAACGAAATTCCTAAATGGAGCGCTCCCTCACCAGACTTAGAAACACAGACACAGGGGAACATAAACTGGATAAAATATAATACGTGTGGGTTATCGTGGCACTTAGCTCAACTCGCTGCCTCGTCAACAATCGTCCAGGCCCCATCTAGACGCGGCTCCGGCATTGGCGGGAAACCGCTCGTCGTTTGGCACGCGCACACAAAGTCAGGCCTCCATTCTCCTCGAACACCAAAGGATGGTTTTTAGTAAGAGTGTCGAAGGCCAGGGGTGAGCGAGAGGCAGGAACGTCGAGGGACAAGAGGAAGATGCGACAGGCGAGGAAGGGCAAAATGACGGCGTGAAGGGATAAAGCAAGAGTCCAGGGTCAGCGAGCAAGAGAGAAAATGTCCGTCCTCGAGTTATTTTAATTTTGGGTCGTCACGTCATCAGCGCTTCTCCACCAATCAGCGCGCCGCTTCTTGCTCGCTTTTGACGTCATCGGTGGTCTTCACCAATCAATGCTCTGCTTCCTCCTCGGCCTTCCTTCTACCAATCAGTGGGTAGCTTCTTGCTCCGCCCTGGCTAATCATGAGTCCCTTCTTACACCGACCTTCCCATTGGTCAACTCCCACCCAATAGCGAGTCGCTTCTTGCTCTTCCCTGGCCAATCACGAGTCTCTCGGGACGTGTCTTCGGCTTGCCGGTGTCTTTCGTGGCGATGTAGCTGGTGCATCCAAAATGGCAGTGTTCAGAACTGGGTTCCGGTTGGTTTTATGGTTATTATTTAGTGCAATAAATTGGCATTTCCTCACTAGTGTCTATTGCGGTGCCATAAAGGACAAAGGCTAAATCACATCGAGCAAGACTTACAAGGGATAATTTATCTTTAGCCCGAAACTAGTTAACATGCCACGCCCCCTCATGACGGTGACGAAGATACACCTTATCTGACATTCGGCTAAACAGAACTTATTATAGGTGATGGTTCTTACCCGACATCCGGAGCACCTACCTGAACGAATGTACCTGACTCTACATATCACTACCTCCACAAACATAACAAATGTGATGGAGTGCATGGTGCTGGAGGGGACGGTGTGCATGGAGGGATGGAGTGCATGGTGCTGGAGGGGACGGTGTGCATGGAGGGATGGAGTGCATGGTGCTGGGGGAGGGGGGGGGGCGGTGGTGGGCGGATAGTGGATGGGGGGATGGTTGGGGTCATTATTTGTTTTACGATTTAAGAGTCATTATTTGTTTTAACAGCAAAATTATCTTCATTAGATATTTTATTCTCTTTTGGGTTCTTTTTCTGCAACAATCCATACGTCGGCTCTTGAATTGGGAAATTATGTCTGCAGAGAAAACATGTTGGTTTTTGTTGTGACAGGCAGTGAGTGATGAAGGCGATAGTGTGCTGGTACACTGTTCCGATGGCTGGGACCGTACTACACAAGCCTGTGCCTTGGCTAGCCTCATGCTGGACCCACACTACCGCACTATGCTGGGTTTCATGGTAAGAAAGCTCTTCTCTCTGTGCCGAATCTCCTCTTTAAAATAGATTTTTGAACTTTTAAAATAATGGTCCTTTTCATGTTACATTTTCCTTCTGTCACTTATTTATTTTACTTTGTCGAAGTTTATTTATACCAAATTACCTCCGCCACCAAAGGTGGATGGAGGTTATGTTTTCAGCCCTGTCTTTGTCTGTCCGTTTGTCTGTCCGTTTGTTTGTGAACAAAATATCTCAAAAAGTTGTGGACAGATTCGGTCGAAATTTGGCAGAGATGTAGTGTATGTGACAAGGACGAAATGATTAGATTTTGGTGAAGATCCAGATCTGGATCCAGCTAGTAGAATTTTTAAAGTGATTCTTCACCATTGGGTGATATGGCCAACCAAGCGGAGGTATGCTCTCTACTGAGTGTCGTTCTAGTTTTTAGAATGTGATTGAAGTTCAAAATCCTTAAAATATATATATATATATATTTTTTTTAATGACATTTTAATGTTTCGGCAGTTAATCTACTCAGGGGAACTAAATGCATCAGTGTCTGGTCAATTCACTTGCTTTTCTGTATACATGGTCAAGGCTTGTGGAAGAGCGAGAGCAAAATGGAATGGAACAAAATGGAAACATCAGAGTAGAGGTGAGAGTGAGATCAAGGAAGGGGGAGAAGGACACGGAGAGAACAAGGACACATGGGGAGAACAAGCTGCACACAAGCTAAAACACAGCAAGAAGAGGAAGAGGAAAGTTGGGGATGAAACTTAAAAAGAACAAATCAACCAACAAACTAACAAATGAAAAGAGATTAGGGAGAGGAGTAAAAAAAAAAAAAATCAAAATAACCTGGAAAAGGGAAGTGCTTGGGAATGGGGTCATATTGGGTGAAAGAGATCACGAGTATGGATTTGTGGTGGAGGGGTGTGGGTCTGTGGGAGTGACCTTAGGTAGTGGTGAACAGCTGCCTTGAAGCCTTGGAAGGAAGAATGGGACTGAACAGACTGGGGAAGTTGGTTATACAGGCGAGAGAAAAGAGGAACAAATGAGTCGAGGTGAGCAGTGAGCCTGGATTTTGGGAGTTTGGCAAGCGGATTACTGGCAGACTGTGTGCACGATACAGAAACCTGGGAGGGACATAGCCAAGAGAGGGCAGAGGGTGAAAGATCAAAAAGGAGGCGGTAGAATACAGTGAGGTACCAATTCCTGTCTGTGATGTGAATCTAACAGGCCTGGACACTCTGCTTCATCGCAGGGGATCCCATGATTTAGAGGGCCTTGCTTTCCACAGCATAAAGAAGAGCATGGTGTGAGGCAGGAACACCTGCCCAAAGGGGAGAGCACTACTCCATCAAGATGCGCAAAAAGGCCCTTACTTGTTTTGCTTGCACCAGACCCTGCGACCGTGAAGTTTCCTTGTGTTACACAACATTTCACATTTGTCCATGCAGGGTTTGCGCTCTTATAAGTCCAATGTTCTTATAAAATCGAGTACATTTTGGTATCTTAACAAATCGCTTTAATAATAGCAAACTACAACCTCACAAAATAGCAGCAAAGAACTAGACCAGCAAGAATGGCTGATAGCAAATACCCTATTACTGATAGCAAATTGTATATATACTAGCAACGGTACCCGCCCTATGGGCGGGGCTTCAATTGGGAGGCCCAAATGAAAAGGCAAAATATCAGAAATTGAAGTTTTTTAAAATTTCAAACGAATTATATAAACATCCGTTAAATCATATCACACGCAAATCATCAAAATCTAAACAGTATTTGTAGAATTTCAATGAAAGCCACATCACTGTTCATATCGGTCAATATTATTCCATTGTGTTTGGAAAAAACTGCAAAATTGGAAAAATTGGAAATTGGAAAAAAATGGAAAAAACAATATAGCCTATTTTACTCCAGGGGATCCCAGGATTACCCACCCAAAATTTCGTTGCAATCGGTTCAGTCGTTTTTGCGGTACCTGGGAACAGACGGGTGGACAGACAGACAGACATTTGGTGAATTATCGTAAGATGTGGTCAATTAATGTGAAAAATAATCGAAAATGCATGCTACATTTGTTTTAACATCACGTGTATGAATTTACTGATATAAAACAAATTAATCATAGATTTAACTGAATGGAAATCCACTCTATTCCCATATGCCTGTGAAGCTTCCTTAGGAATACTCACAGCATCTGAGAATGAATCTAGGTGGTTCCCATGATTTTCCCCCATGACATTTGAATTGATGTCTTGTTTATTTTGAGCTGGAATATACATTTTGAGCTACACCGCTCCACTGCAAAATATCACTTTCAGCGACACACAGTACAAAGTTATGATTACGTCAAAACTTCCATGGCAGGCAGAGTGTCTTGAAAACTGGTGTTCCAATTTTAAATACAGTATACGTAAGCCACTTGTCCCATCTTTCCCTGCTTGTCGTTAAAGGCGGCAAAAAGGGTTGGCGTCAGGAAGGGCATCCGGCCGTAAAACATTGCTTCAAAAAGGGGACCGAAAAACAACAACAACCACGGTCCCCGAAAAAGGCCAACCCCCGCTTTGCGGGGAAAAATGGCCTCTAAAGGTGGTTTTTTTTTTTTTTTAATACGTAAGCCACCAGATTCAAAAGTTCGCACTAACTGTTATGTTCAGGATTGTTATACAGTATTATGTTGCCCCTGGCAACATTCACATATAGTTAGATTAAGAATCTTCACCAACAGCTTGGCCTGGATGTATTCACACTCACCTCTAAGCTGTTTAACCTGGGTTTGAATCCCGACCCAGTTATAAACCGTCAACCAGGTGTTTCACAGGCAGGGTGATCAATCCATGTGTGTGCCCTCGGATGGACGTTAAATTGGCATCCCATCTGCCAGCCTTTCAATTTTTTCATTCGTTGGCACGATAACTAATCTACTCGGCAACTGTAACTTGTTTTGGTTTTGCAAGTGACGACAAGAGCATTGAGCAAGTACGTGCTCGTTCAAGTGGAATACATTGTTTTCTTCGTGAAGGGCCATATACTATAATCATGGATTCTAACGTCTTCAAAACACACACACACACAGTCACACACACACAGTCACACACACACACACACACACACACACACACACACACACACACACACACACACACACACACACACACACACACACACACACCTTTTATTGGGAAAGCGACCAACGGGTATACACAATCAATAAGCACACCACCTTTCAGATTACCTTTGCACCTTCGCAAGCGCTCACACGGAATATCACGCATAACAATGGTTTTTTTTTTTTTTTTTTTTTTTTTTGTTGTATACAAGATCGAGGCTCGTGAAAGAGCGAACATTAATCACACAGAAAGACAAACAGACACACAAAACAAATAACATCGGGAGCGGTAGACAAGATGGGGAGAGAGGGGGAAGGACACAAACACAACATTTGAGAGCAGGGACCGAGAGACATGGAGACATCGAGAGAACTGTGGGAGGGAGAGGGCTTTGGGGGGGAGGCATGCGAAGGGGGGGGGGGGTGGGAGAGGTATAAACATATGGACACTGCCAGGATTTCCAGGAAAGAAGTTGGAATTTCAAACAAGGTGGATCTGGGGTGAATTAGTGGGGGTAGAAAAGATCAAGGTTTTGGATGGGGGAAGATAAGAGATGGTGGTGAACAGCTGTTTTGAAGACCTGGAGGGAGGAGTGTGATTGAAGTGAGTGTGGGAGTTTGTTCCAGAGGCGGGAGAAAAGAGGAATGAAAGAGTGAAGGTGAGCAGAGAGCCGAGATTTCGGCAGTTTAACCATGAGAGGGTGGCTGGCAGATCTTGTGCGACCTGTAGGAATATTTGGGGGACAGAGCACAGAGAGAGCTGGGGGAGCAAGGCCGGAGAGGAGTCGGTAGAAGACAGAAAGACCACCTACCTGCCTGCGGTGAGTGAGTGAAAGGCCCTCAGAGATAGCTTCATCGCGGAAGATTCCAATGATTCTGAAAGCTTTGGATTCAACAGCGTGAAGCCGAGCCAGGTGTGAGGCAGGAGCACCAGCCCATAGGGGAGAACAGGTATTACTGGTAAAAATGCCCAATCTCCTACTGTTTATATTGCATCGTCCTACAAACACCATTACTGTATCCTAAGAAACGCCCAATCGGGGTAGGAAAATTAATTTTTATACCTGGCCTCGTCTCCCCTCCTGCACAGTGGTCCTGTGAAGAGGTTTCCTTGTTTCAGGATTCGGTGACGGTTCTGCCAGTTTTTCCTCTTCTTCCTTTTTCTCTGTAGTCTTTCACATTTAGTGTTACTCTGGCCTGCTTCGGGCAAATTTCAATAAAAAAACAGCTTTTATTATCGATTCAGGAGGTCGTTTGGTACATCAAAACATTGCTTTGTACATCAAAACATTGCTTTGTACATACATATTCAATATGGTCAATATGAATGTTGAAGGCATGGTAATGAGGTTGCCTGACCGGGCAACCAAGTCATTATTTTGGTTGCCCCGGGCAACCGGTCCCGTCGAGCCTTGGTAATACAAATATACATGTCCAGCCTGAGATTTACCTCATACTCCACATCCACTGAATATAAGATAATAAAGACAAAGGAGAGGCCAAAAAAAGACAGACCTAAAATTTAAGATGCTAAATTAGCCCGGAGGAAATTCCAATGGGGATCTGATAGAGATGTTTTATGATAACTAAGGGTGTGTACAACATAGTTGCAGTGAAGTTTTTCGGCAAAGGGGGCAGTGTTAGGACTAGGGGTCATAAGCTCTAGGGTAAAGAAGATAAGAGTTAGGACAATTTGAAGGCAGGGTTTTTCAGTCAGAGTGGCTAATGCATAGAATGGTCTCCCTTTCACTACATATGAACATGACCCCTCAAAGCAGGACAGGAGGATTTTTTTGTTTTGACAACTCTTTTTATAAAATCATCTACTAAATGTTATCAACCAACAACTGGCCATTTTATTTATGCAGCTATGTTCAATGGGACAATAGACCAGTTTTTATGTGATTGCACAACTCCAACTCCTGCATGTTCAAGCTGGTACTTGGCTCAGTAGGTCATCGATCATATTTGTATTAGGAGTGTCGGCTTCGACCATTGCACTGTTTGTTTGCTTGCACAGGTGCTTGTCGAGAAAGAATGGCTCTCTTTCGGGCACAAGTTTTCCCACAGGTGAGTGCTCGGCCAAAATATGATCCCCATAAGCCCATTATATGTTATTGAGCATTATTCGCCATACCTGCCTCCTATTGTGATTGTCACCTTGCCACTTTACTTTCATGCAGATGCGGCTTTCTGGAGGGAGATCCACGGGAGGTGTCTCCCATCTTCACACAGTTCCTCGAGTGCATTTGGCAATTACAGCTGCAGTTTCCATGTTCCTTCCAGTACAATGAGCACTTCCTTTTGTACTTGCATGAGCTGGTGTACTCCTGCCAGTTTGGAAACTTTCTGGGAAATCATGTACAGGAGAGGGAGGCCTTAAGGTAATTCATTTTTTCGCTTTTTCATCGTATCAGCTAACATGAAATAATGGGATGATGGCAAGATGGTCCAGAAGTACGCACTCACCTCTAAGCTGTTTAGCCTGGGTTTGAATCCAGACCGAGCTATAAACTGTCATCCCGCTGTTTCACAGGCAGGGCGATTCATCAATGTGTACACCGTCCTTCGGATGGGCGTTAAACAAGCGTTTTGTCTGTCGGCATTAGTTGGTAGACATTAAAGATCCCTCGGTGTCCTTCACGAAGAGTAGGTGAACTATCGCCGGCACCATGAACAAATTCCAAATTCATGCCCTAACCAACAGGGGGAACTCCATCAGTGGCACAGCTGCTCCCCCAGCCTTGTGCTTCATACGAATGAAGAATGAAATATATATATACGCTTCATACGAATAAAGAACATAAGATAATCTTGAGTGAGAATATTACAATGATGTGAACCACCTTTGGAGGCCATTTTTCCCCGCAGAGCAGGGGTTGGCCTTTTTTGGGCACCGTGGTCCCCTTTTTGAAGCGATGTTTTATGGCCGGATGCCCTTCCTGCCGCCAACCCTGTTAGTCGCCTCTTGCGACACACAGGGAATTACCAGTGAACTGGTACCCAATTTGCCGACTTCGGAAGGATGACAGGCTGAGTCAATCCCCCTGGTGTTAATTCAGCGATCGACCGGGATTCGAACCCAGTGTCCTAGGATCCCAAGCCGGCACCCTAACCGCTCGGCCAACACCAGGCTCAGTCATACAGAACTATGAAACGTACAATTCCAAATTATCTTTCAAAAACCGCAATGTTCCTCCAGCACCTTGTGCAAGGGTTAGTCCATTTACTAAAGTAAAGAGGGTTTGTTTTGTGATTGTACAATAAATTACAGTGTGGATTCGTGAAACAATATCGATATGTATTAACATTAGGAATTATACAAATTTAACGGGATTATTCTTGCATTTGTATCCATTAAACGCAGTTATTATTCCTTGAGATGGAGCATTCCCTTTGCGCTGTGTTTATCACCACTCACAAGTTGATATATTTTGCCAGCAAATGTGATACCTCACTCTCAGCGGACCCGTCTCGAAAGATTATTTATTGACCACGATCGGTTGTGTGTGGGCCCAAATATATTGGGGGCCACTTGTTATCTGGGGGCCCCATGCAATTGCACAGGATGCACACCCCTAATGCCTCCTCTGTGCCTATGTGTACACATTTAAGCATGCAAACAAGGTTGTTCCAATAATTGTGTTTAATGCACTAAAATAGATTATGTAGGATGAGGTCATCTGTTTATTTCATATCTAAATATTGTGGGATTGTCACCCCCAGCTCGTATGTAATAAATATATGACTTCCTTTCGTGGTATCCTTTATGTACCCGCAAGCAATGGCCAAACCCAAGTAAATCCTCCTCCCCTATGAATTATTCAGTTATTGCATTCATATTAGTTAAATCTAAGGTCATGGAATCCTTCATAAACATACATCTCTGTCATTTAGAAGATCATCAACTCAACTTGCATTATTACCTCCGCCATCTATGGTGGACGAAGTTTATGTGTTCAAGCACCCCTGTCTGTGAGTACGATATCTCAAACAGTTATGGACGGATTCAGACGAAATTTGGTGGGCAGGTTGGGTGTGTGACAAGGACGAATTGAGCAGATTTTGGTGAAGAACATAATCCGGATTTAGATACTAGAATTTTAAAAACGTTTCTTCACCATTGAGAGATGGGGTCAAAAACAATAGATAGCACAATATATCAAAAGGTTGTGGACGGATTCAGACGAAACTTGGTGGATTAAGTTGGTTAGATGACAAGAAAAAGCCGACTAGATTTTGATTGAGGTCCGGATACAGATCCGGCCTATCAGTGGGATACAAAAGGTAAACTTCCACTTCCGGTTCCTCCGGCGAGGAAGCGTCCTTTGAGCTCTCCACGTCATCAAAGTTAAGTATTTTCCCAATCGTGTCTCAAATTTCCACTGGTTATTTTACTGTGCATATGTTGCTGTGCTTTTCTAGTTATTCTTGGTTTGTAATTCGTGCAAACGTGTGTGTAATTAGTTGTTTTTTGTTCGCTCCGTGTGCGGGGCCTGTTCCTCGAGGCTCCCCTTGCCCCATTCGGTATTTTGTAAACCTATGTTCTTTCTTTTGCTGTATTGCTTTTTTGTTTGATTTTCTTTTCACTCCCTCCCTCCCCCGAACATCTTATTCTTTGTCTAAAGTTTTAAATACAATACATAAATAAATAATTTATTCTCTCCTCGCGGTCCCCTCCTCCACCTAAGACCACGTGCGTGTTGTCTTGCCCTGACCCCTTTATCTCCTTTTTCTTCTACCTCTCCAGCTATAACTCACCTTTCCAATTCTAGTTTCCACCATACTCATTCAACCCTTTCTCCTTCTTTCTCAGATCCACACCCTCTCACTTCAGGGAATTTTCCCAAATTGTTTTTCACTGTTTTGTTTAAATATTGTTTAAATATGTTTAAACTTTCCCCTGCAGTGTTTCATTCAGTGGAATATTACAACACGCTGTTCTTCTTGCTACTTAAAAGACTTTCTTCAATTTCCTCATTAAATCATTCCATTAAAAAAAAAATCAATCTCTTACAGTTCTTCTTTTCTACATGCTCTAAACTCACCTTCATTCCACCCCTCCTCTATCGTTTTCAAACGGATCTCTGACTTGAAAATCACAATAAACCCAGTTTGTAATAAATGTTCGTTTTTCATTAATCGTCCAACACTTTCTAAAGTCCCCCTCACCCCTCCCCTCCTAAACTCCCCCCTCACCCCCTAAACCCCACCTCCCTTTCAAATCACCCCCTCACCCCTCCCCTGCTAAACTCCCCCCTTGCTCCTCCCCTCCTAAACTAACCCCTCGTCCCTCCCTCCTAAACACCCCATCACCCCTCCCCTCCTAAACCCCCCCTTGCCCCTCCCTTTCAAATCTCCCCCCTCACCCTTCCCCTTCAAAACTCCCCCCACACCTCTCCCCTTCAAAACTCCCTCCTCATCCCTCCCCTTCAAAACTCCCCCCTCACTCCTCCCCTTCAAATCTCCCTCCCTACCATCTTGTTCCAATTCTCCCTTCTCCCCCCTCTACCACAAAGCTGCCTCATCCCCGCTTCCTCTCTCTTCCATCTCATACCTCCACCTTCTGCTTTGCTCTGCCCTCCCCATTCCCCCCCCCCTCAAACAACGCCTCACTGTGCCTCCTCCCATCACCATCAAACCTTTTGTCATCCTCATCCTTCCCTTTCTCCTACATCTTCTGACACATATCAAAAGCTCTCCCTAAATCCCTCTCTGACCCCGCATCTTACCATACCCTCCCCTCCCCTGTCCTGTACCCGATGCTCCCCCTCCCTCTTCATTAACAGTATGGACCTCCAACATCCGGGGCCTTCGCTCAAACCTGATTGATCTCTCCATACAGGTTGCTTCTGACAAACCAGACTTAATCTGCTCAACAGAAACTTGCCCTCTTCAAGATGTCTCTGATTCCTTAATATGTTTTCCTGGTTACTCCCTCCTCCGGTATGATAGACCTGATCCACGTCCTGGTGGTGGGGTTGCTATTTTTATCAAAAACTCTCTTCCTCACTCTCCTTGCACTGCCCTCTCTCCACCCCACCCCCAGGAGGACCTCTGGCTATGGCTTCCCCTCTGCTCCCACTTTTTGTTCATACAGTCGTGGCTCGTGTTCATACACACAAAAATATTTTGGTGTCCACATATGTATTTCTTTGGTTTGCAGTGGAACAAAACAAAAAAAGCTGAAAAAATATTAAATCTTTGCTTATTCCACCCTCTCTCTGTTCTCTTCAGCCTCACTTTTGCTCAAGGTCATCTGCCATCAGCTTGGAAATCGGCCAACACTACCGCTTCACACAAAAAAAAGACGCAAAAACAGATCCTTGCAACTACAGACCAATCAGCCTGCTCCCAATAATCAGCAAGGTCATGGAATCCATCATCGCTTCTGACATCAAATCATTCCTCTTCTCCAATGGTTGGATCTTAGATCATCAATTTGAATTCAGACCAGGTCACTCTACTCTGGACATGCTGCTTCTGCTGTCTCAACAATGGATGGATGTCCTCAATGCCAAACAGGAAATCAGAGCTGCCTCCCTTGGTATATCTCGTGCCTTCGATACGGTCTCACACACCTCACTGCTCACCAAACTCTCCTCCTATGTTATCCATGGAAACCTCCATGCATGGCTCGTGGACGTCCTCTCCTGTCTTAGTCAATGTGTGGCTCTAAATGGAATTCTCTCATAACCTCTTCCTGTCCAGGCTGGAGTTCCTCAAGGCAGTGTTCTGAGCCCTGTGTTTTTTCTGGTCTTTATTAATGATCTCTCCGACTCTCTGGAAAATCCTCTCTATCCTTTTGCTGATGACTTTACCCTCTGCCGCTCCATATCTCAA
This sequence comes from Myxine glutinosa, assembly GCF_964187855.1. NCBI lineage: Eukaryota > Metazoa > Chordata > Myxini > Myxiniformes > Myxinidae > Myxine > Myxine glutinosa. Next base: position 167,668,879 of record NC_136264.1, read on the forward strand.
CACTCAGATCAGCAGGCAGCACCCTCTTCTCTCTCTGCAGACCTGGATAAAATCACAAACTAGTCAAACAAGTGGAACATGTCTTTCAATCCTGACAAATCCCACACTCTTACTATGTCTGTCCGAAAAGACCGTCTGGACAACCGTCCCATCTACTTTCTCAACAATCCTCTCAAAGAAGTTCTTTCACTCAAGCTTTTGGGTCTCACTATCTGCCATGATCTTTCCTGGGAAAACCACATTTCCAAGCTGGCCTCCAAAGCCAGTCACCGACTGGGCATCCTCCGTCGTGCGAAGTCCTTTCTGGGCACTTCTGAGCTGCTCACTACAAACAAAGCTTTCATCTGCAGCTTGATGGAATACTGCTCTCCCCTCTGGGCTGGTGCTCCTGCCTCACACCTAGCTTGGCTTCACGCTGTGGAAAACAAAGCATTCAGAATCATTGGAATCTCACGTGATGAAGCTGATTCTGAGGGCCTATCATCTAATTCTGAGGGTGTATTAATGGTCTTTCTGTCTTCTATCGACTCCTCTCCGGCCTTGCTCCCCCAGCTCTCTCTGTGCTCTGTCCCCCGAATATTCCTTCAGGTCGCACAAGATCTGCCAGCAGCCTTCTTATGGTGAAACTGCCAAAATCAAGACTCTCTGCTCACCTTCACTCTTTCATTTATCTTTTCTCCTGCCTCTGGAACAAACTTCCACACTCTGTTCAATCCCTCTCCAGGGGATTGCCTGTAAGTGCATTTTTTGGTATTTGACATTTTGACCCGAACTCTCTTTTCAATCCCACTCCCTCCTCCATGTCTTTAAACCAGCTGTTCACCACCATCTCCTATCTTCCCCCATCCAAAGCCTTGATCTTTTCTACCCCCATTAATACACCCCAAATACACCTCTTTCAATCTCCAAGTTCCTTCCTGAAATTCGGAGTAGTGTTCATTTGCTTTATACCGTGTACCCCCCTTTCCCTCCTCCCCCAGCCCTCCCTCTTCCACAGATCTACCGACGTCCCTGTTCTCTACTGTTGTTGTGCTTGTGTGCTTCCCTCTCTCTCCCCCTCTTTTCTCCTGCTCCCTACATTGTATGTTAGATGTGTCTGTGCATGTTTTCATGTTTAATGTGTTTGCTCTTACACGAGCCTCGATTCTGTATCCCAAAAAAACTGTGCAGCCTGGCGGAGGTATTTGCTCTACCGAGTGCCGTTCTAAAGACAAAACAGTTTTTGACGTGAATGTTCTACTGCATACATTTTAACAGGAATTTAACTTGACATTGGACTAGTTTGGGGAATTTTACTTGGATGCTTTGGACATTTGAAATTGCCTTTGATGAAGTCTACATTTCTGCTTTAGATTACAAACTGTCCTCCTATGATCTTTCACCCTCACCCATCAGCTGTATAACTTTTTTTTTTTCTGACTACAGAATCTGTGCACTTGTTGATGACTTTCATTCAGATTGTTTTGCGATCAACTGAGGGCTCCCAGAGGTTTTCAGTACTCTCCAATCACAATTTGAATTCATTGTTAGCAAATGTCTAAACACCAGTAGTGTTTCCAATCAATGATCGTTCAACCTGAATTTTGATATCAATTTGGGATAACAGGACAGCTGTTTTCACACGGAATGAAATCTCAAACATAAAAAAGCAGGCATTATTAAATATCACATCGCATGAATCGATTACCGTAAAATGGGGGTGAATAGGGACAGCAAGGTGAATAGGGACACAAACTGAAAAAAAGTTCGGAAACTTTTTTCGCTGAAAATTGATAACCATACCGATTTGTTGATATTTGGGTTGAAAGTGTTCTCTTGTTTTTTTTAAAAAGCAACTTATAGTCCCTATTAACCCCATATATGGGTTAAATAGGAATAAATAGGCTTTTTATGGCTGTCCCTATTCACCCCGTTTTACGGGTGAATAGGGACAGTCACTAATACAAAAAAATAATAATCAAGAAACAGTCCCGAGTTTCCAACTTATTGCTAAATTGATAGCTCAGATGGATGCACATAATATGCACCCATAATATAAACCACGGTGCCAATGAAAAAAAATATGGGATAAAAAGTTTCTCCAAACTGGCCCTATTTCTTGATTACTAGGGCATGCCCGTACTATATCTATATCTAAAATTATATCCCCCCCTCTATTTACATGAAATGGTTTGGTCAATGAAATGTTTTGGGTGATTCGCAACGCCAAAGCGAACGGCGAACGCTTTACATGAAATGGTTTGGTGCATGAAATGTTTTGGTCCATTCGCAACGCCAAAGCGAACGGCGAACGGCTTGCGAGTACAGTGACAATCCCCCCCCCCCCCCCCCTCTATTTAGATGAAATGGTTTTTATTAGTTTAAAAACATAGTTTAACGCCAACATAGCGCCAACATAGTTTGCAAACGTGAAATAAATGAATACGCTCTCAAATGTGCCATCCGAGGCAGAGTGTGTCCGCCACGTTCGGCACACGCGATAGCTCGCTGCTCTCTGATTGGTTGAATCGTTTTTTGGACATAGCTCGGTAAGTAATTGTCCGATTAATATGAAACCTTGAAAAGGCACATCCTCGGGTCCCCAGCAATATACCTGGCAAGTTTAAAGTATATCGGACCCGTGGTTGTCGAGAAACAGCGGTCACAGACAAACGTACAAACAAACAAACACACAGAGATTACTGGAATTATAGATAGATTATTTTTTTGTATTAGTGACTGTCCCTATTCACCCGTAAAACGGGGTGAATAGGGACAGCCATACAACACAGCAACATGCATTTTAAGGCCATTTTCCCCGCAAGAGCGGGGGTTAGCCTAATAGGGACAGCCATAAAAATCCTATATATTCCTATTTAACCCATATATGGGGTTAATAGGGACTATAAGTTGCTTTTAAAAAAACCAAGAGAACACTTTCAACCCAAATATCAACAAATCGGTATGGTTATCAATTTTCAGCGAAAAAAGTTTCCGAACTTTTTTTCAGTTTGTGTCCCTGTTCACCTTGCTGTCCCTATTCAACCCATTTTACGGTACAGGATATAGTTTTAGCAGCATGACTGTTAATGCTTGCAGAGTTTCTGACGATGTCACGTGACAATACGACAGGCTTTTGGAGAAGACACACACGGTGTGGGCCCATCTGTGGGAGCGGCGTGGTGAATTCCGGAATCCACTGTACAACAATAAGCAGAACTGTAACCCAACTGTACTCCTGCCAAGCACAACAGCACAATGCTTCAGGTGCTCCACTTTATACACATTGGATTCCCATAATGGCATTGCTCATACAACTCGTACCCATTGTCTATTCGTGGCATTTCCTCTGTTTATGGTACAAAGGAAATTAATTTACGACCAATGAATGACATGGTTAAAAAAAGGTTTATTGCAATAAATGACAAACTTATTTTTACCTCCACCACCGAGGGTGGACGGAGGCTATGTTTTTGCCCCTATCTGTCTGTCTGCTTGTCTATCTGTTTCTTTGTCTGTGAGCAGGAAATCTCAAAATTAGTTAAGGACGGATTCTGATGAAATTTGGTGTGCAGGTTGGGTGTGTGACAAGGACGAATTGATTCGATTTTGGTGAAGATCTGGATCCGGATATGAGTTGTTTTTTTTGTAATTCTTCACTATTGAGAGATTGGTCCAAAACGATATATATATATATATATATATATAGCACGATCTTGTAAAAAGTTATGGACGGATTCAGACGAAATCTGGTGGACAGATTGGTGTGGAACAAGGACGAATTGATTCGATTTTAGTGAAGATCCACATCTGGATACGAGAATTTTAAAAGTGATTCTTCACCATTGAGAGATTGGGCCAAAACGATATATTGCATGATATTTCGAAAGGTTATGGATGGGTTATGACAAAACTTGGTGGATGAGTTTGGTTAGTGCCAAGATCACACAGTTTATATTTCGGTTAAGGTCTGGATGCAGACCTGACCTATCAGTGGGATACAAAACGTAGTGTTCAGCCTGGATGTACTCCACCGAGTGCCGTTCTAATCTGATATTTATTTTTCCAACCTGATTCAGTGGATGTTGGAAGAATATCTCACAGGATGTCTTTCACAAATAGTAGGCGATTGTCGCTGATACTCTGGTCAAGTTCCAAATCACTGCACTAATCTCCACGGGGAACTGCATAAGTGGTGCATCCACATTCCCAGAAATGAATCAGCAGCCAGGTGTTGCACACGAAGGAATAAATGAAACTACGTGGGAACCTCAATGCGACTGAAATGACATTTTACAGAGGTTTATAAAAAAAAGAACCAATTTCCCTAAAAATAGGATTTTGTTTGATATCTGGTGCTTTCCCTGACAGCATGGTTTAACAGCCAAAATAATATTCATTAACCTTGATCTGTGCTGCCTTTCTCGATCTGTATTGCGCTGTCAGTCGGACGGCAGTGCCATATTTAAATTGGCTGCTTCCTTTTGTTGTTTCAAGCAATTTATTTTGCACTTAATTGTTTACCTGTTTTTGTATAAATGTGAGGCCATTCTGTGTCTCATTTATTACTCCTTCGCTGTCTGTTCTTTGTTGTGTTGCTTGATATCTTACATGCATTGTGCTGGAGCATTATGTGGATAGTCATTGGCCAAATGAGTTGAATTTTTTTGGGGCCAGATTATGGAGCACTTTTGAAAAATATTAGTGAGATCTTTCTGAAGTAATGTTTTGAAAGGAATTGCAAATTATTGTGAGTAACACAATACACGTTCTCAGATTTTGGAAAGGGATGTATTGGCCTCGGAGCAAGCGGACAACTGAAGACGTGTTACTGGACCTCTCGGACAAGAATCAAGAGCTTGAAAAAGAGATTTCCTTGCTTGACAAAGTGAGTTGCTTGCCACTGATTTAGAATAAGTGAGGAGAAGGCTCTTGATGAATGTGCCATACGTGTCTTTTTTTGCTGCTGCCAGAAAAATTCAGTCAGGTCAGATTAATTAACCTGCTATCAGTCGCATTAACCTGCTACTGATACCACGTAGTCCAGTACTACTTGTTTCATGGTCGATCTGTCTGCGACTCAACCGTCTCCCACACAAAGCTTGCCAGGAGAGGAGGGTGACGACCAGCGGGGAACGAATCAAGAACCCTCAAAGGGTGAATGAGACTTTACAGGCCAGCATCCACCCAAGAAGGATGGTGTCCCCTAAAAGAAACACTGTCTGGGGGAAGGTGGTCACTGCCCGCACGACCGGGACCAACACTAGCCCCACCCTTCCCACCTATAAATATGGATCCAAGCACAAAGAGATGCGTACGGCATGGAAGGAGACGTTGAGGAATACTGAAGAGAAGATAGAAGGATGGGATTAAGGAAATGGCTAACCAGTGAGGAATCCAACAACCAGGGATGCAGGCTCAGGATCGGAAAGCTTTGGAGATGAAGGATTGCAGAAGACAAAAAGGATGTAGCGCAAAATCGGCAGAAGCGTATTGAATGAAATGATTGCCACAATTATATCTTCGATGCTCATGACCCTCTTCTGGGAGCTAAAATGATTTGCTGAGATTCACTGTGGCATGACATGCCACCAAAGATTTGAGCACCGGAGCGATATTCCACAGTTATCTGCAACTGCTATGCTCCCATTTTATCAGACAATGCGGATTGCTCTAAACCCCCTTGAAATTTAAATGCCACAGTGCAAACTTTCCAGTTTGGTTCACCATTGCATCTGGCATCTGCCCTCACATCCCTCCCACCCGTTCTCGGCAACATTCCGAGACATAAATCACAGTCGGACAGTGGTCTTTGCATGCTGGTTCCTTCTAGTATTTAAGTGTTTAATGTAGTTTGCTTTGAATCAAAATTGTACTTAAAAAAAAAAGTCTGTCATACATATTGTAGAAATAATGTGGGTTGGCATGATGGAACATCCTTGCATGATGTAGAAAATTTAATCGGATTCACTAAGTTATCAAATATTTTCTTTACTCGATCCAACTACATATTATTGTGCTACGTCAGGTTTGACAGCTTTTTACCAAAAGATTGACTGCGTTTTATCACACCTTTTCAGATCCTCCCATTCCAACCGTTTGCTCTGCTCTGGCCAAGATTTATACGATACTTGTGTTCAAATATGGTGCTCTGCCGGGAGCCAGAAGGTTTAACCAAAATTCACTGGAGCAATCAGTGGCACCAATTATCTCAGTGACATTGCAATCTCCTAAAGTGGAATGTAACTGTTCTTAAGATACCTGAAACTTCTGTATCCATGACTGGTTCATATCCTACTTGACTGGTTTATATACTAATAGATCTGACAAAGGTCTTACATATTTGGATTCCTCTCCTGCTGTACAAAGATGGATTGTCTGCTCATTTCAACTTGGACTTTTCAAGCCTGTACCACATCTATGACCCCTCCCCCTCCCCTTCATACTGCCTAATACAGTGATCAACAGAGCTGTGTTAGGTTTTGCAAATGTACATGCTGTGCTAAGTTAAGTGCCATGTAGAGAGAATGCAGTGCGAGGAACATGTAGAGCGAATAAAAAACTCTGACCCAAAATGTTATGAATCCAATTAATTCATACATTATTTTCAGTTGTAAAAATATTAAAGTGATTTGTAATCTCCTGTCATTTAGACCTGGCATATTTATGAAACACTCAATGACTGTTCGCTGGATACGCTTCCACTCTTTTCGATATACTAGGGCATGCCCGTACTATATATATGCCCGTACTATATATCTATCTAAAATTATATCCCCCCCCTCTATTTACATGAAATGGTTTGGTCCATTCGCAACGCCAAAGCGAACGGCGAACGGCTTGCGAGTACAGTGACAATCCCCCCCCTCTATTTACATGAATGGTTTGGTCCATTCGCAACGACCACAGAACCCCCCCCTCTATTTACATGCAATGGTTTGGTCCAAAGCGAACGGCTTCCGGAGTTTGGTAAAGAAATCGCCATCGCGTGCACAAACGCGCAGGAAAGCGAATGAATCGCAAATTCGTTTTTATTAGTTTTAAAACGTAGTTTAACGCCAACATAGTTTGCAAACGTGAAATAAATGAATACGCTCTCAAATGTGCCATCCGAGGCAGAGTGTGTCCTCCACGTTCGGCACACGCGATCGTTCGCTGCTCTCTGATTGGTTGAATCGTTTTTTGGACATAGCTCGGTAAGTAATTGTCCGATTAATATGAAACCTTGAAAAGGCACATCCTCGGGTCCCCAGCAATATACCTGGCAAGTTTCAAGTATATCGGACCGGTAGTTGTCGAGAAACAGCGGTCACAGACAAACAAACAAACGTACAGACGTACAGACAGACAGACAGAGATTACTGGAATTATAGATAGATAAAAGGATCCGTGCGTCCGTGAAAGAGTTCCACCCATTGGTTGGACAGTTCATCTGAATCCACCCGCAATTACTATATTTTAGAATTTACCCTTTAGAATCCTCTAGAACTTTCGAGTTTACCCTTTAGAATTACCTTTTAAAACTTTAGAATTTACCCTTGAGAAAATACCCTTTAGAACTTTTCAATTTACCCTTTATAGTTTAACCTTTAGAACCCTCCAGAACTTTTGAATTTACCCTTTAGAGTTTAACCTTTAGAACCCTCCAGAACTTTTTAATTTACCCTTTAGAATGTTTTAGAATTCACCCTTTGGAACCCCTCATAATTCACCTTTTAGAACTTTCGAATTCACCCTTTGGAAACCTACATAATTTACTCTTCAGAACTTTAGAATTTACCGTTTGGAACTCTTTATAATTTACCCTTATAACTTTAGAATTCACCCTTTGGAACTCTTTATAATTTACTCTTTAGAATACTTTAGAATTTACATTTTGGAACCCCTTATAATTTACCCTTTAGAACTCTTTCGAATTTACTCTGGAACCCTTCATAATTTACCCTTTATAACTTTAGAATTCACCCTTTGGAACTCTTTAGAATTTACCCTTTAGAATCCTTTAGAATTTACCCATTGGAAATTACCCTTTAGAATTTACTCTTGAGAATCCTTTAGAATGACCCTTTAGAATCCTTTATAATTTACCCTTTAGAATTCACCCTTTAGAATTATTTCGAATTTACCCTTTATTTAGAACTAGCAGAAGTACCCGGCGTCGCCGGGTGGGGGAGGGAGGGGAGGAGGGCGGGGGGGTTAGGGCGGGGGAAGGGGATGAGGGAAAGGGGGGAGAGGGGGAGGGGAGGGGGGAGAAGGGGAGTGAGGGGGTAAGGGGAGAGAGGGGGGAAGGGGAGGAGGGGAGTATGGGGGAGGGGAAGGGGAGGAGGGGAGAGGTGGGGGAGGCAGGGGAGGAAGGGGCGGAAGGGGGTTCATCACCTTTTCATTAAATATTATGCTGGTGAATGTGGCGTTCATCCCGTTTCTGCGTTAAGTGTGATGCCGATCAGGAAGAAGAAGAAGCCATACTACCAACTTCGTACACTTCCGGACTTTTTTGATTTATTTGTGTTCAAATGTCTGCTGATTGTTTTGTATTTATTTCTGCGAATGTGTACTTGTATATAACTGTCATTAATTTAAAGCGTCGGCACTGTCAAGCGATTTTTTTTTTTTAACTCCAAAAAACGATCTCTTTTTTTCTGCCGAAAACACTCCCCGGCACTTACTGATGAACCTCTGAAAATTTGACGAAGATCCGTTCAGCCAACTCTGAGAAAAATGGCGACACACAGACAGACAGACATCTCTCTTATATAGTAGACTTAGAATTATTTAGAATTTACCCTTTAGAACCCTTTTGCTCAAGCGACGCTTTCACTGCGGAGGTTACGCAGGTTTGCTATTATTTCCAACTATTTTCTTTTAAAATTGTGACGGGTTTCTGTGAAGTGATAGCATCATGAGGGAGCAGAAAGCCTTACATATTCCGCTGTTTCGACGTGAATCCCGATGCTACAGCTATGGAAGGGGGAGGAGGAGGTTGAGGCTATGGGGTTGGGAGGGGGGGGGGGGGAAGAGCAATGATGGCACATAGTTGGGTGGAGGAAGATGAGGATTTTGGTTGATGAATTGTCAGAATTGCATGTGTAAGTTTACTCACAATAAAAATGTAAGTGTGTGTGTGTGACTGTTGGGGAGTGACGCAATCACCCTATGGGTAATGTGCTAGTCTATATTAAATGATGCCAACAGAAATGTTATGAACAAAATTTACCATGCTTCCAGAAGTCATTCCTCAATTTTATGGAGTCCTTGTGCCCATCCCACAGCACCTGCACAAGTGTGTGAGAGACAGACATTCGGCAGGGGGTGCCACGAGGTCAGAAAAAAATGGCGACTGCTCTATTTACAACAGCGACCAAGAATCTGGCATCGCAGACATCAACCAGAGCTCTCCAAATGGCAATGAATCAGATGACAAACTACCTGCCCTGTAGATCACGGCACGCAACACGATGGAAGGATTTAGATTCCTTGGCACCTGTTGCCTTCATACTGATGTGTCTTTGCTTGCTATTGATGGAAATGCCAGGAGGAATGAATTGCCCTCTGTAAGGAATATAAATAAATAAGTTTGTATCCATGCGACATGATAGATATGTTTAAGTTGTTGTTTTAGAATATGGTAGAAAACGTATTTATTCACTCTCCATGTATGTTTTATGTTTTAAAAACATAATGAATGTTTTTGTTGGTATACAATTTTTTTTTTTAATGAGCATTTTGAGCTTTTCCCTGTGCTGCTTTGTCACCTAAGGGCTGGCAGGATATCAGAAAGGTACATGCATTCACCTATGGGTTGTCTAGCCTGGGTTTGAATCTTAGGCCAGCTATGAACTGCCATCCTGGTGTTTCACCATAAATGTGCGTGCCATCCCTCGTATGGACATTATTCAACTGGACGTCTTTGGTGGAGAGGAGGTGAGTTGTCACCGGTACCCTGGACAAATTCCAAATTCTTGCTCCGACCTACAGGTGCACGCACGGCCTCAGCAGCATACCTGTCTGTGCTCACAGCAAATGAGGCAAACCAGTAGCCACGTTGCATGTTTGCTTTGTAATGTTGCAAAAAATATGTACTTACTTGCGACTTGAAAAAGTGATGTGATATCTGGGTGTGCTCTCGCAGTACATTCGGCAACATCATTTCAGTGACAACAGAGAATCCACTATTAAAATCATTAAAACAAGAAGCAAGTAAAAGAAATATTTTTGACTTTGAAATTCACAAGGATAGTGATCCTGGTTCATTCCGTCAAGCAAACCTGGTGTTCGCTTAACGGTCAAGGTGGCTGCCTTGAGATCTTAGGGTCTTGAGTTTGAGCCCCTGTCGTACCGTTAAATAACACCAGGTGGGTTGACTCAACCTGCCATCTTCTGAGCTCGGCAAAATGAATACCAGCTAATACTGGAAACAGGGGCACTGCATCAGTGGCGCAGCTGCACTCTCAGCAATGATGCAACCAGCAGCCACAGGTTACATTTGAAATAACAACAATTCAGTCAAGCTTATCGCAGGAGCTGCCCACCTGTTTTGCATTCCTTCTGGGGCTAAATTTATGCCACTAATGTAGTGGCCTCTAGATTAAGGTAGATCTTTAGAGATTGCTCAGAGTGCCAGCACAGAATGGTTGACTCTTCAAAAAATGTAGTGTGGAATTGGCAATGCCCACATGTAAATGCTAGTCTACGTGAGGTGAGTGCACCTACCTCTATGATATTCTGCAAGCCTATCATGTACAAACGATAAGAATACTATCTTTCTTTCTCTGTGGTTAAGATAAAGCACTTGGGTGAAAAGTGGACTGACTACTTGGAAATGGTAATGGAAGTACTGTTTTCTGGAGGAGCAAGTGGACAGGAGGAAGAAATGCTTATTATTGATTAAATGACATTGGATTATGGGATAATGGAGTTGATTGTCCTTCATATCTGAGGAAGGACGCTCACGTGAAACATACAAACCACCTGGTCAATTTGTCTAAAGATCCCACGGTGTCCTTTGAGAAGAGTAAGCCAGTTACCGCTGGCACCCTGAACAAATTATTGCCAGGTCTGCAATTAGTAAGTGGTCTAGTCTTCTTGGAGGTTTATTGGTACAGGTGACACTGCTTACTATCTTAGAGTTTGGTTGCTCCCCGGGCAGCAGTTTCTGCACCTTAACTAGCAGGGAACCGCGGAACAACCATATAATGTAAAATGTGACTGCAAGTTATCAACTCTCCCTCATCATCCCCCTCACAAACCCCAAATCATAAATTCCACCTCCCAAAGCCCAAGGCATCAACCTCCATCTCCCAACCACAATCATCGTCCTCGTAGAGTCGTAGTCCAGAGCCCGGCTTAGAGACCTGAACACATCTGCTCGGTGGAATTTTGAATAACTGGGCAAAACCGGGAAACGACCATGTTTCAAAATGGCTGCCACATGGCCATCAACGACCAAGAAATGCATATACGTTTGGATGGAAACATTGTAAAAGAATGGTTTTGTTGTGTATATATACAGTCACGTGAAAAAGTAAGTACACCCCATGGAAAGTTTTGACTTTTTCAACATATTTCAACATACAGCTGTTTGATCTTCATTTCCACAATATTGATAGATAAAGGTGATATCATACAACAAATATCATGAAACATTTACATTTTGTAGTCCATTGTATAATTTAAATAAACATAAATGCAAATTTCGCATGTGGAAAAAGTAAGTACACCCCTACATTTATCACTACTTCAAATACCTAAAATTAGAATCAGGTGCACCAGCTCAGGTGCAAATGATTAGAACATCTTCAGAGAGGATCTTGGAGGAACCTGTCTTATTTAAACCTCAGACATTTCGTTTGGTTTGCTCTTTGTTGTTGAAGTGTGCGGCGTCACCATGCCTAGATCAAAAGAGCTCTCTGAGGCCTTCAGAAAGAAGGTTATAGATGCTTACGAGTCTGGGAAGGGATTTTAAAAGATCTCCAAACAATTTGAAATCAATCATTCGACTGTCCGGAAGATCATCTACAAGTGGAGAAGATTCCAAACAACTGCCAACTTGTTCAGGCCAGGCCGCCCCAGCAAGTTCAGCCCGAGAGCAGACCGCAAGATGCTGAAACAAGTCTCTAAGAACCCCAGAATGTCATCAAGGGACCTACAGGTAGCTCTTGCCACTGTTGATGTCAAAGTGCACGAGTCTACCATTAGAAAGAGGCTGCACAGATTTCATCTACATGGGAGGTGTGCCAGGAGGAAACCTTTGCTGTCCAGAAAGAACATCAGGGCAAGATTACCAATGAACACCTTGGCAAAGACCAGCACTTCTGGAACAATGTGCTCTGGACAGATGAGTCAAAGGTAGAGCTACTTGGCCACAGTACCAGAAGACATGTTTGGTGAAAACCAAAGACAGCATTTGACCACAAGAACCTGATACCAACTGTAAAGCATGGTGGTGGAAATATTATGGTTTGGGGCAGCTTCGCTGCATCAGGGCCTGGGCAGCTCACCATCTTAGAATCCACTATGAATTCTTCATTGTACCAGAGGGTGCTTGAGGATAATGTGAGGCCCTCTGTCGGAAAGTTGAAGCTCAACCGAAGGTGGACCTGGCAACATGACAATGACCCTAAACATACCAGTAAATCCACTAAGGAATGGCTGAAAAGAAAGAAATGGAGCGTTCTGGAATGGCCAAGTCAAAGCCCAGATCTAAATCCCATCGAGATGTTGTGGGGGGGATTTGAAACGAGCTGTGCATGCAAGAAACCCCTCAAACATCGCACAGCTGAAAGAATTCTGCATGGAGGAGTGGGCAAAAATTTCTACCAGTCGATGTCAGAGACTGGTAGACAGTTATAAGAAACGCCTACTTGAGGTTGTTTCTGCCAAAGGGGGCAATACCCCCTATTAGAGCCAAGGGTGTACTTACTTTTTCCACATGCGAAATTTGCATTTATGTTTATTTAAATTATACAATGGACTACAAAATGTAAATGTTTCATGATATTTGTTATATTATATCACCTTTATCTATCAATATTGTTGAAATGAAGATCAAATAGCTGTATGTTGAAATATGTTGAAAAAGTCAGAACTTTACATGGGGTGTACTTACTTTTTCACGTGACTGTATATATACACAAAGAATTAAGTTAAGCACCCCCCCCGTTTTTTTACAACCTCGCACATTACAAGTTTGTTGTCGTCAAAACAGTGTAATATACCCATGATATTGCTATATTTTCTGGAGAAGTGATATTATGGTCACATAAAAACATAACAATCATGCCGTTTTCAATATTTTATTCTGAATAATTTAAGGTGAAATTTTTTGGGAATTTTAGGCATATTTTCACCTCAATTTAAGTATGGAGCTATAGGTCCATCACGGACAGTGTGGATGACGTTTATGTTTTCTAACGTACAGTCATTGTTCTGAGAAGACCTCTAGCGATCTTTGCGTCAATAACGTGTGTAGGACCCACGTGATCGGATCACTGACTCAACCCTACGTCTCATAGACCCTGTAAGCCGTCGTATGCGTTGCTGTGGCAGGTTGTTCCATTCCCGATGTAATGCACGTTCGGGACATGTTGGGACGACAAATTGCGAAGATGGTCCCTCCAATAGCCAATCTGGATGAATTGGAACGTGCATTACATCGGGAATGGAACAACCTGCCACAGCAACGCATACGACGGCTTACAGGGTCTATGAGACGTAGGGTTGAGTCAGTGATCCGATCACGTGGGTCCTACACACGTTATTGACGCAAAGATCGCTAGAGGTCTTCTCAGAACAATGACTGTACGTTAGAAAACATAAACGTCATCCACACTGTCCGTGATGGACCTATAGCTCCATACTTAAATTGAGGTGAAAATATGCCTAAAATTCCCAAAAAATTTCACCTTAAATTATTCAGAATAAAATATTGAAAACGGCATGATTGTTATGTTTTTATGTGACCATAATATCACTTCTCCAGAAAATATAGCAATATCATGGGTATATTACACTGTTTTGACGACAACAAACTTGTAATGTGCGAGGTTGTACAAAAACGGGGGGGTGCTTAACTTAATTCTTTGTGTATAGTATATATATATACATATATATATATATATATATATATATATATATATAATATATATATATTATATATATATATATATATATATATATATATATATATATATATATATATATATATATATATATATCTATAATTCCAGTAATCTCTGTGTGTATGTTTGTATGTTTGTATGTTTGTATGTCTGTGACCGCTGTTTCTCGACAACCACGGGTCCGATATACTTTAAACTTGCCAGGTATATTGCTGGGGACCCGAGGATGTGCCTTTTCAAGGTTTCATATTAATCGGACAAGTAGTTACCGAGCTATGTCCAAAAAACGATTCAACCAATCAGAGAGCAGCGAGCTATCACGTGTGCCGAACGTGGCGAACAGACTCTGCCTTGGACGGCACATTTGAGAGCGTATTCATTTATTTCACGTTGGAAAACTATGTTGCCATTAAACTATGTTTTAAAACTAATTAAAACTACTATCTATAATTCCACGGGTCCGATAAAAAACACCGTACTCGCAAGCCGTTCGCTTTGGACCAAACCATTTCATGTAAATAGAGGGGGGGGATTGTCACCGTACTCGCAAGCCGTTCGCTTTGGACCAAACCATTTCATGTAAATAGAGGGGGGGGGGGGGGATATAATTTTAGATATAGATATAGTACGGGCATGCCCTAGTATCTATAATTCCAGTAATCTCTGTGTGTATGTATGTATGTATGTATATATGTATGTCTGTGACCGCTGTTTCTCGACAACCACGGGTCCGATATACTTTAAACTTGCCAGGTATATTGCTGGGGACCCGAGGATGTGCCTTTTCAAGGTTTCATATTAATCGGACAAGTAGTTACCGAGCTATGTCCAAAAAACGATTCAACCAATCAGAGAGCAGCGAGCTATCACGTGTGCCGAACGTGCCGAACAGACTCTGCCTCGGACGGCATATTTGAGAGCGTATTCATTTATTTCACGTTGGCAAACTATGTTGCCGCTATGTTGGCGTTAAACTATGTTTTAAAACTAATTAAAACTAATTTGCGATTCTTTCGCTTTCCTGCGCGTTTGTGCACGTTATGTCGATTTCTTTACCAAACTCCGCAAGCCGTTCGCTTTGGACCAAACCATTTCATGTAAATAGAGGGGGGGGATTGTCACCGTACTCGCAAGCCGTTCGCTTTGGACCAAACCATTTCATGTAAATAGAGGGGGGGGGGATTGTCACCGTACTCGCAAGCCGTTCGCTTTGGACCAAACCATTTCATGTAAATAGAGGGGGGGGATATAATTTTAGATATATATATAGTACGGGCATGCCCTAGTATATATAATGATTTCAAGTATGCTGAATACACTGGCGTTGTTGAAAGTGATTTCCTCCATCTGCAGCTCCCTCTGTGCACACCTTACACTTGAATGTAGCTGCCACACTGCCACACCACACGCCGCCCATAGCAACCAGGTGAAATGTTCCCATGGTCATGACCCAGAAACTATTTGACCTTGAAGGATGAATGAAGTGTCTTTCCCCACTAAGTCAAGGTTGCATGATTGATTAAAGGGGATTTCAAGGTTGCCTGAGGTCTCGGTCACCAGATATCAAAGATGGCAGTCCATAGTAACTATGTTAAATTTTCCCATGGTCATAACTCAGACACCATATATTTGACCTAGAGGGATGAAGTGTCTTTTCCCACTAAATATTGAGAGTATCCTATTCAATAAATGTGTTTTTTCATGTAGTCAGGAGTCAAAATCAACAGAAATTAATGTATATGATATTTAATGGCGTTTAAAAGCATTTATTGGCCATATATGGTTTCAGAAGTATATGGTTTTAATATGAATATTTTCCATAGGAACTTTGAAACCCCCTTCAATCAGGCAACCTTGATTTAGTGGGGAAAGACACCTCTGAACTGTTTGACCTAAACTCATGAGATGTCTAAGATGGCTGCCATCCATGTACCATGATACAACAGAAAACTTCATCATATAGCAAGGAACAAGATATGTTATTAAAACTCGAGCTTCCAGGGAAGCAGAACTCAACTGAACTGACTGGACAACTTTAATGCCGGCCTATGGCGACCATTTTGTGACAGATCGGGTTGACATGCGATAGCAACCTACCTTGTGTGGTAAGAGTCTCACACACCAAGTTTGATCAAAATCCATAAATATTTGTGGACGTTGAGTCTTAACGTCGTTTCGGAGCTGAAAACAATATGGCGGCCATTTTGTGACGGATCGGATTGGAATGCAACAGCAACCGACCTTGTGTGGTAAGGGTTAAACATTCTAAGTTTGATCAAAATCTGTTAATATTTGTGGACGGCAGAGTGTTAACGTCGTTTTCATGACCAAAAACAATGGTCGCCTAAGTCCGCCATTTTTCAACGGATCGGGCTGAAATGTAATACCAACCTGGTCCTTGGGGTAAGGATGCTGCATGTCAAGTTTGATCAGAATCGGTTGATATTTGTGGATGCTGGAGGGTTAACGTCGAAAAGTTAATGGACGACAGACGCCGGACGGTTCAGTATGCGATGAACTCAACTGGACGGTAGTCCAGTTGAGTTCAAAAGCATTGCAATGAGCACAATGATAATTTTTGAGTCAAGTGACGGGCAAAGCTTAGCCCGAGACAACTTTGATCATATAAATAAGATGAGAGACATGAATGTTGTTACCTCCACCACCGAAGGTTATGTTTTCACTCCTGTCTGTTTGTCTGTCTGTCTGTGAACAAAATATCTAAAAAAGTTGTGGACGGATTTGGACAAAACTTGGTGGAGTGGTTGGGTGGGTGGTGAGGAAGAATTGATTCAATTTTGGTGAAGATTCGAACCTGTATCCAGATCAGTGAATTTTTAAGTGATTCTTCACCATTGAGTGAATGAATGATCGTTTTAAGGCCATTTTCCCCGCTAGAGCAGGGGTTAGCCTTGCGGGCCCCATGACAATCATGGTTCCCTGTTTGAGGCAATGTTTTTATGGCCGGATGCCCTTCCTGACGCCAACCCTTAGTCGCCACTTACGATGCGCAGAGATACGGTGTACCTATTCTAAACCGGGGTACACACCGTACACACCAGACACACCGGGAGTCTCAAAAAGTTGTGGACAGATTTGGACAAAGCTTGGTGGACAGGTTGTGTGTGTGACAAGGACAAATAGATTCGATTTTGTTGACGATCTGAATATGGATTCGGATACAAGAATTATTTAATTACATGTGATTCTTCACCATTGAGAGATCGGGCGAAAAACGATATATAGCATGATATTGAAATAAGTTATGGACGGGTTATGACTAAACTTGGTGGATGAGTTGGTTAGGTGACAAGAACAAGTTGATTAGATTTTGGTTCAGGTCCGAATCCAGATCCGGCCTATCAGTGGGGAACAAAACATAAACTGTTCAGGCTGGTGGAGGTATGCTCTCCACCGAGTGCCGTTCTAGTTAAGTATGCAGTACATACTACTTATTTTGACAGTCTGATTTCTGTGACTTGTAACAAAATACTACGCACAGGATGTCCGGCACATGGACAGTGATTGTTGTCACATTTACCACCACATTTGCACACAGTAAGCTTTTCAGCTGGTCGAGGCTTCAGACCTTTCACTGTCAAAATGGTGCCGTCATCACAAAAGCAGTCATGATTAGTTGGATCTAGACCAGGACCATTATCATTCAGGAGATTGAGGACATTGCGTAACATGAAAAATGATCGCTGAATATGACTTCTAATGAAGGTTTGCCGTGGGTGGTACCTGTGCCAGTGCCTTTGGTGTCGCTCCCTTAATATGATTTTCAAATCGGACCTGGTCAAATGTTTGAGAAGATGTCTTACGTCCGGCACCGGTCCACACACTAACGAGGGATTCCTCAACCTTTTTCGATGACTCCTCACTCAAATCATGGGACTCGGCGAAATTTTCCAGGTATTCCTCAGGCTCACACGTGAGTGCAACACGTTTTATCCCGTTTTTGCTGACAGCGTCATCTCCAGTGAGCAGGTGCACCTTCACTAAGCCCCGACACAAACTCAGGCCCAGCCTCTCCGCAAGAATGTGCAGTGGTCGGTGTCTTCTACGCTCTAAGTAGGTGAGCCAAACTCCACCCACAGCTTACGTAGACCATGCTCTCACCACTCCGTGATAGAACGCAGTAGCCTTACCACTGTATATGTCTTTAGATATCACCAGGAGCCGTACACAGCCTCGAGCCACCTCCCATGCACAACGAAGTACCAGCATATCATCTGCTGCTTCCACACTGCCCGTCATAGCATCAATATTGGCAGCTGGAACCACTTCATCATCAGCAATGCATCCACTGAGAATGTTGGGAAGTTGCGAGTGCTGTTCACACGAGTGAGATGCTGTAAGTCAGTTTTATTACTCGGTGATGGCCAGAACTTGTCAATTTGTTGGTATTGGGACATCTGGACCTATGAGTGCCATATCAACAGCTCCAATCCCAGCCGCATGCCGAGTTCTCTCTCCCCCTTTGACAGAGGATTCCAGATAGCTGTCAAAAATAACAGAGGCTGGTCCTGGAACGTAGAGACTGACCTGCAGAGAGCACACATCTTATAGCATTCACGAATGTCCCAAAAGAAGACAGATCTGGGAAAGAATGGATTTTAGACAAGAAGTCCAATTTGACAGCTGTATCACCACTTGGGAAGACCATAGATGCTTTATGCACTGGATGCTTTTCAATTTCTGCTATAAGCTTGATTTTCTCTTTGGTTTTGATGCTCGATCGCCTTCAACGATGATTGAAGAAGTCAGGATATCATGAGAGTGACGAAGATGTGAATATGCCATGTTTTAGACTGAAAAGGACCTTGGCCTTGGGAAGTGACTTTGACCACAAATCACAAAACTAACCTCAAAAACGGAAACAGCATCCTCAAAACCCCTTATCAACATATTTCATTTGACTCTCTACGACATTTGGTTCGTTCAAAAGTTGTATGCCCTCTCTGCCCAATGGTGGCCATTTTGGATATGCCAAATATGGTGGCCAGGACTGGTTATATGCCCGGTTTTTCAAAATTCCATCTAGTGATGTGTCTAGGCCTATTAAAACCACATGTGTCTATTACTCAAATCAACATTCAAATTCTCTTAAATAGCAGATGTATACGGACGGGTCTGTAGGGCAGTTATGTTGCGCACGTGATCAGCTTGTAGAAAGAGCACTCGCCAAGCGGCTTAAGCACTCGAGCAAGCACTCAAACGAATCGGTTAATAAGGAAGGCTAGCTTGGAAAGCGATAGCAAGCTTATTGATAATGGAACACACCCACGGTCTATAATCTATGGAGATCGGAACGATCCCGATGGAGATGCTGCACAATCCAGGTGACTTTCAAAATGGCGGACCAACAGGAAGTGACGTTGCCCATACGCCAGTGAGTAAAGTCTCGTGGAGAATTTTGAGGTGTATAACCGTCGCTAATTTTTTGCTTAGCTGGTCTCCGGAAATATGTGATTATCATTTATAAATTTTATTGAAAATGTTCCGAGGGTCTAATAATACTCTCTATTCCATCAACACGATTTCATTTGCAATTATTAGTTGAATATTTATTAGTCAAGTTAAATATACTGTATTTGTTTTCAGACGTCTCGCAGGTGGTTTTAATTAATGGAATTGCGTTTGCAACGTCACCAATAAAAGTAAACTAAAAATAAAAAATAAAAAAACAACTAAAAGCAAGCATCATTGTTCCGTGAGGTTGTTTTAAGCTAATTATAATATAATATAACATAACTATAATATAATATAGGTGTGGGGGGTTACCACGGCACGAGGTCCTTTCAGTTTCATTTGAGGTTAATTTCGTTTGGGAAAGATGGCTGCTCGTGCTCGCAGGTAATGAATGTTGCTGGTACATTGTTGTTGAAGATACGTCATTATTTTCTGACCACGTTTTGTTTCGTTTTTCATCTTTTTCATGGGAAGACGTGTCATTCATTCCTGAGCTCCTCGTTCCCGTCAATTTTATTGCACCTGGCGCGTCGTTTTATTTCTGAGGTAAACTCGAAGTTTGGGGTAAAGACAAAGTGACTCGAGAAATGCGAAAAGCTTGAACGAGGTCTGAGTTTCTATCTTTATATTATAATTATATGGTTCAAAACTGTCGCAATGACCTTAATCAAGAATTGGATCGAAAGTGCCCGTCAGCAGGAAATACTTTATAATTGGGATTACTGTGATTGTAATGACTGTGTGTACATATATAATATATGTAGGCCTATATAATATATGTAGGCCTATATAATATATGTAGGCCTATATATATATATAGGCCTATATATATATATATGTAGGCCTATATATTTATATATATATATATATATATATGTATATGTACGCCTACATATATATATATATATGTAGGTATATATATATATATATTGTTGCGGAGATGAGAACTGTATGTTTGTTTGATTGTGTGAATTGTTATTATTGTTTATTCTGCGCCCCCCTACCTCCGGAGCTGTGTAAAGGTGAAAGGGCATCCCATAATTAGTCCACAAGCATACACGTCAGCCAAATAATAGAATACCCCTGTTGATAGTTATCTCTTATTCTGTGTTTTAGAGTAAGGCTGTGTCTCCCATTAATTGAAGTACTCCATTGCACCAGTGAAAGAGAATAGATCCCCTTTCATTCCCATCCCCATTTCCTTCACATCCCCTTTCGTCATTGCCGAGCCTCGATTGCCCATATTACATCCCCTCTCGTCATTGCCGAGCCTCGATTGCCCATATTACATCCCCTCCAAAACCACCATTGACCATGTGCTTGAGTCGGGGAAGAAAGGCGTGTCTCCACCTCGTCATAGAGGGGAAGAGGGGCGTGCCCGCCCGTCGTCATCAAGGGCGGAGCCCGAGGGTCGCGCGACCAACCAGGGCCGAGGTGAGCACCCCGATGGGCGTGTCCAAAAGGCCGGCGGCTTAATCGCCGGAGGCGTTATAAAGGCGCGCACGCAGGAAGCAAGTGAGTCGGTTGCCAAAAAGAGTTGGTCACCAAGAAAGAGAGTCGTGAAGAGTCAGTCAGTGGAGTCGGTGGTCAGTTGGTTGCGTTGGTTGCGGTGAGGAGTCGGTGGTGGCGGTCAGTGGTTGCGTTGGTTGCGGTGAGGAGTCGGTGGTGAGGAGTGAGTGAACCAAGAAAGAGTTGAGGGTTTGGACCAGACGCGTCAGACAAGTCCTGGGAAAGCAGCGGAGGCCACAGCAGCAACAACACCCCACAGCCACTTGGGGCCTGGACGGCGGTTTGGAGCAGGACCGTAAAGGAACGGCGGCTGCTAAACGCGCCGGTTGAGCTGCAGGACCCCTTTGGACCTCCCTCTCCCTCCAGCCATCCACCTCCTGCCTTTCCACCCTTCTTGTGGACGTGAGTTTGTTCTGTTTGTTCTGTCCTGGGAATAAGTTAAGTCTGTAGATAAGCTAGTATTTGCACTGTGTCACCTGCGTCTTATGTGTTGTAAATAAACCTTGATTGCTCCTTTTTGCTTGTGTAAATAATAAATCCCATTACTCGTCTGTACGTCTTCTCGTTTTATTTCTTCTTCTTCTTCACATCCGTGTCGCCTTTGTCTTTTCCCTATTGACTAGCTGCGGTGCGATCTGGCCAACGTTTGGGTGAAATCGGGTTCTAAGCGGGGAGTAACTGTTCGGACGCGGTAATACCAAACCGCTCGGTAAAATAACATCTTTAATCCGCGTCTGCAACAATGTATATATATATATATATATATATATATATATATATATATATATATATATATATATATATATATATATATATATATGTAGGTATATATGTAGGTATAGGTATATGTATAGGTATATGTATATATATATATATATATATACAGTATATATATATATATATAGTGTGGTGCTATGCACACACGATTCGTTTGCCAAGAAGGTAGGCCACCACGCGTTGTACAAACTGAAATGCTTTATTAACAGCTCACACGTAAGCACTGGGTGGGCTCGACTATCGAGCCCGCGTATATGTCCCGAGGCCACGCCTTGCCCCCGGGCGTGGCCGGTCGGCCGAAAGGGGGGGGCATGCCCTTAGTTCCACCCTGCGCCTCGTGACGCCTTCGCTCCAGGCGTCGCCCGAGCTGCGCTTCCACGCTCGTGCCATCCACTGGTGAGTGGAATTATTGCCTACTGACAATGTGTCCGCCACACGCGCCCCCCCCCCCCCCAGAAATATCGTGCACCTGAAGGGTGAGCTTGCGGGGAAGCTGGATGACCCGGCCGAAACGCCCTCCGGTGATGTGTGCAGGGCTGGGGGGTAGCGGGGCTGGGGGGTGCCGGGGGTCTGACCGCCGGGGGGCTGCTTGCGGGGGGTGGTCCAGATCGAGGTGGGCCGGCTTGAGGCGGTCCACGGAGATACGATCTGGCGTACCGCCGATGTCCACGGTGAAATGTTTGTCCCCGGTCTCCAACACGCGGAAGGGCCCGGCGTACGGGGACCGCAGTGGTGCCCGGTGGGCGTCGTGCCGGACGAAAACATACTCCGCCGTGCAAAGCTCCGGGGCGACGTGGGAGGACTGGTAACCGTGTTGTGCCGTCGGCTCCGGGGCGAACCTATTGACGGTCTCCTGCAGGGTGGAGCGCTGTTGCGCCGCGGACCAAGGAGCCATGGAGTCGGGGTTAAATTCGCCCGGTACCCGCAGTGGTTGTCCGAAGACCAGCTCTGCCGAGGATGCGCGCAGGTCGTCCTTGGGTGCCGTCCTGAGGCCCAGCAGGACCCAGGAGCCTGTCGGCCCAGCTGCCGTCGCGGAGGCTGGCCCAGAGCGCGGCCTTCATTGAGCGATGAAAGCGCTCGCACAGGCCGTTAGCCTGGGGGTTGTAGGCCATGGTGCGGTGCAGCTTGATGCCGAGCCCTTGCGCCACCGCTCCCCAGAGCTCCGAGTTGAACTGGGGGCCGCGGTCGGACGAGATGTCCGAGGGGGAACCGAACCGGGCAACCCACGTGGCGATGAAGGCTTGCGCGACGTCAGCCGCAGCCGTCGCCGCCAATGGCACGGCCTCCGGCCACCGGGTGGTGCGGTCCACCATGGTGAGGAGGTGGGTGAAACCCCGTGAGGGGGGCAGAGGTCCCACCAAGTCGACGTGGATGTGGTCGAACCGATGCTTGGGCACCGTAAACGGGGCCAACGGGGCCTGGGTGTGGCGGTGGACCTTTGCGCGCTGGCACGCGAGGCACGGCCTGGCCCAGTCGCGGACGTTCTTTCTGAGGCCATGCCAGACGAACTTTGCCGCGACGAGCTTCTGGGAGGCCTTCGTGCCCGGGTGGGACAGGCCGTGGATGGCGTCAAAAACCGGGCGCTGCCAACCAGTGGGCACGATGGGGCGAGGCCGGCCGAGGGAGACGTCGCACAAGAGGGCAGTGCCCGCGACGTCGAACGGCACCTCGGTGACTCGGAGGCCTGTGACGGCGGTCCGCAAGGCCTGGACGTCAGGGTCGGCGGTCTGGTCCTTCGCCATCCGGGCATAGTCGATCCCGAGGTGGACCGCGTGTGCGATGAACCGGGAAAGGCAATCCGCCACCGGTTGTCCTTACCCGCGACATGACGGATGTCCGTCGTGTACTCGGACACGGCAGAGAGGTGACGTTGCTGCCGGGCCGACCATGGCTCGGCGACCTTGGCCATCGCGAACACAAGGGGCTTGTGATCGACGAAAGCTGTGAACGGGCGGCCCTCGAGCAGATGGCGGAAGTGTCGGACCGCCAGGTGGAGCCCGAGCAGCTCGCGGTCGAAGGTGCTGTAGCGGCGTTCGTGCGGGCGAAGCTGCCGGCTAAAAAACGCCAGCGGCTGCCAAGCACCACTCACCCATTGCTCGTGCACCGCGTAGTCCGACGCGTCGGTGGTGAGGGCGATTGGTGCATCGGGCGCCGGGTGCGCCAGCATGGTGGCGTTGGCCAAGGCCAGCTTTGCGCCCGCAAACGCCACGGCCATCGGCTCCGTCCAGGCGATGTCACCTTTGCCCGGCTTCTCCCGGAGGGCCTCGTGCAGGGGGTGCAGGAGCTGGGTGACGCGGGGCACGAAGCGGTGATAAAAATTCACCATGCCCAGGAATTCCTGGAGCCCCTTGATCGTGTGGGGGCGCGGGAAACTCCTGACCGCCTCCACCTTGGCCGGTAAAGGGATGGCCCCGTGCCTGGTGATGCGGTGCCCCAAGAAGTCGATGGCGGTGACGCCGAAACGGCACTTCGCGGGGTTGATTATCAGGCCATGCTGGCCCAGGCGTTCGAAGAGCGTGCGGAGGTGGAGCAGGTGCTCCTCCCGGGACGCGCTCGCGACTAGGATGTCGTCCAGGTAGACGTAGATGAAAGCTAAGTCGCGCAAGACGCTGTCCATGAGCCGCTGGAGTGCCTGGGCCGCATTTTTCAACCCAAAAGGCATCCGCAGGAACTCGGAGGCTGAAAGGGGTGATGACGGCCGTCTTTGGTACATCGTCCGGTTGAACGGGGACCTGGTGGTAGCCCCGGATGAGGTCCACCTTGGAGAACACGGTCGTGTTTTCCAACCGGGCGGAAAAGTCCTGAATATGCGGGACCGGGTAGCGGTCAGGGGTGGTGGCATCGTTGAGCCGGCGGTAGTCACCGCACGGCCGCCATCCGCCGCCGGGCTTGGGCACAATGTGCAGAGAGGCCCATGCGCTGTTGGAGCGCCGTACGATGCCCAGCCGCTCCAGCGTGGCGAAGTCCGCTTTCGCCACGGCGAGCTTCGTGGGGTCGAGGCGGCACGCCCGGGCGTAAGACCGGTGGTCCGACGGTGGGGATATGTTGCTCCACCCCATGTTTGACGGCCACCGCTGAAAAGGTGGGCCGCGTGAGTGCCGGGAAGGTGAGCCGCGTGAGTGCCGGGAAACTGGCGAGGAGGCGGGTAAACTCGTCCGCTGCCGGAAGCGTACAGACTAACGTCGCCGGGACGGAACCGCTCAACGAGCCGCTCAGCGAACAAGCGAGCGAGCTGAAGGTTTCGGCCTAGACGAGACGTCGACGCTTAACGTCCAATAACAGCCCATGCGCACAAAGGAAGTCCGCACCGAGCAGGGCCATTGGCACGCTGGCGGTGACGAAAGACCATTGGAAGCGCTGCCCTCCGAACCGCAGTGGGAGGCAACGCTTCCCGAATGTGCGGATGGGTGTTCCGTTGGCGGCGAGCAAGGCGGGGCCCCGGCCTGCGGCTTGCTTGTTGGACGCGGAGGCAGGGAGGACGCTTACCTGCGCTCCCGTGTCACACAGAAAACGACGACCAGACGAGGTGTCAGTGACGAACAGGAGGCTGCCGGAATGGCCGACGCTCATGGCCGCAAGTGAGCGCCGGCCAGGTCGTTTCCCGACCCGTCGAAAGAACACGGCGGGCGGCACGCTCTAGCCCTGCGGCCGAACCTGGCATAATAGTAGCACCAGGTTTGCGGCGGTGGCGGCGGTAGTGGGCGGGGCGTAGCAGCGGCCACGAGGGAAGCAGGGGGCGCTGTAGCCTCCGCACCGGGATCCACTACGGCAGCACCGTACACCGACCGCGTGTCGCAGGCCGCGAAAAATTTGTCTGCTTCTCCGGCCAGGGCGCGGGGTTCCTTAATGTTCGAACCAGCCAGCGAGAGCCGCACCTGTACAGGTAGCTGGCGGAGGAAAAGTGCTCGGAACAGGAAATCCGGGCGCTGGTCTCCAAGCAGGGACAACATAAAATCCATCCGAACGGACGGTCGTGTGTCGCCGAGGGCGGGGAGGTCCAGGACGCGGTCGGCGCGTTCGGCCTCCGTGAGCCCGAACGTGGCGAGGAGGAGAGGTTTGAGCGCCGCGTATTTGTGGTCGCCCGGCGGGCGCCGAAGGATGGGCACGACGCGGGCGGCAGTGCCGGGCCCGAGGGCGGCGACCACGTGGTAGTACATGGTCTCGTCCGCCGTGATGCCCCGGAGCTGGAATTGAGCTTCGGCCTGCACAAACCAAACGTCGGCTTGCGCTTCCCAGAACTCCGGGAGTTTGACGGCGACAGCGTTGGTAGCCATGGCGCGTTCAGGGGTCAGCTAGTGCTGAACCAGCCGGGGTCACCAGTGTGGTGCTGTGCACACACGATTTGTTTGCCAAGAAGGTAGGCCACCACGCGTTGTACAAACTGAAATGCTTTATTAACAGCTCGCACATAAGCACTGGGCGGGCTCGACTATCGAGCCCGCATATATGTCCCGAGGCCACGCCTTGGGCGTGGCCGGTCGGCCGAAAGGGGGGGGGGGGCATGTCCTCAGTTCTACCCTGCGCCTCGTGACGCCTTCGCTCCGAGCGTGGCCCGAGCTGCGCTAACACGCCCGGACGCTCGCGCCACCCACTGGTGCACGGAATTATTGCCTACTGACAGTGTCCGCCACAATAGGCCTATATGTATATCCATGTACATACACATAATATGGAATGTTCGAGGCCTGACCTTTCATTTTTCTATCACTGCATCTGAAGACTGTTGATTGTTGAATTATATTATTAAATTAAAGTTGGAAATCTTTGAAGTCATCCTGTTCTGTTGGGGGTTTTTGTGTAATGTCCGAGTGCTTTATAAAAGGCAAACTTTGTTTTGTGTGTCTGACCTAAGATAGTATTTTGTCCTTCTCTGAGGCTTTCTTGATGTGCTGCATGCCCAAGTTTCGAGGATATTTTCTTCTTTGAGGTAAAAGCTTTCTTGATGTTAATAGTGTGACGAGGGTGTTTAGCTCTGACGATAAGGGCACACACTGTGGCCAAAGGATCAGCCACCATATGCCCCTTTGTGGGGGTGCAGAGGTGGTGCCCATTGTGATGGACAGTAGTATACCCACTCCCTGAAGTTCTTTACAATGGGCCACGTTTTTTTTTCTTCTTTTTTTTCCATGGAGTGGTTTTGGAGATATAGAGTGGCAACGGTTTTTGGTTTTCCAAAATGTCGCCTGAACCACGACGTGACATCATAATTGTCATTAAAAATTCTACAGGAGATGCAACTATGGTGAAATATATATATTTTTCCATAGAGTGGTTTTGAAGATGGTGGTGCAAAGTTTTTCCAAGGTGGCCCGTACCGCGTGACCTATGTCATAATTATCATTAAAAAAAAATTATACAGGAGGAGGTGCTCCTCTCGTGAAAATTTCGGATCCATCGGACAAACGGTCGCAGAGGAAAAAAAATAATTTGTAATGATCAGATGAAGCGTTGTACTTGTTTAGTTTATGATGCCACCGATGACATCAACATGTCTTATTCCTCATGGGTAGTACTTGACAATGAGCCATGTTTCATTTTTTTTTTTTTTTTTTCCATTGAGCTGTTTTGGAGATAGATGCAACGTTTTTCCATGATGTTGCCCATATGACGTGACCGATGACGTCATAATTATGATTAAAAATTATACAGGTGGGGGTTATCCAAGTTGGGAGTGGAGGAATGGTTGATCAGAGTCGTGATGGCAATGTACAAAAGAGCGCGCACAGCTGTAAGGACGAAGGACGGGAACAGTGGTGAGTTTGAGGTGAAGGTGGGAGTGCATCAGGGGTCGGTACTAAGTCCACTACTATTTGTAGCTGTGATGGAGGTGCTGGCTCAGAACGTAAAGGAGGGTTTACCGTGGGAGTTGTTGTATGCAGATGATCTGGTGTTGATTGTGGAAAGTATGCATGGACTGAAGGAAAAGATGAACAAGTGGAAGGAATGTATGGAGACAATAGGTCTGAAGGTGAATATCGGAAAGACGAAGGTGATGGCAAGTGGTAAAGCATGTGGTGAGGTGGAAAGAACTGGGAAGTGGCCCTGTGCTGTGTGTAGGAAGGGTGTCGGAGTGAACTCCATTCAATGTACAATGTGCGCTGAGTGGGTTCATCAAAAATGTAGTGGTCTGAGAGGGTCATTAACCAGTGTGGCAGCTACATTCAAATGTAAGGTTTGCACAGAGGGAGCTGCAGATGGAGGAAATGTTGAGTTGGATCTTGGAGACGGTGTGAAGCTGGAAGGTGTGAAAACATGTTGCTACCTCGGAGACATGCTGAATGGAGAAGGTGATCAGACTCTGCAACGGTTGCTGGAGTGAGATGTGCATGGAGGAAGTTTCGGGAACTGAGTGGCGTTCTGATGAGAAGGGGAGTGTCGTTGAAGCTGAAGGGAAAGGTGTATGCTGCATGTGTGAGAAGTGTTATGATTTATGGGAGCGAGACATGGGTAATGAACGTAGAGCAGCAACGAAGGTTGGAAAGGGTGGAAATGCGAATGGTTCGATGGGTGTGCGGAGTATCGTTGAGAGAGAGGAAGACAAATGATGAATTGCGAAAGATGATGGGAATAGAGCCTGTGATTGATGCTGTGAAGAGGAACAGGTTGAGATGGTTTGGTCATGTGTTGAGGAAGGATGAAAGTGACTGGTTGAGAAGAGTGATGGAAATGAATGTAGAAGGAAGTAGAGGACGGGGAAGACAGAGGAAGACTTGGCTTAAGATGGTGGAAGAAGAAATGCGGGCAAGGGGGTTAACAAGGAGAGATGCAGAAAATAGGGCAAAATGGAGAAGATTGTCATGGGGACCGCAAAGCTAACCCCCGCTCTAGCAGGGAAAATCGGACCAACTATTGCCGAGAAAATGAGTTTTATAAATGCAGACGCGCATACATATGTATGGACACAACCAATTGCTTAACCCTGCTTTTCGCTTCATGTGCAGCGTATTAAACCTGTCGAGAGCTTGCCAAGTGGCCGAAAGCATTCCAATGAAACGGTTGATAAAGCGACTTGCACTTGTGAAGATCAGGCATTCCATGATTAGTGCTTGGAGTTTACTTCTTTGTTTGCTTTACTCATTGGAATCCTCCCATTATGCTGAGGGCCTGATGCTTAACCAATAGGTGGGTGGTTGATTATTTGTCTTCGAAGAATTCAAATTGTTTTGTGGTGGCAGATATATCACACCTGATGGCCTGGAAATGGTTCATTAGACAAGATACCTCAGATATATCTTCATCATCGACGCTAGACATGACTGAAAACTGAAATGGGTCATCAATATTGACTTGGGATGTATGGAGATATTGCTCGATGAAAATCTAACTTTGACTTTTTTTTTTGTTGTTGACGAAAGCACCCCCTGTACTTTTGTGCATCAAGTCCACCTCAATTATTTGTACCTGAATAGGAAGTGATACTAAGTTATTATATGCATACAACTAGCAGAGGTACCCGGCTTTGCACGGGAGTGGGAGGAGGAGGGGAGGGGGAAGAGGAGGGGAGGGGAACGGGGGGGAGGGGGGGAGGGGGAAGCGGGGGAGGAGGAGGGGAGGGGGAAGAGGAGGGGAGGGGAATGGGGGGGGGGAGGGGAAGGGGGGAGGGAAGGGTGCGGGGGTGCCCAGGGGAAGAAGGGCCCCTCCCCTCCCCCTCCCCCCCTTTCCCCTCCCCCCCTCCCCTCCCCCTTCCCCCTCCCCCTCCCCCTTCCCCCTCCCCCTCCCCCTTCCCCCTCCCCCTCCCCCCTCCCATCCCCTTCCCCCTCGTTCCCCTCCCCTTCTCTTCCCCCTCCCCTCCTCCTCCCCCTTCACACCAGGGGGGTTGACTCAGCCTGTCATCCCACCGAGGTCGGAAGTCGGAACTCATTGTCGTCAAATAAATGTAGCCTGTATGTTTCACTCTTTGTCACATGCCGTTGGTCCCATGTCAATCGGATGAAGTTGAAAAATTAACGTTACGAAGGTTCTCTGGGACGTACTGATTCCGAATAATGAAGTTGAAAAATTAACGTTCCGAAATACGCTAATTACGCTAACAGAAGCGCTGGAGGGAGCACTGCGCTCCCTCCCTTAGATTCCCTCCCTCTTCTGCTAGCGCTAATTACGCGTAACACACTAATTTTAAAACCCGAAGTTTTTTTAATTTTAAGGTGTGCTGTAGTCAGAAGCGCTAGAAGCGCTGCGCTCCCTCCCTTCGAATCCCTCTCTCTTCTGCTAGTGCTAATAATACGCTAATTTTAAAACCCGAAATTTTTTAAATGTTTATGTCTCCGTGACATTCCTGGGACCATCCCGAGTCGAACAGTACTTTCCGCTCGCAAATCCGTCCACGGGTTCTCGAGATCTTAGAGATCATAGATAGATCAGGATACAGACACAGAGGCCAACTCTACTTTATATATATAGATACTGAAAGTCTGGGTGTAAATGTAAATACGTGTGCAAATCTTGTTAGAAGCGCCACTAGTTTTTCTTTTTTGAAACAACAACAACACATCATGCATTTTAAGGCCATTTTCCCTGCTAGAGCGGGGGTTAGCTTTGTGGTGCCCATGACAATCTTCTCCATTTTGCCCTATTTTCTGCATCTCCTTGTTAACCCCCTTGCCCGCATTTCTTCTTCCACCATCTTTAGCCAAGTCTTTCTCGGTCTTCCCCGTCTTCTACTTCCTTCTACATTCATTTCCATCACTCTTCTCAACCAGTCACTTTCATCCTTCCTCAACACATGACCAAACCATCTCAACCTGTTCCTCTTCACAGCATCAATCACAGGCTCTATTCCCATCATCTTTCGCAATTCATCATTTGTCTTCCTCTCTCTCAACGATACTCCGCACATCCACCGAACCATTCGCATTTCCATCCTTTCCAGCCTTCGTTGCTGCTCTACGTTCATTACCCATGTCTCTCTCCCATAAATCATAACACTTCTCACATGCAGCATACACCTTTCCCTTCAGCTTCAATGACACGCCCCTCCTCGTCAGCACGCCACTCAGTTCCCGAAACTTCTTCCATGCACATCTCACTCAAGCAACCGTTGCCGAGTCTGATCCCCCTTCTCCATTCAGCATGTCTCCGAGGTAGCAAAATGTTTTCACACCTTCCAGCTTCACGCCGTCTCCAAGATCCAACTCAACATTTCCTCCATCTGCAGCTCCCTCTGTGCACACCTTACATTTGAATGGAGCTGCCACACTGGTTAATGACCCTCTCAGACCACTACATTTTTGATGAACCCACTCATCGCACATTGTACATTGAATGGAGTTCACTCTGACACCCTTCCTGCACACAGCACATGGCCACTTCCCAGTTCTTTCCACCTCACCACATGCTTTACCACTTGCCATCACCTTCATCTTTCCGATATTCACCTTCAGACCTTTTGTCTCCATACATTCCTTCCACTTGTTCATCTTTTCCTTCAGTCCATCCATACTTTCTACAATCAACACCAGATCATCTGCATACAACAACTCCCACGGTAAACCCTCCTTTACGTTCTGAGCCAGCACCTCCATCACAGCTACAAATAGTAGTGGACTTCGTACCGACCCCTGATGCACTCCCACCTTCACCTCAAACTCACCACTGTTCCCGTCCTTCGTCCTTACAACTGTGCGTGCTCTTTTGTACATTGCCATCACTACTCTGATCAACCATTCCTCCAATTCTAACTTCCTCAATGCCCATGTCAATACTTCACATGGAACCCTATCGAATGCTTTCTCCAGATCAACAAACCCAAGAAACAACCTCTTCCTCTTCTCCATGTACTTCTCCTGCAACTGCCTCACAATAAAGAGTGCGTCTGTCGTTCCTCTTCCTGGCACGAATCCAAACTGCATTTCGTCGATCTTCACCTTCTTCCTTATCCTCCTCTCCAACACCCTTTCCAATACTTTCATTCCATGCTCCAATAACTTTATCGCTCGGTACGAGCCACACTCCAGAGGGTCACCTTTCCCCTTGTATAGTGGGACGAGGGTACTCAGTTACGAAATCTTTTTTGAAAGTGATACCTAAATAAATATTGAAATGTATTCTAATTTTCTGGATGCAAGGGATTTTTGTCATTTTCATCCAAATTCTTCATATTTTCTTGGTATACAACACTGTAAATAAAAAAGAACAACTTTATCTGCACAGATCAAAATATTGCCAAGATTTCTTATTTTATTTTTAATTTAATTTTTTTTTTCTTCCACAATTTCTTTATATAGAACTTGTAGACGTGAGAGTGGTGAATTAGAGTGAAAATCTATGTAATTGTAAACTGAAAATGTAATTTTTTTATCTGTGGCTTTGGCAACACTATCAGGATGTGTAATTTGTGACAGATTGTGGGCTTGACCTAAATTGCATATTAGACCAAGTATCTGGTGTAGCAATCCCTGGTGTTGGGCTAGCGGCTAGGGTGCTGGCTTTGGATCCAAGGATCCTGGGTTCGAATCCTGGTCGATCGCTGAATTAACGCCAGGGGGGTTGACTCAGCCTGTCATCCTTCCGAGGTCGGCAAATTGAGTACCAGTTCACTGGTAATTCCCTGTTTGGCGTTAAAGGCGGCAAAAAGGGTTGGCTTTAGGAAGGGCATCCGGCCGTAAAACATTGCTTCAAATAGGGGACCGAAAAACAACAACAACCACAGTTCCCGAAAAAGGCCAACCCCCGCTTTGCGGGGAAAAATGGCCTCTAAAGGTGTTTTTTTTTAAATCTAACATGTTCACGGTTAGCATATGGATGGGCAGTTTCGATGGAGATAATCATAGAAAGCAAACTCACGAGATGGCCCTTGAACTAACATTCTAAGATCCAGAGCGAAAATGACAAGATCTGGTCTGTAATTTATACTTGTGGCACATTAAATTAATTAGAATACATTTTTTACAGTGTTCATGTATCGTATAAAAAGGGGGGGGGGGGGGGGGTGTATTAACCCCCCTCCCCCCTCCCCCTAAAATAGGTATTTGCCCTCCTCTTTGAAACTGCACCCACAATGTTGATGAAACTTGATCACAACCTTCATCACCCGTGATGTACTGCATTAGAAAAATCGGATATTCCCAAAATTGCTATTTTTTTTTTTTTAGCTGCGTCGCAGATGCTGCTAATAGAGTGCCCTCTGCTGCTGTTGTTGTTGTTGTTGTTCTTGTTCTTGCAGAGAAGACAAAACCTCAAAGCTCCACCCATTCTGGGAACCATAGCTCCACCCATTGTGGGAGAGGCTTCATATAAACAAATATCCACCATTTTATTAACTCGCATAGCTTTGAGGCCTGTTTTGTAGGCCCGTGGTGTCTTCCCCTCTCAGTTTTATTTCAAATCAAATTCGATATATCATTTCATCTTTCACAGTCGCTAACTTAGTTTTAGACTCGGTTGAAAAAAAACGGGAAGAAAATCCGATGAAAGTTGCTCTTTATAGAACGAAATGAATTCTCAAAGGCCTGTAACTTCAAGTCCATTGAGATATATATTTTTTAAATCGCGGCATGGTCAGTCATACACCGCCCGAAATAACAGACGGGAAAATGCCGAGATATATTAAAAATTCGTCCATTTGATGACAATCGTCACGATGAAATATTTAATTTATACGTCACAATAATGTGGAGAGGAGCATAGCTTCGTTCACGTGTCGCCACACACGGGAAATTGCCGAGATATATATTTTTTAAATCGCGGCATGGTCAGTCATACACCGCCTGAAATAACAGACGGGAAAATGCCGAGATATATTAAAAATTCGTCGCCACACACGGGAAGTTGCCGAGATATATTTTCACTTTGCACAAAAATAACATCAAGTAATCGAATCAATAGGAATGTCCTGTGCCTATAACATCGACGTTATAGGCACAGCTGCATCTAGGCATTGTGTAACATCGACGCGGCTTTTGTTTTAATTAAAACTTTTTGTACTTGTTTTTGCTTAAAGTCTTGTGATTTTTTTTGTATGATTCTACATGCTGCACTTTCTCCGAGTAACCAGTGATATTGTTTAAAGTACCTTTAGTTGGTGTAGTATACAACTTTATTCTACCATGGGTATTGCCCCTATTTTTATTTATATAGGCAAGATGTGTATGAATAAATGTTGTAAAAGGGGAAAAAACAATTGTTCTTGCTCCACTTTTTTGAAGATTTTATTGCATCCTCGCTTTAACCAGACACATAATCTGAGTTTAAAAAAAAATTACAAAAAAAAGGAATGAAAGCAATTGAACATATTTTAATTATATTTCAAGAGTAAAGTTGGAAATCTTTGCTTTTTTTTCTTTTTCTTTATTCACCCCCACTCACTCCCCCCACCCCCCACCCTGTTTTGGGCATCTGACCTAAGATGGTATTTTGTCCATCTGAGAGGCTCCTCTGACCAATGCTTTCTTTGTGCAGGCACCAGCATGAAAACCCAAGTTTCGTGGAAATATTGACTGCTTTGAGGTAAAAGCTTTTCTAAAGTTAGTGTGACTGGTTCTCATGATAAAAGGGGACACATGGGGGGGGGGGCTATAGGCCCCTCTGTGGGGTGCAGAGGCAGCACCCCTTATAGTGAACATTGGTACACCCACTCCCTGAAGAGGTTTTGAGAATCTTAGTTACAAGGTGAAGTATTTACATATTCCAGAGATTACTTGGAGAGCAGGATTAGGGCTAGGCTTGGGCGATTTTTAAAATTTGAGAATATTCCGATTCCGTACTGCTGTCTCTATTCCAAATTCTGCACCCAAATCTAATCGATTCGTTCTTATCACGTACCCAATCTGTTCAACTTTTTGAGATATCCTGCACACAGACAGACATGGGTGAAAACATATCCTCCATCCATCTTTGGTGGCAGAGGGAATAGAGAAAGAACTTGAGCTCAAAATGTGTGTTCATGGGTAAATATAATCGGTGGCATGATTTATATTTCAAGAAAAACCTGAAATAGTGTTCCATTGTTGTAATTGTTTGTTGCCCAGTTTCCATTCTTCTCTTTAACATGTTAGCCAGATCGGAATTGCAAGATACTTGTTCATTAATTTTGCAGCATGACTAATGACTTAATGATTCTTATGTTATCGTGGTTTTAAGTTGTCATCCCTACAGTTGTCATCCCTACATTTGTTATCCCTACATTTGTTATCCCTACATTTGTTATCCCTACAGTTGTTATCCCTTATGTTATCCCTACATTTGTCGGTGTCAACAGTGTGCACTTCACATTTACAATGTTTCTGGAAAGCCGCTGAATAAATGTTCTGCAGTAGTGCTGGTGGCAGGTGAACACAAGTACCTTTTAGCCATTGTCCTGAGCATTGGATACTTCCCCTCCTTGGAACTCCACCACCAACGGACAACAATCTGCATCCAATCTCGCCTCCGCTAGATATTTATCAATGTCATCCCCTCCAGGAATCTCCCACAACCTCCATGGTCCCCCCTCTACCCCCACAGGCAGTCTTTGGTAATTCTCGTTCATCAATCTGACACTTCTGTTTGATGATTATGGTGGTGACGTCCCTCATCACCACTTCTTTCACTCTTGCTTTCTCTGTTATGGAGAGAAAGGGAAAGCATTTATAACTGCCCATCCAAAAAATCAGAAGTTGGTAAATATTGCTTTGTTCCAAAGTCACTGTAGTAATTGCTAAGCTTGGTTACCATTCCCTCTTTACCTTCGTTTTTCTCTGGCAAGTCATCTTCTCATTCAACGAAGATGCCCTCCAGAAAGGAGATGGTTGGCAAAGTCCCTGATATAGTAACTGAGGTCTCGCTAGAGAATGACTCCGTAATGTTGCACAGGTTGCAACACCACCATTTTTTTTTTCCAGCAATCAAACTTTCACGATCTGACGGATCTCACTCCTTCCTCTTGGTCTCAATTAGTAGGTTGGAAATACTTTGCTGTTGCTCTAGGACATGCTTGAGCATATCATGTGTTGAACCCCATCTGTTGTCTACTTCCTGGGTGAGCTTGTGTACCGGAAGTCAAGGGTTTGTTGACCGAAACAATATGTGGCCGAAACGGGTAATGTTGGTGTATCCCAAGTCCTCGCGCACTGCCTCGGTTATACGTGTCGTGTTATCAGTGACTTGCGGCATTGTTTATCTTTCAATTTCCAGGATTTTGTGCGTAGCACTCAAAATGGTCATGTGGTGGAGGCAGTTCTGCGCGCTCAATGCGAAACGCCCCATTGACCATTCTCTGTTGAAGAAACGTGCCGTGACACCGATGTATTGGTTGGATGCATGACTGATCCACAAGTCAGTTGCGAATGCTGCATTGAATGCTTCTTGCAGCTGAGGTGCAACACTTTCCTCCTCCACTTTGTTGTGCAGCTAAGGGATTGACGGACGAGAACAATTTCTCCCCCATAGGGCAAAGCCGTCTAGAACGGTGTTTGACCGTCCATATGTATGTCCCCTCAAATGTATACCAATCAGAGCTGAGGATCTGGTCACACGACGAGGTGATGTGATTACGTCTGATGTCATTACGGCGTCTGACTCCGCACACCTCCATTTTGATTCCAATTTCTTTCAGGCAGAACATATCGGTGAACCTGTCATATATCACAATCGCCATGCTCTACCTTCACGTTTTTCATTCAGTGTGAAACGTAAGCAAACCAATTGTTAAAATGACCATGAAATATCGAAAGCATCGGCGTTACGGCTCTTCCAACAATACGGTACGTATCGGCCTTAGGCCGCATGCCTCACCTTCAGACCGCTTCAGACAAATTAAACCTAGGTTTCTTAATACAGTAGTGTATCGTTTCAGTAGTATAGTTTTCGTAATCATAATGTCCTGTGGATGGCTCTATTAAGACAGAGCGTCCACGGATGGCTAATCGAGCTTGCTTTGAGGCGTTTCCAATTGATGGTGGACGATACGCGAGCAGGGAGTTTGGGGGAGAATGCCGACACCTGAGTGGCCTCGACGATGTCTTCACCCTTTGAAAATAAACTCACAAAAACGGAGTTGATCTACAAAAATGCGCGGCTTTATTGCCGGACTCCGAGAACAAAAACGCGCCGGTAAATAACTAAACCCCGATATTGGGACGTCCCCACACAGACTTCGACGACACACAGATGGGGAGGATATGAAAATAAATGTTTTGTTGTGTGGTGCAAGCTTATCTGTCTGGATGTCGGGTTGGTCAGGCTCCGTCCGACGTGGCTCTGGTCGGCGCGAACCGATCGGTCCGATCGGTCCGACTCGAACGGGTCGCGTGCAGCTCACTCCTCCAGCCGTGCCCGGACTCGTCCACGCAGAGTCTCCCCCTCGTCCGGAACCAAGATGAGAGGTCCGCCGGCACAGGAACGCACTAAGGGCAACAGGAGAAGACTAAAAACGGGTCTCCATCGCGGGAAGGCAGGCAGAGGTGAAGAGGCAGAGGCAGAGGCAGAGGCAGAGGCAGAGGCAGAGGCAGAGGCAGAGGCAGAGGCAGAGGCAGAGGCAGAGGCAGAGGGGTGAAGGGCGAAGAGAAAAATGTCCGTCTCCGCTCACTTTTATCACACCTGGTCTGACGTCACTGGCTCTTCCCCTCCAATCTGCGCGTAGCTTGTTGGTAGTGTTCCGCGCCCTCTGCACGTCACCGGGGCTTCTCCAATGAGCGCGTCGCTTGTTGGTAGTGTTTCGTGCCCTCCGCACTGATTGGCCGAGTGTCTCACGCCGTTGGTGTCATCGGTCGGTGGCCAATCAGTGTGGCACGTCCTTCACCTTCCTTAGACCCCAATCGGTGCTCTTGGTGTTGCTCGCCTCTCCCCCCGGCCAGCCACGAGCCTTCCTGGGCGTGGTTCTCGGCTTGCCTGTGCATACTACTGCGCGGCTGCTTCCAGTCTGTTCGTCCAGTCAGGTTTTATTATGAGAGGGAAGTTAATTAGTGTGTATGCACTAATGGGCCTAGCTAATGTATATGAGTGCGTTGCCATACGGGGCACCGGGATGATCACAGGTTTCACACACGTGGGAATTAGCATAATCCCTCCAACTATTTATCACCCGATCATCCTTTTATGATCACAGGTATACTCTTAATCCGACAAACCAGGCTGGACAGATCGCTGACTTACTTACATCGAGATGGTTCTTCTTCTTCCTGACATCGGAGCACCTACCGATGCAGATCTACCTGGATCCATGTATCCCACTACCCCACCGACATAATAATAATATAGTAAATATAACCATAACACTTTAATCCCAATGTCATGAATACAAAGTTTATGGATTGAAGCGGTGTATGGTTCATGAATCGATGAGCGGTGATCGGCAGTAATATTAATAACCGTGAAAGTAATGACTTCGCCTTGGTTTTTTCATTGTAATATCATTTTCGAAATAATAATAACGTAACGTTAATATAATAGGAAATCTAATCGTAACACTAATCCCTTTGTCGGGACTACAAACATACTGGAAGTTAAAATATATCGCCTTCTACAGGGTCCGGCTGGGGTCTTTGTTACAGGGTTAGTACAGGGACTTTGTTACAGGGTTACAGGTTCTACAGGGTCTTTGTTACAGTGTATTAAATGGCATTATATATGTAGACTTTAAAACAAACAAAAAAAAATTGAAATTCGACTAAAAATAACTGTACGAGTTTTCTGTAAATCGTCACACCTCCCAGCCCAGCCGGACCCTGTAACCACCTTTAGAGGCCATTTTTTTTTTTGCGGGGAAAAATGGCCTCTAAAGGTGGTCACCTCCCCTAGCTGCTCCTCTTTAACCATAAGAGGAGCAGCTCGGAAAGGTGATCGAACCGTTAGGACCCCGGAAAACATCGAAAGGGTTCGACAAGCTGTGGAGGCCAGCCCTCGTCGGTCAGCGGTACGGCACGCTCGTGCTCTACGGATGTCAGACAGATCAGTTCGTCGAATTTTGCACTTGGACCTTCATTATCACGCGTACAAAATCATGGTGGTTCAAGAACTGCAGCAGAATGATTTCGTACGGCGGTTTACATTCGCAGAAAGAATGCTGGAACTGCTGAGGGATGCTGCTGTGCTGAGAAATGCTGGAACCTTTCCGCGCGTCTGCAAGAATGGTTGGACAAGAACGGCCGCCATTTAGATGTCATTTTTCAAACATGAATTACATTTTTAAAATGTCTTTGTTACAGTGTATTTATTACATGGCATTATATATGGTCTTTAAAAAAAAAAAAAATTGAAATTCGACAAGATAACTGTACGAGTTTTCTGAAAATCGTCACACCTCCCTGACAGACCCTGTACATATGAAAGTAGCGGCAGTTTTGTCTGTTAGGTCATTATGTCTATGATGTCATTACGACAGCTGACTCCACCGACCGATATTTTAATTTACGAGTACACCCGCTCGCTACGGTAGCGGCAGGAAGGGTCATTCCTCTTTGGGGTATATATAGATTAGTCTATCTATGGTCTGGTCTCAAGAACATTGGGTGTGTTCATTTACCAAGTTTGTTGTGGAGAGATCGCCAAGTGGTTTAAGCATTCGAGCAAGCACTCCATTCAAAATAGTTAATGAATGGCTGGCTTGGCAAGCGCTAGCTAGCTGCTTGGTAAATGAGCAGACCTCCAAACCTTGTGGGGTAATATCGATTACAGTAGATCTTCTCTCAGTTCTGGAAGTAAAACTTACCTCACGGATGTCGGGATTCCTCCAAATTTCTTTGTTTAATGTTATAAGCAGCATTAGCGACTGTTTGAAAAGCTAATCATGTGTATTTGTGGTTTATAATATTTTACAAGCCTGGCTACGCCGCTGTTGGACTTTTGGTCTTGTTTATTTTTAACAGCGCAGCCTGTAGGGCAATGCTGTCTGGAACAGCGTTTGTCTGACTATGTATGTCCCTTCCGCTGTCATTTTGCGAGTTGATTCCCTTTAAAATTTGTTTTCTCTGCCATTGTTTGTCCGATTGACAGAAAATTTTCAATATAGGAGCGCCTTCTCCTATAGACTTTTAAAATGACATATGATGCATGGTACAGGCACCAACTTGGAAAAACAAAACAAAAGCCATTTGCACCTGTATATCTCTGAAACAATTCCATGGAAAAAATAAACAATTGAAAGGTGGCTCATTGAAAGGTACTCCCCATGGGGAAGAACGTATGTTAGTCATCGGTGCTTTCATTATGACGTCATCGACAAGTAGAATGCTTGATCTGAAACGTATTAAATTTCTTGAACGTGATCTACAGATAATTTGGTTGAGAAAAAATATTGATGTCATCGGTCATGTGGTGTAGCCCATAGGCCAATGCCTTCTGGAACAGTGTTTGTCTGTCCGTCTGGTGTATGTATGTATGTATGTATGTGTCCCTCAAACTTCCACCAATCAGAGCTGAGGATCTGGTTACATGACGGGAACAGCCTCCACTCGGCAGAACCAAGTCCGGCTACGTCATTGGACTATTGGTCTCGTCGTTGTATGATTTGCTGTTGATAAATATGCTGTGATATCTTTGCTGTTGATAAATGTGCCGCGATATCTTTACCGTTGATAAATGTGCCGCGATATCCTTGCTGTTAAATGTGCCGCGATATCCTTGCTATTGATAAATATGCCACGATATCTTTGCTGTTGATAAATATGCCGCGATATCTTTGCTGTTGATGAATGTGCAGCGATATCTTTGCTGTTTATAAATGTGCCGCGATATCTTTGCTGTTAAACGTGTTTTTATTAAAATATTAAACACTAATTATTAAAATAAAAAAAACTTTCACTTCAGTTTCCTTTTTAGAATCACAAATTGAATAATGTCAATAATGATAAATTTCACACCAAATTATTTGATAAACGAGATGCTTTTGCTGGTTGGTGGACATGTATTTAAGTTAAGATGTGCATGATTTAATGCATTATCACATAATGGAATGTGTGATGGGAGTTATAACTGATAATACTGTCGTGTCGACCCTGTAGTGAAGATCTCAGGGTGTCGGATGACCAAAACGAGCTTTAACTCTGAGGCGTATGAGCCGAATCGATGGCGGTTCCTTTGTGTGGTGCACGTGGGAAACGGAGGTCTTGTGGCCTTACCTGAACGGACGGACGCGGCAGGGATTTTTCCGAACCCACGAACACAAACGAACAAGACAGGCACAGCAAAGGAATGCAATAAATACGAGGTTTATTAAAACAAGGCAAAGTAACAGGGAAGGTGGGGTAAACTAAATTCCTAAACGAGGGTCCCTCCACACCAGACTTGTAAAACAGACGAAGGAAAAATAAACAAAAATAAAATTTGTGTGGTGCATTGGTCGATACTCAGCCTGGCGTCCTCGACTGGTCTTTGAATAACTGCCTGGGAACCGCACAAGATGGCACGCAGTCGTGCCTGGAGCGGCGGCCAAACTCCTTCCTCCTCCGATCGTCACAATCCAGCGGCCCTCCACCACTCACTTTGCTAGATAGCACAGCCGCCCCCGTCGAGCGCACAGGGAGAGAGCTATCAATGCGACCGCTCGCCAACACTGCTGGGACCAAGAGAAGAGAGGAGCAAGACAGAATGTGACTGTTCGCTAATTCAACCAGGGCCATGAGAGCGAGAAAATGGTGGTCCCTTGTCTTTTCCTCTCGTGTCTCGATGACGTCATCCTTTTGATCAATCGCCCAGCGCCGTCGAATCTTCCCAACCAATCGTTCTTCGGGGCGTGGCCTCGTGGCCATTGACTCCCAACGATGGAGCTTGGGGCATGGCCAGTCAATTCCGGTCCTCCGAGGCGGAGCCTAGCCATCCTCCGGAGATGTTTGGCTGTGCCGGGTTCTTTTGCCGATGGTAATGTAAGGGTTTTGCGAGCCCTGACTGTGTTGTGGGTGAATGGAGTCCATTTACACTGCAAATGTTGTAGTTATTGTGGTGGCTCTTGGTGATACAATAACAACGAAGGGGAAAAAAAAATCACAGGGCAATTACACACTGGGGTTTATCCTCAAGCCTTACTTAATTAGCATAGCTCCACCCTTCATTTGGAAACACATATACGATCTTACCCGGACAATCGGCCTAACTTAATTTACATTGAGGTGGTTTCTTCTTCTTCGCGACACTCGGAGCATTCTAAACCTAAACGATTCTTTGTCGGCGAAGGTATTTCATCCCCACCCCATGGTGTCTGCATAAGACATTAAATCCTTTCGTGAGTGATGCTGGCCTGACTGCCTGGAGGCAACTGAGGTTGTGGATCTACTGATGTGGATCTACTGATGTGGATCTACTGATGTGGATCTATGACAGGTTGTGAATCCACCATTTGAAGAGGTCCTGTGCTGAAAGGATCGGAACCTCGAGGAAAAATTGTGCTTACCTGATTATCTGTGCAATTGGGAAACCTGTCAAGTGCTTACAGGTTAAGGTTCTTCCTTAAGGTAAGGAACTATGTTTTGAGGTCTGCAATTTGAATATGGGATGTTGTGAAATCAACATCATTTACAGTAATTCTTGTGTTTGTGGGTGTGGCAGAAATGAAAAATTGAGGTGTCTGTGTCCTCTTCCCCACCAGCCCCCCCTCCTGGTCCCCCCCCCCCCCACCATGAACACCAGCATCTACATTATCAGCAGGGTCCCTTGTGTACCACAGATTTGGTGATTTGCTAGTCAGAAGTTGCACTAAGCAATTAATTGTCTAGAAATGCCACATGGTTTTTGCTTGTGGAAGAGTCCTTTGTGCCCCAACATTGTCAAAAGCCTTCAATATGTCGAGTTCACCATGATGATGCAAAGCTCCAGTCGCATGTTCACTGATTAGGGATTACCATTAGTCTTTGAATGGCAGAAACGATACTGGTCGTCATTTTCGAGGTTGTGTATTTCTACGTGACTCAGGAGTTGCAGTTTTCTCAGGGATTCAAATGTTGGTGAAAGGTGGAAGGCTGATAGGTAGAAGAATTTTATTTCTCACTGGGGCTCTAAAGATGCGGATTACAGATGCCTATCTTCAGCTGGCTGGAAACAGACTTTGACAGACAAGCTATCAAAATTTGAGGCATGCTGTATTG
Source organism: Myxine glutinosa (assembly GCF_964187855.1). Classification (NCBI taxonomy): domain Eukaryota; kingdom Metazoa; phylum Chordata; class Myxini; order Myxiniformes; family Myxinidae; genus Myxine; species Myxine glutinosa. Next base: position 167,711,726 of record NC_136264.1, read on the forward strand.
CAGCGTTTCGTTATGGATGGTCTCGTAGCTATTGATACGCTTTAAGCAACTTTGCTGGATATGTGTATAGCTATAGGGATCAGAGTTTATTGTGCTGCATTACATTGTGAGAATTCTTTGTTTTTGTGACTAAAGATTGTCATGTTGACATGTCAAACAAATTTGAGCATTTGCAATGCAGTGATGTAATCAAATGTGTTGGAGTTTTTTTTTTTTTGTATACAGAATCGAGGCTCATGAAAGAGCTAACATTTAGCACACCAAAAAATCAAACGGACAAACAAAATGTAAAAAAAGAGGGAGCGGTAGACAAGATGGGGAGAGAAGGGGAAGCACACAAACAACATTTGAGAGCAGGGACGTCGGGAGATGTGTGGGGGGGAGGAGGCATGGGAAGGGGGGTGGGGGGGTGGGAGAAGTATAAAACGCAAGGACACCAAGGACTTCCAGGAAAGAAGTTGGTATTTCAAAAAAGTGGATTTGGGATGAAATTAGTGGGGGTAGAAAAGATCAAGGTTTTGGATGGGGGAAGATAAGAGATGGTGGTGAACAGCTGTTTTAAAGAGATGGAGGGAGGAGTGGGATTGAAGAGAGTGAGGGAGTTTGTTCCAGAGGTGGAAGAAAAGAGGAATGAAGGAGTGAAGGTGAGCAGAGAGTCTTGATTTTGGCAGTTTAACCATAAGAGGGTTGCAGGCAGATCTTGTGCGACCTGTAGGAATATTTGGGGGACAGAGCCCAGAGAGAGCTGGGGGGGGGGGCAAGGCCGGAGAGGAGTCGGTAGAAGACAGAAAGACCACGAAACCTGCCTGCGGTGAGTGAGTGAAAGGCCCTCGGAGTTAGCTTCATCGCGGGAGATTCCAATGATTCTGAACGCTTTGGTTTCAACAGCGTGAGGACGAGCTAGGTCTGAGGCAGGAGCACCAGCCCAGAGCGGAGAGCAGTATTCCATTGAGCTGCAGATGAAAGCCTTGTATGTGGTGAGGAGCTCAGGTGTGCCAAGGAAGGACTTCGCACGACGGAGGATGCCCAGTCGGCGACTGGCTTTGGAGGCCAGATTTGAAATGTGGTTTTCCCAGGAAAGATCATGGCAGATAGTGAGATCAAAAAGCTTCAGTGACAGAACTTCTTGGAGAGGATTATTCAGAAAGTGGATGGGAGGGTTGTCCAGTCGGTCTTTTCGGAGAGACATCGTAAGAGTGTGAGATTTGTCAGGATTGAAAGACATGTTCCACTTGTTTGCCCAGTCTGTGATTTTGTCCAGGTCTGCAGAGAGTGAGGAGGCTGCAGACTGCCGATCTGAGGGATGAGGAATGGAGCGACAGAGACTAGAGTCATCAGCAAAGAGATAGAGAGGATTTTCAAGAGAGTCAGAGAGATCATTGATGAAGACCAGAAAAAGCAAAGGGCCCAGAACACTGACTTGGGGAACTCCAGCCTGAACAGGAAGAGGAGATGAGAGAAACCCATTCAGGGCCACACGTTGACTATGACTAGAGAGGAAGTCCGCCAGCCATGCGTGGAGATTTCCATGGATACCAAAGGAGGAGAGTTTGGTGAGCAGAGCGGGGTGCCAGACCGTATCGAAGGCACGTGATATGTCAAGGGAGACGGCTCTAATTTCCTGTTTGACATTGAGGACCTCCATCCATTGTTGAGAAAGCAGAAGCAGCATGTCCAGAGTGGAGTGACCTGGTCTGAAACCAAATTGTTGATCAGAGATCAAGCCATTGGAGAAGAGGAAAGATTTCATATCCGAAGCAATGATGGAGTCCATGACTTTGCTGATAATTGGGAGAAGGCTGATTGGTCTGTCGTTGCTAGGATCTGTTTTTGCACCTTTTAGTGCAAAGCGTTGATGTTGGCTGATTTCCAAGCAGATTGCAGATGACCTTGAGCAAAAGAGAGGGTGAAGAGAACAGAGAGAGGGAGTGAAAGAGCGGAAGAACAGGATTTTAGGACCCGTGGGCTGATGCCGTCAGGTCCAGTTGCAGAATCAGAGTCGAGGGTTGACAGAAAACTTTCTACCTTGTCAGGAGGAAAGGACACAGAGTCCAGGAACAGCTGGGTACGACTGGGTACGGTGGGTACAGAGAGTGATGGGTTTGGGACACAAGATTTAGAGGCAAACACAGAGTTGAGGCATTCAGCTTTTTCACGTGCGGAGTCAGCTGTGTCGCCATTTGAGGTGAGGGAGGGGATGGAGGGGGAACAAATACCAGAAACAGATTTGACCCAGACGCCATCAGGATTTGGAAGAGGGAGACGGATAAGAGTTTGGTCTTGAGAACGGGGAGATATCGTTTGCTGGCTCTCCTGACGGTGGACACACACTTGTTTTGGGCTTTGTGAAACAACAACATGCAACATGCATTTTAAGGCCATTTTCCCTGCTGGAGTGGGGGCTAGCCTTGCGGTCCCCATGACAATCTTCTCCATCTTGCCCTATTTTCTGCATCTCTCCTTGTTAACCCCCTTGCCTGCATTTCTTCTTCCACCATCTTTGGCCAAGTCTTTCTCGGTCTTCCCCGGCCTCTACTTCCTTCTACATTCATTTCCATCACTCTTCTCAACCAGTCACTTTCATCCTTCCTCAACACATGACCAAACCATCTCAACCTGTTCCTCTTCACAACGTCAATCACAGGCTCTATTCCCATCATTTTTCGCAATTCATCATTTGTCTTCCTCTCTGTCAACGATACTCCGCACATCCATCGAACCACTCGCATTTCCACCCTTTCCAACCTTCGTTGCTGCTCGACGTTCATTACCCATGTCTCGCTCCCATAAATCATAACACTTCTCACACATGCAGCATACACCTTTCCCTTCAGCTTCAACGACACTCCCCTCCTCATCAGCACGCCACTCAGTTCCCGAAACTTCTTCCATGCACATCTCACTCCAGCAACCGTTGCCGAGTCTGATCCACCTTCTCCATTCAGCATGTCTCCGAGGTAGCAAAATGTTTACACACCTTCCAGCTTCACGCTGTCTCCAAGATCCAACTCAACATTTCCTCTTCCTCCAACTGCAGCTCCCTCTGTGCACACCTTACATTTGAATGTAGCTGCCACACTGGTTAATGACCCTCTCAGACCACTACATTTTTGATGAACACACTCAGTGCACATTGTACATTGAATGGAGTTCACTCTGACACCCTTCCTGCACACAGCACAGGGCCACTTCCCAGTTCTTTCCACCTCACCACATGCTTTACCACTTGCCATCACCTTCGTCTTTCCGATATTCACCTTCAGACCTTTTGTCTCCATACATTCCTTCCACTTGTTCATCTTTTCCTCAGTCCATCTATACTTTCCGCAATCAACACTAGATCATCTGCATACAACAACTCCCACAGTAATCTCTCCTTTACGTTCTGAGCCAGCACCTCCATCACAGCTACAAATAGTAGTGGACTTCGTACTGACCCCTGATGCACTCCCACCTTCACCTCAAACTCACTACTGTTCCCGTCCTTCGTCCTTACAGCTGTGTTAGGGTTCGGTGAACTCTTTTGTACATTGCCATCACGACTCTGATCAACCATTCCTCCACTCCTAACTTCCTCATTGCCCATGTCAATACTTTGTGTGGAACCCTATCGAATGCTTTCTCCAGATCAACAAACCCAAGAAACAACTTCCTCTTCTCCATGTACTTCTCCTGCAACTGCCTCACAATAAAAAGCGCGTCTGTCGTTCCTCTTCCTGGCATAAATCCAAGCTGCATTTCGTCAATCTTCACTTTCTTCCTTATCCTCCTCTCCAACACCCTTTCCAATACCTTCATTCCATGCTCCAATAACTTTATCGCTCGGTACGAGCCACACTCTAGAGGGTCACCTTTCCCCTTGTATAGAGGGACGAGGTACTCAGTTCCCAATCCACTGGAATGCGGCATTCTTTCACTGCCAGATTGCAGATCTCTGTCATTCTCTTCACACCCCAACTTCCTGCTGCCTTCAACATATCTCCCACAACTCCCGTCGGCCCTCCCGCTTTTCTACTCTTCATTGCTTTTATCGCTTCCTCAACTTCCTTCTCAGTTATCTTCTCTGCCGGTCCTAAAACTGGGTTACTCTTTATGTTGCCATCCCATTCATTCTCTGTGTTCAACAGCATTTCCATATATCTTTGCCATCTTCCTTTAATTCCATCTGGGTCCACAGCGATTTGTCCCACTTGTCCTTCAAGCAACTCACCCCCATCACATCACCTCTTTCGCTATCTGCTTTGCAATCCTGAATACTGCAATCCTGAATTCAAGCAACTCACCCCCATCACATCACCTCTCTTTCGCTATCTGCTTTGCAATCCTGAATACTGCTCTCTGACCCTCTTCCGAATCCAAGCGTTCTCCGAACATTTTCCTACATGCCTCCTGCGCCTTTGCTACCTCTTTCTTTGCAGCCTTCTTGGCTGCCTTATAACTTTCATGCTCTGCTGTTTCTGCTCCCGTACCCTTCGCCTTCTGCCACTCTTTGAACTTCTTCCTCTTCTCGTCAATCCTCTTTCCAATTTCATCATCCCACCACCATGTTTCCGAGTGCCTCGGTGGTCCTTTTGTCCATCCACATACCTCACCAACGTCTCCCAACAGACTAGCTTTCATTGACCTCCAACCACTTTCAAGCTCAACCACATCATCGTCTACCCTACTCAGCCTCTCTTTTAATGCCTCCCTTACTGTCACCTCTTTCAACCTCCACACCTTCATTCTCGGTTGGTACTTCACCCGCCGAGCTCTCCTCGCACCTTTCACCCTTGTGTCGCAGACAACCAAGTGGTGCTGTGAAACAGCCTCCCCCCCCCGGGATCACCTTTGTGTCCCGGAGGTGCCCCCTATCTCGCCTATGCACCATCAGGTAGTCGACGGTTGTCGTCGACCCACCTGACGTGTATGTAACAAGCTTATTATCCTCTTTCTGGAACTGAGTATTACTGAGCATTACACTGAGTATTGAGATAAGATAGGCCCCATTCCGTCCATTTGCTCTCCCTCTCCAAATTGTGGTACGTCAGCAGCCAGAACTCCATTACGCACGAGGCCAAGGACAAGAAAAAGGGGGCGGAACGGCCAGGAAGAGGCGTGGCCCTGTGATCAACCCGCCAGGGGCGTGGTTGGTAAGCCCTAACCACCAACCAGCACCGTGGTGAGCAAACCGGTAGGCGTGTTCTCAGAGCTGGTGGCTTGATATGGCTGAGAGCAATAAAAGCAAGAAGAGGGACTTCTTACGCAGATGAGTGGGAGCACGAAGAGCAGATGAGAGAGAAGAGATTCGGCGGGAACAGATACGAGAGAGCAGATACGGCAGAGCAAAACGAGGACAAAGAGATGAGTGATCCAGCCGAACCAAGAAGAGAGGGAGAGAGAGAGAGAGACGTGGGGGTGCTCGCATTGCGGCAATAGTCCGAGACCTTCTCGGGCCCTATTGTCGCCGGTTGTTGAGACGCAAAGCTGCCGGCTGCTGTTCGCTTCGAGCCCGGAGCGTGAACCTGGGGTGAACCTCAATGCTTACCGCTTCCTGGCCCCTTCTCTCCCTGGCGCATCCCTACCATTGCAATTCCCTTTGTCTTGTGAGTCTGTCTGTTTGTCCTGGGGTTGTAAGTAAGACTGTTTAGATAAGCTTGCCCTGTGTCCTTTTGCTCTTCTTCTGTATATTCCTTTCGTTTCCATAAACCCAAAGAGGGAACGAAAGGACGATGAAAGGTACGATGTGAAAGGAAAAGAGATTTCCTTTCGTTGGTTTTGCTTTCCAGGAGACGAAGGCAAGTTGTTTCTGGGCAACAGCCTCATCACAAGATTCCGTGTACCATGGACGGGTGTAAGGGTATGACAACTGAAGACGAGATGGGATAAATCTGTGCATGAGAGAGAGCAATTTACTTTGGAAGAATTCCCAGGATGAGTTGATGTCAGAGGCGGTAGAGATGGGAGACCAGTCCAGATGATTGATGGCTGCTTGGAGACCGTGCCAGTTGGCCTGAGTGAAATGCCAGACTCGTCGACGCTGAGGAGGCTCTCTGAGAATGGTCAGAGAGATGTCCACTTTAACAAGCACATGATCAGATGAGCCGATTGGAGCAGAAGAAGAGCAGCAGACATTTGCAGGGAAGTTGGTCATAACCAAGTCCAGAAGAGAAGATGCTCTGTTGACTGAGATCCGGGTCGGGAAATTGACAGATTGTCAGTCCCAGTGAGTCACAGAAGTCCTTTGCTGAGGAGCCATGGCTGGTGAGAGAGGTACCCACACCCAGCCAACTGGCATGGTGACAATTGAAATTACCACATATGAGGAAGAGAGAGTTGGGATGGGTAGATAGAAGTTGGTCCATATTATCAGACAGCGAGATGTAGATGGAGTCATCACTGTTTGGTGGACGGTACAACACACATATGAACAAAAGGTGGGAGCGTAGGGGAAGCCGTAGCCGTAGCCAGAGGTATTCCTGGGGGTGAGGTGGAGAGAGGGCAGTGCAGGGCGAGTGAGGAAGAGTTTATTTTATAAAGATAGCAACCCCACCTCCAGGACGATGCTCAGGTCTATCATACCGGAGGAGGGAGTCACCTGGGAGAGATACCAAGGGATCAGAGACATCATGAAGGAGGAAACTTTCTGTTAAGCAGATCACATCTGGTTTCTCAGAAGCAACCTGTATGGAGAGATCAGTCAAGTTTGAGTGAAGGCCCCGGATGTTTGAGGTCCATACCGTTAATGAAGAGGAAGGGGGAGCATCGGATACAGAACGGGGGGGGGGGGGGGGGGAGGGGTAGGGTAAGATGTGGAAGTGGAGGAAGAGGAGGAAGAGGAAGGGAGAGCTGTTGAAGGTGTGTCAGAGATTTCAGAATAGCTTGGAGAAAGGGAAGGATGGGGCGGACAAAAGGTTTGATGGTGATTGGGTGAGGCACAGTGAGGTGTTATTTGGGGAGGGAGAAGAGCGAGGCAGAAGGTTGGGGGAGATGAAGGTGAAAGTTGGAAGGGGGAAGAAGCGGGGAGGACGCTTTGAGGAGTAGGGGTGAGAGGTGGAGTCTTGGAGGGGAGGGGCTAGGGAGAGTCTCGGAGGGGAGGGGTGAGGGAGAGTCTCGGAGGGGAGGTGTGTAGGGGGTGTTTAGGAGGGAAGGGGCAATGGGGGAGATTTGAAAGGGATGGGTGATGGGAAGGATTTGGAGGGGAGGGGCAAGGGGGAAGATTTGAAAGGGATGGGTGATGGGGAAGATTTGGAGGGGAGGGGCAAGGGGGAAGGTTTGAAAGATGGGTGAAGGGTGGAGATTTGGAGGGGAGGGGCAAGTGGGTAGATTTGGAGGGGAGGGGTGATGGGGAAGTTTTGGAGGGGAGGGGTGATGGGGAAGATTTGGAGGGGAGGGGTGAGATTGGATTTTAGTAAGTGTACGATTAATGGAAAACGAACATTTATTGCAAAATAAGTTTCTTGTGACCTTCGAGTCAAAAATATGTTTGAGGATGCTGGAGGAGGGGTGGAGTCTCGGAGAGTTTCGGGAATGTAGAAAAGTGGAACTGTAAGAGATGGAATTTTTTTTTGGAATGAATAGATTTGGTGAGCAAGTCGAAAGCATCCTTTTATAGAAGAAGAAAAAGGTGTTATAATATATGACAGAATACAGTGCTTCAGGTGAAAATTTAAATATTTTTAAATTGAGCAGTGAAAACTATCTTGGGAAAATGGAAATGGGGGTGAAACACGTGATCAAAGAACGAACGAACAAATAAGAACAATGAATAAACGAATAAGAACAACGAATGAGAACAGAAGGATTTTATTTTTATTTTTATAGATCTTAAACAAGGAAGTATGGGGTGAAAGACTGGGACAAAAACAGAGAACGAAAGTAATTGCAGTACAATCGACGGACCGCTGAGAGAGAAACAAAGCCTCAAGGTCGGACACGGGAGCCCACTCGGCCTCAAAATACGCGACACGAATTAACCGACTATTTTGTATACAGGTATGAAAAATTAACACCGAGAATCTTACTCAGGACACACTGTAGGTACACACACCGAAAAATAAATACAGTTTCGACAAAAACACAATTGTGAAAAATTACTTAACTTCGAAAGTGTGAGCGCATGGACAGCTTCGAAAAGATGTGACCTCGCCGACAAAGATCTGAGTTGTTAGTTTTGCCTGGTAAAGTGAATGCATTTGCCAGTTTAATTATTTGCAAGTTTAATTATTTAATTATTTTAATTATTTGAGTTTAATTATTTGCAAGAAAATAATTGTACTTTTAAAAAATTATTATTATTATTATTATTTTTAACTAAAACTGCCTGCACAAGTCGGTGTAGCTTCGGGCCTCTGATCCCCCCCTCCTTGTATCCTATTTACATTTGTCCATTTGTCACGCCTTCAATGAACAGCGGCCAGCATTGTGGCAGTGTTCTGATTAGCTGTGCAGTCGTTGGCAATGGAAGGTTTCAGGAGGCTTTCCTTTTTTATTTTGTGTTTATTTTTTTGACAACTTTGCTGCAAAGCTAATAGTACATTTGGAAACGGGTTTAAGTGCTTCTGCTTTCTGTAGCTGTAATGGGTGGGGAGATGAGCGTTGGTAGTTTCCTATTGTTCTTTCCTGACTTTTCCAAGGTGTGACTTTTTTTGACAATCCACTCTAACTATTGTATTCTTCCTTTTGTTAATGTGTACCCCATTAATTGAAAATGGAGTTTTTTTTGTCAATAAATCTTGATCTCTGAATACCATTCAAAACTTTTGAAACCCACTTTGCAAGAGAAAAGTTTAATGCGCTTGACATGTTAAAAAGCAACATCTTCCCTGTACATATACTGTATTTCGTTCCACTTGTGCAGATGGTTAGCAATAATGTATTGTAATCATTGTTCGTCATGATAAACCATTTATACTGACATTGTAACAAGACTGAGTAAGCACCCTGTGTACAGCGAAGGAAGCTGTTTAAATGCTCAAGCTGTTTTGACAGGAAGGGAAGTTGGTCGGGTGGGGGATGTATGAAGGGAAAAGGCAGCAAGGCTACTTTGGGTGAAGCCACAAAACAGGAATTTCCTGAGGGATTTATCTGGGCCTGTGAACATCGTACGATAACATTTTGGCCCACTGGATGTTTTTAACTGCCATTTTCTTTTCTGCTGTGTCTTGAGACTTTGAGGTGCCAAAGTTGAGGTATGACTCTTCCCTGTACTGCGTGAATAAGTCACTTGTGTGAATGCGACTAGATCATATAGTTATGTTTTTATTCCTGCTTGAAATTGCCTCCGTATTGTCTTCCTGGAGGTTTAGTGTCACTAACCTAGTTAAACAAACTTCTTGGCATGATGCTTGTGATTTTTGGAAATAACAGGCATTTCTCCTGCGGTTTCTTCATCCAATCTTCGATGCATTTTAAATGTTTCAAATAGTTGCATTCAAGCATTTTTTTTACGCTGTTCATGGTGGTGTCTGCATTTTGCTGAGAACGTACTAAAATATACATGGGAAGGAGTGGTGGAACCGCACCCCCTCTTTGTAGCGAGTTAGTTAAGGCATCGACACAGCAGCGAATGCTGCTCCCTGTCCTGCCATCTGTTCCATAATGAATGTCCGTCACCACAGACTTCGATCTTGAGCCAAGGTTTGTGCCTCCACCAGTGACGCTATTTGTCTGGCCCTGCAATGTGCCTTGATTCAGGCCATCCACCTTTTTAGTGGCCTTCCTCTGGGTCGGTGCCATTTACTCTAACTTCGATGAGGATTTTTGGAAGTCTGTTTTGGGGCATCCTTAGAAGGATTACAATCTTTGGGCACATTCATTGTGGTATATTCTGTTGTTGTTTTACTCTGATGGTTTCCTTTGTAGTATTTCTTGTTTTGTACAGCCTAGTTACTCATTATTTTTGAGGCATACCATTTCAAAAACAAGGAGTCTATGTTCATCTTCTTGCTTTAAATATCCAAATTTCTGACCCATAAAGATGGTGAGAACCACCAGGACCCGATACAGTTAAATTTTGGTGTCGCATTGTGTCAGTTATAAATGCATCTCTTCTCTCGCTATATGTGATTGGTGCCAGTTAAAATGTGACGAGATATACACTGGTTTATGGAGTCAGCATGAGAGAAAGCGGTCGATCGATGAAGTGTGATTAAGGCATAGCAACGACTGGATAAGATTTAGTTATGTATAAGGTAGATCGATTGTTGGTTGCAGAGGATCGTTTAAAGCGTTCCCGTAAACTGTGTGGATCACCAAAATGGGCCAGTGATTGTTGCCTAAGTGGTGTTGTCGGTTCGGGTAGAAAATATTTCGGTTGTATTATTGGATTCCAGGCTGAGGGAACCTTTGTGTTTGTGTTTCCAATGTGCCGGGAAGGAACGATATGTGATTATAACGTCGCGATTTTTGATAAATACTCGGAACACTGCATGCAGATTCTGACCGACCACCGATAAGTGAATATTGTACCTACGTTTGCTACTGCACCTTTGTTTCAATACATTTTATTGTAGAATTCCTGCAAGTGCTGTCGTGTTCATTGTAGCGTGCCCACAAGTCGCAGACCCCGGTATAAAGTCCCCCCAGTAGAAAGTAGCTAACAAGGTAGAAAGAATTGTTCCCCCCCCCCCTCCCCCCCATAGAAAGACCGGAAAAACTTTACAGGTTGGATGCTCTTTGCCTGCACTGTACCCGTGCGATTGAACATGCAAGAGAATGGTGGGGTGCATGGTGGAATAAGAAGTTCCTTCATGCTACCCTGCGATTTGGTGTCACATTGTGTCAGTTAAAATGCTCTCTGAAGGCCAGACCTGTGGCGTGCTTGGGTTATTGTCACATGCCCACAGTGACCAGTCTTTGCCATAAAGGGCTGTAGCTCTTTCAAAGTTGCCATTGGTCTCTTGCCAGCCTCTCTGATCAGTCTCCTTGCTTGGTCACCCAGTTTGGAGGGACTGCCTGATCTAGGCAAAGTCGTGGTACCATACGCCTTCCACTTCTTGATTATTATCTTGACTGTGCTCCAAGGGATATTCAAGGCCTTTGAAATATTTTACGCCCATCCCCTGATCTGTGCTTTTCCACAACTTTATCCTGGATGTCTTTGCTGTGAAATGTGCTACCTAGCAGAGGAAACTTACAGGAACAGCTGATTTTATTCTGAAATGATCAGAATCACTACACATCAACACAGGTGGAGGCCAATTAATTTTGTGTAATTTTGGAGGTGATGGTTACACCTGAGCTAATTTACAATTATTATAGGGTGGGGGGGAGGAGGGGGGAGGGACATTTATCTAACCAAGATATTCTAGTTTTGTATTTGTAAATTTTTCTGGAATTTGTAGAAATTGTTTTCACTTGGAGGTTGTGGGTTATGATGTGCAAATCGAGGTGTAAAAAGTCTGATTTAATTCATTTCAATTCCTGGATACAAGTCAACAAAAGGTGAAAATGTTGAGAGGTTGTCGGCTTTCTATCGGCACTGCATCTTGACTTCTGGTTGATAGCTGTTGGCATAAGCTATGCCAAGCTTATGCAGTAATGGTGTCTTTGACTTGTGAAGTTTCCCATAGTCATCAAACAGACGAAGGCACAGGTGCCAATTCATACTTGAATACTGTTGGCAATTCTATTTTTCTTTTGTGACAGAAGTAGCGTATGCACATAAAGCTTTTCCATATCGTATACATTATTTTCTCCTACTTTGTTGCTCTCTTTCATTGTAACCATGGTGACAACTTAATGTCCAAGTCCATTTGGTAGGCTTTTCAGTGGTTGTAAGCCATCTGCCCACCTTTTTCCAGTGCATTGTCAACATCCACATTATTACATTACAAGACACTTGTCATTGGAAGATGTTGAAGACGTCTAGTTTTGAAGTGTTTTGTGCTTGCTGATTTCTTTATAATCAACAATTGGTGTTTTCCAGTTTGTTGGTTTTCTTTAAAAAATATAGTTTTTGCTTCTTTTCCCTTATATTTTTGGCTAGGAATTATACAGGTGGCCGCTATCTATCCTCTGACATTGATATGGAGGTGCCAGAACCAGAACCTCGTGAATCTGTCTCAAACTGCTTCCAGGCAGCGAACCATGCACAGCGAACTTCCCAAAAGCTGGAGAGCTATCTGAAGCAGAAGCGACTCTGTGATGTTGTTCTTGTTGCAGGAGATCGCCGTATTTCTGCTCACAGGTCTGTTGCTGTCATCCATGCAGGCTTTAAATATATATTTTTTCCATTGAAACTTTTTAAAGCTTGAGAAAATTTTGTATTTCGTCAATTCCACAGTGTCTCGTGTTACATTTTGAATTCCCCCAAGTCGATCCTTTTGCTAAAAAAAAAAAAAAAAAAATGAGAGGTTTGTGTGACATGGTTCAAGTGGATTGAGCAACCAGGCTTCTGAATATAGTGATTCATAATTTAGTTACCTTCGCCACCAAAGGTTGACGGAGGTAATATTTTCACCCTGCTGTCTGTGAGCAGGATATCTTATAGTTGTTGATTGATTCGGACAATTTGATGGACAGGTTGGTGGCGAATTGATTAGATTTTGACAAGGATGAATTGATTAGATTTTGATGAAGATCTGGACACGATAATTGTGTAAATGATTCTTTGCCATTAAGAGCTGGCCAAAAACTATATTTAGCATGATATCTCAAAGTTGTGGACAGATTCAAACAAAACTTGGGGGATTAGTTGGTTAGGTGACAAAAACGAGCTGATTCGATTTTGGTTAAGGTCCAGATCTGGCCTATTGGTGGAATACAATACTTGAACTGTTCAGCCTGACAGAGGTGTCCACTCTACCGAGTGCCGTTTTAGTTATATTTTTGTGATGACACATGAGCATGACTATCACAATTATTTATACTAGTGAGATACCCGTGCTATGCACGGGTGGGAGGCCAGAAACAAACGGGCAATGCAGATACGGCGAATGCTAAAGCATGAAACCAATCAATTCCACATTCCTGGAGCACCTTCAGTCGCATGTCAGACATGGACAACAATTTCGTGAAGGACTTCCATGAAAAACATACCCGTTCGCAAACAAACGGGTACGTTCACGTGTAGAAACATCGATCGTGGGTCCGTGGCGAATCTGCATATGGCGATCCGCGAAGTTCACGTTCAGAAAGTAGAAACCATCATGGCATGTCATTCACTTGAACTCGATATCTCTTTTTTCACTCCAAACAACATAACTCCAATCACAAATTAATCACAAAATAAACTTTCAACAACATTGCTGATGTTTCCTTCATTGTAAAAACTACCAAGTCAACAGTTAAAAGGATTTTGAGCTGATAGGTGTTACGGCTTTGGCAAGATCGATGGAGACAGCAATCTGTTAGCTTACACACCGCCCAAATAGCAATGTGGAATTCTCATATGTCGATATTAAACGTCGTTTGAACTTTGGCCGAGGTCATTATTTACTTTTAATGATGTTTATATACGAATCAAAAAGAAGATCATTGGTTTTGGGTCGTCCTTTCCGCATATCTTGTGGGATTGTGAGTTGGAGAGACGACCGTGATGGCAGAGAGGGGTTTGGCATTCTCTCGAGCAGGGATTCAACCCATGTCCTTATAAAAGGTCTTTGTCCGAGGTCACCGAGTCCGATGGGTGCAGCTGTGCAGCCATTTGTGCGGCACCGGGGAAAATAACGTTATGCGGGAGTCCAAACCTGAAAATGCTGGAGGCCAAAGCTGAAATTGGAAAAACAATATAGCCTATTTTACTCTAGGGGATCCCAGGATTACTCACCCAAAATATCGTTGCGATCAGTTCAGCCGTTTTTGCGGTACCTTAGAACAGACAGACGGACGGACATTTGGTGAATTATTGTAAGATTAGTACACAGAGGAAAATGTGAATTTTCACTCCAGAAATCTACTTTTCTTATTCACATTTTCAATTTACTGATATCTGAAAACTGCATCAAATAAGCACATTTTAATGACATTGTAAACTACGGCAAAAAGGGTTGGCGTCAGGAAGGGCATCCGGCCGTAAAACATTGCTTCAAAAAGGGGACCGAAAAACAACAACAACCACAGTTCCCGAAAAAGGCCAACCCCCGCTTGCGGGGAAAAATGGCCTCTAAAAGGTGTTTTTTTTTAATGACATTGTAAACTAAAACCACACTCATGAGAGCACATACCTCTGCCAGGCTGAACAGTTTATGCTTTGTAGGGTCTTGGTCCAGTATCTCATGTGGTTGTGCTCCCCATCATCCCACTGATGGGCCAGATCTGAAGCAAAATCGAACTGACTTGTCACATGAGGCACTGTGTCCAGCCCCTCACAGCCAGCATTTCATCCACCTAACGTCCAAACTCATCCACCCAATTTTGGCATAATCTGTCCAAAACATTTTGAAACATTGTTTTTGGCCCATCTCTCATTGGTGAAGTCACTTAAAATTATAGGATCCAGATTTTCACCACAATCTATTCGTTCTTGTCACTTCCAACCTGTATATTGAGTTTTGTCCGAATCCATCCATAACTTTTTGAGATGCTCTGTTCAGACAAACAGGGGTGATGCATAACCTTGGTCCACTTTTGGTGGTAGAGGTAACTACTTTTATTGCAGTGGAAGTAATTTTTTATAAACATGACACATGTTTAAGTATTGTATTTTATTTTTGATTTGGGTTATCTGAAATAATGTCAGTGGGTCCCGATGTCCGCTTGTACATACGTACGTCTTAACATTTGACTAAAACGTCTCGCAAACTATGCAACCGATTATGGACCAAACTTGGTACGATGCATAAGGACAGCAAGGCCTCATTGGGTTGTGCTCCCCATCCAGATGCGCCCTCTGTAAACGGTGGGTTTTGCTTCAAATATTGGTATTGTCTTCTCAACCCGCCAGACAGATGCAGACCAAACTCTCGCCACGAGGCATTGGGACCATGCCCTAACCTTGTGTTGTGCTCAGTCCTATCTCCCCTGGAAAGGGAGCAATGGGCCACCTCCCCTAATCCTTATATTCACTGAAACATATATTTCTCAAACTACATGACCGATATGAACCAAATTTGGTACGATACATCAGATGGGGTTGTGCTCTCCATCTGCATCCACCCCCTATAAGAGGCTGAAAAGGGTGGGTTTCACCTCAAATTCAGGTAATTTATTTTAAAATATTCTCAAATTGTGGGGAAATAACTGTCGGTCCCCCACGGGGCTATTATTATTAAAAATACCTGCAGGCATCAATATTGCTTTGTCTCTTGCAGGTTGATGCTCAGTGCTGTATCTGACTATTTTGAGGCAATGTTCACAAGCAACTTACGAGAGTCAATTGAAACCGAGGTGACTCTTGAGAAAGTGGATCCTGATGCTCTGTGGTCATTAGTGCAGTATGTTTACACTGGTGAGTTGTAATTTTGATATAAACGACTGAGGAAATACCCTCAACTCAAAATATTTCTTATTTTGGTGTTGTGGTATTTGTACAAGGGGTTGAGTTGAAAGTAGTGGGGTGGTGGCATTCTTGGCAAAGGTTTAGTGGAACTCGAATAGTCAAATGGGTAAGGTGTGCATATTCTAGCCAAATTCCCTGTAATGCAGTCCTACAATTTCATATTCTTGAGCTAATTTTTTTTAGTTGGTTGTACAGGCAGTTAGTTCCCAGTTTATGAACACTGTTCTTGAAAATTTTCTTAAGCTGGATCTTCATAAACCGGAACAATAAATCCCCTTTAAATACATGTTGTAAGTGATTACTGTAATTGGTTCCTGAAGACAAATTAAACTTCCGTTTTTATTTATTTATTTATTTAAATAAAAGTATTATTCAATATTTTCTTTCCATTATATATAAGGGGTGAGGTTCAATGGCACCAAGCTTCTACCCTGCCTTGACCACAACACTTCTTCACTTCCCTCTGTCCTCTGCCAACTCTCTCCACTCACCAGCCACCCCCACCTTACTGATATCCCTCCTCACACAATCCTCCCATCTCCCCTGCAGTCCACCTCTTTTCAACCTATCAGCTCTCTGCCACTCCCCCTCTCCCGTCTGCACTGTGTCCAGCCTGTTACATCCAGCATTTCATCCAATCTGCTCCTCAAGCTCATCTGCACACCAATCCCCTTCCTCAGTTCATCCACCTTCTCCACTTGCATAATTATCCTGACCCAGTTGTTTTTGCAAACCTGCAACTTATGTTCTTTCATTGCCACTTTTTCCAGATCGTAAAGGTAGGTTGGCATTACATGTGCCATCACAACCTTCCCTTTCAATTTCCTTGACATCTGTCTTTTTTTTTCTCTGCTCCAGTCCTTTGTTCCCTTGCACATCCCTTCCACCAACATAACCTCTGCTTCTGGCACTCCCATCCATCTTGTTGTCGCTATCACGGTCTCCCTCGGGGCAGTGTCGTAGACCTTCTCCATGTCCACAAATCCCAATGCCATTTCACCTTGCAAGTCTGACGTCTCCACCAGCTGTCCTCGGTGTGAACATCCCATATGTCACCCCCACCCTTTCAAAGCCCTTGCTGCTCTTCAATTTCTACACTCTTCCTTATCCTCACGTCCAGAATCCTCTCCAGCACCATGACATGACTTGGGACCCCCTGTACTTCCCTGGATCTTGGACATCCTCCTTCCCCCCTCCATATTGGCAAATTAACCCTGTCCTCCAATATTCCAGAATTGAACCCTCTCGTACATCCATGCATACAAAAATGCATGCCTGCATACATTCATTCATTGAACAGCCTCTTTGTCCAACTGACTTCGACCTCTGCTGCAATTATGTGTGCTCTTCCCCTTCATCCTCAATGCTGTCTGCACCTCCTGTGATTGATCTCCACAAGCTCGACTTCCCCCTCCACATAACACGGTCGCTCCAGCTCACCATTGCTTCCTCCTCGGTTCAAAAGCTCCTCGAAATATCCTTCCCACACTTTCAGTACTGGCCTCCCTCCACCATTCTTGATCACCCCCTTCCCCTTCATATCCTTTCTATCTCCATCTGTCACGAGCCAATTTATAGACCATCTTTCAACCATCCTCCAACTTTTATAGCTCTTATTCCATATCATTCCTTATCCACAGCTCTCCTTGCTGCTTCTTTTTTTGCCCATGCAGGGGCAGCAACACTGCATTTGGCTGCCGCCCTCTATCCTTGATCTTCCCTATCCTCTTCCAAACCTCCTTTTCACCAACTGTCTTCACTACTTCCTCCATCCACCATACCTGATTTCTATCGCTTGGTGATGCACCTTCCTGACATCCTTCCACACAACTTCTGCAATTCCCCTGAACGCCTCTACTTCTTCAAGTTGCTTCTTCCTGGCCCTCATCCTCTTCTTGTACTATATGACGATGTTGCCCCTGCACGTCCCCCACCTAGTTATTCCAACCCCTTGCTCTTAACCTCCCTCCTTTTCTTCATCTGCACCACACACACCACAGGTCTGTGCTGGGTGGTAACATACTTTCATGACAGTCTTGCAATTCTTAACCCTCCGCAACACTTCCTTACCACCACCAAATCCAGTTCTGTTCTATGCTGCCAATCCTATAGGTAATCTTGTGGGTCTCCCGCTTTTGAAAGAATCAGCCAGTTATGGCCATCCTATTGCTCACCACCAGCTCTCGACCATCCCTATTCCTTGGTCACCAACCAAATTTACCAACACATTCCTATTCACGCAGCTCCTCTACTTCCACATGTGTGTTGGTCTCCCACAATGCATCACCTACCTCTGAACCATTCACATCATCCTCTCCAGTGCATCCCTGAATTCCTGCTTCTTTGCCCCAATCCTTCCCGATTGTGGCCCATAAACTGACGTAACGCACATCCTTCTGCCACTAAAGGTGGATGGAGGTTTAGGTTTTCGCCCTGTCTGTCCGTTTTTGTTTGTTTGTTGACATGATATCTCAAAGTTGTGAACGGATTGGGATGAAATTTGGTGGAGACGTTGGGTATGTGATCAGGATCCAGATACTAGAATTTTTAGTGATTCTTCACCATTAATCGATGGGGAAAAAACTATACCATGATATTTCAAAATGTTGTGACAGATTATGAAAAAACTAGGTTGGACGAGTTTGTTAGGGTAAGCCGATGAGATTTTGATTAGGGTCCGTATCCAGATCCCGGCCAGTCAGTGGGATACAAAACGTAAACTGTTCATCCTGGCGGAGGTATGCTCTCTACTGAGTGCTGTTCTAGTATTTAATATTTCCATCCAACCTGTTTGTGTCACTTGCTTTTTCTTTTCATACTAGGGCATGCCCGTACTATATATATAGGACGTGCCCGTAAGTGCGTGATGTTACCGTACAATGAATGTATCGTCCCGACGCCGCAGCTCGGATGGCGCTGCAGTTAATCGGGCCCCCAAATTCCTCATCGACGATAACTAAACAATATATTATATGAATCGCACCGTACATACCTCCTTCTAGATCTTGTTCTTGTCTTGATATACTCACTCAGGCTCACTCTATCACGACTGAGTCCTCCCAGCTCCTCCAAATGGCGCCCGCTAGCCGCTACGTAAGTCCGGAAGTGACGTCCTCATTTGACTGTCCGGAAGGTCGCAAATCGCAGTTACGATGAATCGCAAATTAGTTTTAATTAGTTTTAAAACATAGTTTAACGGCAACATAGTTTGCCGACGGGAAATAAATGAATACGCTCTCAAATGTGCCATCCGAGGCAGAGTCTGTTCGCCACGTTCGGCACACGTGATAGCTCGCTGCTCTCTGATTGGTTGAATCGTTTTTTGGACATAGCTCGGTAACTACTTCTGCGATTAATTTAAAACCTTGAAAAGGCACATCCTCGGGTCCCCAGCAATATACCTGGCAAGTTTCAAGTATATCGGACCGGTAGTTGTCGAGAAACAGCGGTCACATACATACAAACATACAAACATACAAACATACAAACATACACACAGAGATTGCTGGAATTATAGATAGATAATTCACGATGTATAACTTTATCAAACATTTTATAAATAAATACAAATAGTGATTGTTTTAATTTTGAATCTTCCTTTTTGTTCAAGGTCATTTGCAGATCTGTGAACACAATGTTGAAGCATTAATGGATGTTGCATGCCTTCTGCAACTGCAACCTGTGGTTGAGGCTTGCAGTGACAATCTGGCCAAGTATTTGCAACCTTCTAACTGCCTAGGAATCAGAAACTTTGCTGATGCACATGACTGCAAGGCGCTTTTCACAGTTGCACACCTCTACACAATGGTGAGTTGTGTACACTACAGCGGAGGTGGATATTTGAGATGTGCTTGATCTCCGTTCCATCTCCTGAAACCCAACCACGTGGGGAGATAGCAGCCAACAACTTACACACACACACACACACACACACACACACACACACACACACACACACACACACACACACACACACACACACACACACACACACACACACACACACACACGTGGATACTTTGAGACCTGGGAGGGCTCCTTTCCACTTTCTGAAACCTGCAAATGGAGGTAATAACCAATGTGAGTCGTTAATATTGATATTATACCTACATGAGCCTTTTTTTTTCTTCCCCCCCCCCCCCCCCCTCCTGCATGGACGACATGTTTGGAAGATTTCCACACACTAAATTCAAATTGCTGTTGGAATTACAATTAAAATTGGCAGGCAGCCCATCTTGACATGTCAAATTAGTTGTTTGAATCTGCAGTTGTGGTTATTGCTTCACTCATTTTATGTAGATACAGCATTTTCATTTTATCTGCACAAAATGACTGAGATATCCACAACTTCAAATTCAACTAGATATGTGATTGCCAACGTTAAGCCTCCCCCGGCTTACTCTACATGATCGCCCGTGACTTACGCTTGGCCCACGATCCAATGATGGCTATCTTTTTTTTCAGCCCACCATATAACCTTGGCATTCAACATTTTGGGTTGCGGTGCAAATTGAGAAAATGTCACCATCTACAATCTATCTATAAAATTAACATCATGAAGATCATAGGAAAAATTATTCAATTACCATTTATGGTGTTTTTTATTTATTTATTATTATTATTATTTTTTTTAATGCCGACGAAGTCCACTGAGGCATTAGATTTTCAGGTTGTCCGTCCGGCTGTCAGTCCATCCGTCCGTTTGCGATGGGTTTTCTTTACCGCAATAACTTGAGAATAGCTAAATCGATCTTGGTCAAACTTGGTGCAGGTATGTATAATGGTGTAAAGATTAACTCATTAGATTTTGGCGTGAAGAGGTCAAAGGTCAGAGGTCATGTCAGGTTAAAAATGTGATAACTTGAGAACAGCTAAATGGATTTAAATCAAACTTCGTACGAGTATTATAATGATGTAATAATGTGGGTGGAGGCATATCGGTCGACGTCGCGATGTCAGAGTGTTGTTCTCGTTGTTAAATGTTGTAATTCGAAAAAAGTAGGTCAAGGACACGAATCAAATGGTACAACTTCCCTTAAGGCTCACGATTATGATGCAAAAACGTATTTGAAGGCCAAGTGGTCTTTGAGATTCTGCCTTAGCAGCAATTGAGTTGAGCAATGACAGACCTCTTATTTTTCAGACCGCCATTTGACCTTGACCTATAACTTGGAGGGGTATGGTGTCCACTCTAAATGCACCTTTCTCTATGCTATCAAGAGGGCGATTTCATTCCAATTGGACTATTACTTGAGTTGTGGTGAAAATGTATTTTTAGGTCCTGACCTTAAAAAACAAAACAAAACAAAAAAAAAAACATTTTGTCAACCCCACATACTTTCTGTTCACATTGATGCAAAATTTTCATTCTGAATGTCTGGGCACACATTCTGATAACACACACACACACACACACACACACATCCACATAGTAACACCCACATCTAGTAACACACACATAGTAGCACACACACACACACACATCGCAGCACACACACACACATAGTAACACACACACACACATACTAACACACATTTACACACACACCGGCACCGATCTTGTATAGCGAGATGCGTTTTACCTGACAAAGTTGAAAAAACCCAAAAAACAAACTAACACCAGAACGAGAATCGGCCTCGCTTAAATAAATGCATATATACACTTAGTTATATAATCGCAAGATATGGTAAATTTTGTCCGATTTCATTGCAGATTTGGACATTCAGTCTACAGCATCCAATCATCATATCCAGATTTTGATGATGTGCTTCAATTATGTGATGTAATGGTGTTTCCAAGGCAAGGCATGTTTGAGTAGGCCTAAACAAAATGGCGGCTTAAGAACCCAGCGAGGTGCAGTGGGCTGACCAAGATGGCGGGCCGCCATATTGATAAACAATCACATCGGTTTTTTTTCTTATGAGCACCTCGTTAATCATCTTCAAAATATGTTATAAACTACCCAAACTCCCAGTTTTCATCACTGCAATCTGTTGGAGGTCCAGGTGTATGCATGCAAAGTTTGGGGCAGCTTGGTTTCATTGTTTTGGAGTTATGGAGGAGACGGACAGACGGACGAACACTGCCTTTTATTATTACAGAAGATTATTTTATTATTATATATGTATATATTGTTAGTTTTTTAGGGTAGGGATGAAATACCGTATTCAACAGAGAATCGTATAAATTAGCATGCTTTGAGTGTCGGGAAGAAGAATAAGAAGAACCCACCCATGTATCTAAGTAGTGTGGAATGTCCGGGTAAGATCTTGTGTGGCGCCATACGAGGGGTGGAGCTATGCTAATTACGTAGGGCTTAAGGATAAAACCCAGTGTGTAATTGCCCTGTGATTTCCCCCCCCCCTTTTTTTTTTTTACCCTCTCCTGAGTAGAGGGTATTGCATTTGAGTCCGTTTGTCTGGTTGTCCACACAAAATAAATATGATTTTCTCCGCAACCGTTAGTCCGATCGACAGGAAATTTTCAACATAGGTGCAACTCCACCTGTATAATTTTTAAAATCATAATTATGATGTCATAGGTCATGTGGTTCGGTCGCCATCTTGGAAAAACCCAAAAACCTTGCACCTCTATATCTCCGAAAGCGCTGAATAGAAAAAATTGAGAAATGGCTCATTGTAAAGAACTCTCCATGGGGAATAAAATATGTTAATGATTAATTAAACGAGAAGTACATGGAGAAGAGGAAGAAGTTGTTTCTTGGGATTGTTGATCTGGAGAAAGCATTCGATAGGGTTCCATGCGAAGTATTGACATGGGCATTGAGGAAGTTAGGAGTGGAGGAATGGTTGATCAGAGTCGTGATGGCAATGTACAAAAGAGCACGCACAGCTGTAAGGACGAAGGATGGGAACAGTGGTGAGTTTGAGGTGAAGGTGGGAGTGCATCAGGGGTCGGTACTAAGTGCACTACTATTTGTAGCTGTGATGGAGGTGCTGGCTCAGAACGTAAAGGAGGGTTTACCGTGGGAGTTGTTGTATGCAGATGATCTGGTGTTTATTGCGGAAAGTGTGGATGGACTGAAGGAAAAGATGAACAAGTGGAAGGAATGTATGGAGACAAAAGGTCTGAAGGTGAATATAGGGAAGACGAAGGTGATGGTAAGTGGTAAAGCATGTGGTGCGGTGGAAAGAACTGGGAAGTGGCCATGTGCTGTGTGCAGGAAGGGTGTCGGAGTGAACTCCATTCAATGTGCAATGTGCGCTGAGTGGGTTCATCAAAAATGTAGTGGTCTGAGAGGGTCATTGACCAGTGTAGCAGCTACATTCAAATGTAAGGTGTGCACAGCGGGAGCTGCAGATGGAGGAAATGTTGAGTTGGATCTTGGAGACGGCGTGAAGCTGGAAGGTGTGAAAACATTTTGCTACCTCCGAGACATGCTGAATGGAGAAGGTGGATCAGTTTCGGGAACTGAGTGGTGTGCTGATGAGGAGGGGAGTGTCGTTGAAGCTGAAGGGAAAGGTGTATGCTGCATGTGTGAGAAGTGTTATGATTTATGGGAGCGAGACATGGGTAATGAACGTAGAGCAGCAACGAAGGCTGGAAAGGGTGGAAATGCGAATGGTTCGGTGGATGTGCGGAGTATCGTTGAGAGAGAGGAAGACAAATGATGAATTGCGAAAGATGATGGGAATAGAGCCTGTGATTGATGCTGTGAAGAGGAACAGGTTGAGATGGTTTGGTCATGTGTTGAGGAAGGATGAAAGTGACTGGTTGAGAAGAGTGATGGAAATGAATGTCGAAGGAAGTTGAGGGTGGGGAAGACCGAGAAAGATTTGGCTAAAGATGGTGGAAGAAGAAATGCGGGCGAGGGGGTTAACAAGGAGAGATGCAGAAAATAGGGCAAAATGGAGAAGATTGTCATGGGGACCGCAAGGCTAACCCCCGCTCTTGCAGGGAAAATGGCCTTAAAATGCATGTTGTTGTTGTTGTTTGTTGATGTCATAGGTGCCTCCAATATGACATCATAATTTGATAAGTATAAAACTTTATCTGATGAAGATGAAATTTCTTGAGCATCATGTCGGCATAAATTGGTGGAGAAAAAAAAAATGATGTCATCGGTGATGTGGTTCGGCTGCCATATTTGTTTTAACACAAAAGCCTTAAAAACCACTGAAAATACATCCTGGTGAGGGTTTGCAATCTGATTGCTGTTTTTCTTGTTATTGCATCAAAAAGGGCCTGCATTACAACAACTATAACAAATGGACTCAGTCGCTCACAGCACCACCAGGCGCGACAAACCCGGCACATTTTCCGATCGTACCAGTCAAGCCCCGTCTCATGGCCTTCGACATCATCCGAACATTCCGGAGGAGAGATTAGACTCCGCCCTCCGACGAATCGTAACGGGAAGGCCACGCCCCGGCCTTTGTGATTGAGTAGCGCTCCGTGATTGGACAGAGTGTGACGTCATCGTGGAAAATTCGGGAGAGCAGGAAAAAAGAACGTGGTCTCGCCATTCTGTCCCTCTCTCTCCATCCTGGGGCCGGTTGGAGGTTGCCGCATTTCTTCCTTGTTCCAGCTTGGTTGTGGGTGTGTGCTTTTGGGAAAGGGCTAGTGAGAAACAGCGGTTCGGAACAGTCGGAACTACAAGGCACAGGATCGACGTTGGCGGTGGACTGGGTCCACGTCGTGTTTCCTCTGGACGTCGAAGAGCGCACTCCGTGCCATTTTGTGCGTTTCCCTCATGGTGGTTTGGAGGTGACGAGCGACCAGCAAGCCTTACCAGCTATTTGGGGATGCAAAGCTGAGTGCCGGCCGATTACCAAAGCATTATTTATTTATTTTTACTTAAGTTTTCTCCTGGTTTGTATACGAGTCTGAGTGGAGACGTCTCAATTAGGAATTTTAGTTTTTACCTCACCTTTCATTGTTGCCTCACCACGCCACCACTGATGGTATGGTTCACCACTGATGGTATGGTTCATCACTGATGGTATGGTTCACCACTGATGGTATGGAGTCTCATAATGACTGGTTTATAACCGAAAGGTTTTCAGATTCACAAGTGTACATGCAAGACTCACTGCGTTGCCCTGATGAAGCCCCAACAATGGCGAAACCAGGTCGGTAACTGTGTTTTGTATACACTTGGACAGTATCTGAACTAAGATCTAAATTATGACTCACTGCTAGATGGCTCCTTCCGGAGCTTGGCAGGCAAGGCGTACTTACGTGGTGGTGTCACATCGTGCGCTCATTAGGTTGGAGAACGGAAAATTATAGATTCTGATTATACAGACTTGGCATTTAATATTGGAATATATTTTTTTTCTTGACTTGGGTTTACTTTCTGAACTCGGTATATCAATCTGGTGAGTTGCTTTTACGCTTTGGTGATTTCTTCGTTGAAAGAACCATGTCACTGATTGTCTGTCACAGCAAGAAGTCAAAAACAGGATTATATCACAGGTGGCGTGACAAAATGTACGGACAGGTACATTTGACGATTGGCTTCACAATTGGGTATATAAGGGTTGTTGCATTCTGTATTAGTGGAAAACAACTGCTGCACGTCTACAAAAGTTATTGCCGCTTCCCCTGGAGATGGTCCGTCAACTCGACAATGCTGTTTGTCATTTAGTGGTGGCTTTACGAAATTCCGGCATGAAACAGCGTGCTATTGCTCGGCAGTATGGCATCACTCAAGGTCAGGTGTCAAAGATCCTGAAATGAAATGCTCAGAGGGGTGTCCCTACTCCAATACCGAGGTCAGGACGTCCCCGCAGAACCACAAGGAGGGATAATCGCCAGCTGCACCGGTTAGTCCGCAATGGCCGTACCAAGTCAGCTAATCGGCTTAGGGCTGAGTGGCAGCAACTGACAAATGTGCCTGTATCCAGAAGGCTAGTCAACCAACGACTGGTTCAAGCAGGCTATCGTGCCAGGCGTCCCCTGAGAAAGCCACGTCTGACCAGACAACACCGCCAGCGCCGATTGCAGTGGGCCAGAGAGCACCGTCAATGGCAGCCAGGACACTGGAATCACGTGATCTTCAGTGACAAGTCTAGATTTCTGGTCTATCGTCAATATGGCCGCGTCCGAGTGCGCAGACAAGTGCATGAAGCCTACAACAAAGATTGTATAGTGCCAAGAGTCCAAGCTGGAGTTGGTGGGGTGACCGTTTGGGCTGCTTTTCATGCAGGGGGCAAAACTGACCTGGTTGTTCTGAATGGAAACCTGAACCAGTTCAAGTACAGGGTCATTCTGGAAGAAACATTGCTTCCATTTGCTCGTGCAGCCTTTCGCGGAAACTTTGTCTTCCAAGATGACAATGCACGGCCTCATCGTGCTCGCATGATCCAACACTTGCTTGCTGACCGCGGTGTAGAGCATATGGAGTGGCCTGCCAGGTCCCCGGATATGAATCCGATAGAGAACTTGTGGGCAGAATTAACGCGTCAAATCGACAACTTGGACCAGCAGCCTACCTCTGTGCGTGAATTGCAGCAGACTATTGCAGCTATTGTCACTGCATGGCAAGCGATTCCTGTCCAAACCTTGGCAAATCTCGTGAACAGCATGCCTCGACGTGTACGTGCTCTCCTGAATGCTCGTGGGGGTTACACGCAGTACTGAACTGTAATTGTACTGTCTGTAATCCCAGTCATAATTTAGCTTTTGTTTTTGTTGAATTTTTTTTTGGCTAATGTGCAAAATATTGTGATACTTCTGGAAAACGTACAGAAGTTTAACACAGTACTGTCCGTGAATTGAGTTCGATATCGGTTTACATCACTTTCAAGGATCAATTTATTTGCTTCGAAATGTCAAATGTGGTTTTTGTTTCTTTTAAAGGTCACATTAACAAAATCTAGAATAATTTCAACATAATTCCAATGAACTTTTGGTTCTAAGTCGTATTGAAAAATAAGTTCACCCCCACAAAAAAAATATTCCATATTAAATGCCAAGTCTGTATATAAGCCGTTGCGCAAAGCCCCCTAGAGGACTTGCAGCAAGAGGGCTACCGCGAGAGGACTAGTGCGAGAGGACTTGCAGCGAGAGGACTAGCGCAGAAGGTCTCGCTGATGAGAAAGAGGACTTGCACCAGAAGACTAGCGCGGAAGGTCTCGCTGATGAGAAAGAGGTCTTGCACCAGAGGACTAGCGTGGGAGGACTTGAGGACTCGCTGGTGAATGGAGCACTCGCGCGCACTGACCAACCCAGAGGAATCGTTGATGCGCAGGAGTTGAGAGCGTCCAAAGAACATCGAGAGATACGCGGGTGAAGCAAGTCGCATATGAACCGAAATACGCGCTTTTATAAAGTGACGCTCAGTTGAGCTTTAAGCCGAGCTGTGTACAGTGCCTTCAGTTACGCGAGTGATAACGGCTGTGTAACCGTCAGCCGCGCTGAGACGCACACTGTCCCTTATCCCTCGTCGGCTGCCTTTGTTCGGGAAACGCGCTACGAGGTTCCTTCCACTGCTGCTTTCCATCTTCGCGGGACGCACGAGGACCGTGGAGACCCGGATTTGGCCGATCCTGAACGACCACGTCGACGCGCCTGGCTGGGGCATCAATCCATCTGCAATTCCCTGTGTGAGTGTGAACGGGCACGTGTCTGGGATTTAAGATAAGACTGTTTAAGTGCTGCTCTGTGCCTCTGCGTCCACCGACTTGTATATTCATGTGGGAATAATTAAACCTGTGTTCATCCTTTCCTGATTCGATCGTACCTGTGATTTCCTCATTGACTAAGCGTGGTACGAGTACAACCGCTCCAATCGGGTTCCATATCTAGGTAACTGCGCAGACCACGTGTACGCAATCCGCTCGGCGTACTCAAATCGCACGTGGTTCGTGCGAGGCTTGCTACCTCGTTTCCGTGGCGGCGCGGGTACTTAGGTACGAGCGAGAATTGGTCCCGAAACCCTACTTCGCGCTCACCCGGAAGGGGCGTTTCAAGTCTCGGTTCCGCCAAGCCTGGCAAGACCAAGGGGCCTAATCCCCCCTTGGTTGGGGGTAAAGGAGGGCGGCGCAGAACCGTAACGAGTGGGTTTTGGAACCCTAACCAAATTGTTTTGGACGAATTGGCCCCAAAATTACGAGCGACCAAAATTTAGTTTTTAAGATCCAAAATGTAATTCGTACCATGGCTAGCCAAGACAGTCAAATGCCGGTGGGGGTAGAAGATGAGGTAGATGAAGAGTTAGAATCGATAACCCAGGACCCACAGGAAGAGTTGGTAGAAGAAGAGGAAATTGATGAGGGGCCGGCAGCAGGGGTAGAAAATGGCGGCGCCTCACATGTGGCGGCGAGAGCCGAGCCCGCGGTTCCAGGGTACATGCAATTCTTCATGGCGCAATTCATGGAAGAAATGAAAGAAATGAAGGGCGAAATTTGGGGACTAAATAATGACATGAATAAAATAAATCAAAAGATGGATACCCAGGGGAACAAATCCACCAAGGAAATTAACAAAGTGGGTGTTCAAATGACTAAGCAAATCGAAAAAATGATGGCAGCATCAAAGAAAGACATTTAAAAAAGCAGGGAAGGACATCAGGCGCAGGTTGAGTGAGGAGGTAGCATTGGGACACGACGAGGTGACGTGGTGTGAGAACGCGTGGAGAGCGAGCTTGAGCGAGGCGCAGCTAATTTGACCAGGAGTATAGAAATAGCGACACGGGGTGTAGAAAAACAGACGATCGGCGAATTGGAAAAAAATTTTTGTGGGTGCCGACGGTCGAGGTAGAAAAAGAAATAGTTCGAATTGAAATTGGGGCCGAAGAGACGGCAGAGTCAGAAAGTATAGCACAGAGGGAAGAAATGGAATGCACACAAAGTTCGTGTTCACATCGTAATGTCGTGCTTGCTAACCCCAATAAAAGTTTGCAGGTGTTGCTGCCGGAGAAGAAGGTCCCCAAGGTGAGAAATAAAGGCGCGAATGTGTATGGCGCGAATGGGTTTTTGGCGCGCTTGGGATCGAGACGAAACTCGGGCGGTCGTGGAAGGTCTATTGTACGGTGTACGAGGGCGACTGGTGCGCGTGTGAGAGAAAAGTGTGCACCGGAGCGTGAGTGTGAGTGAGGAGAGTGTGTGGAGGAAGAATGCACACCGGGATGTGTGCGGCAAGAGTGTGAGGGAGAAGGCACACCGGACTGGGTGTGAGGATTGGGTGTGTGCAGGAGTGCACACCCGTGGGTGTTAGTGTGTAATGGAAGTGTGCGCGAGGGTGTGCGAGGATTCGGTGTGCAACAGGAGAGTGCACACCCGTGGGTGTTAGAGTGTGTGAGGGGTGTGAGGACACCTCGGTGTGCGGAGTGCGTCGCGAGTAATGAGGACGAGACTCGGGCATCGACACAGACTGGGGGAGTAGCGCGTAGGGGGACGGGTAGCCGACGTGAGCCCTCGGTGAGTTGTGTGCAGGAGGGACCGGCCGGGATCGGTAGTGCGGCGGTTTCACAAGAACCGCTGTGCCCGACCCGTGCCGGACCCCACCCTGTATGGTTGGTGCCGCGCTGTGCCGCGCTGTGGCGGTAAAGGCGAACGGCGAGGTTCAAGGGGAGGTAGGAGAGTTCGGAGCCGCGCACCTTTTCGGGTGCGGTGCTCCAACCATGGGTGGTTGGGCCATCGTGCGTGGGACCGTGAGGCACCGCGCAGAGATGGGCCCCTGCACCTTGGCCCATCCATGCCTCCTCCATTGGATCGAAAATGCCGGACGGACACCCCATACAGGCGACCAACCAACCGCATGGATCGCTCGGCCCGCCGAGGCCGAGCCATAATGACAATGTATTTCCACACGAAGAGGCTCAAGTGTAGTGGATGGATGGAAGTAGTGTTGGGGAATGGTACCTTACATGGAGGAATGGTGGTGCCACCATTCCTCATTCAGGGCCCATGAGCATTAGATTAGGGGGATGGCGGTGACAGGCACATGGGGGTGCCAGCGATGGTTACCTCCCTGAAGCACCGAAACTAGCCGAGGGAGGGCTAGGATAATTGTTCGGGATTCAGCAGACTGTAGAGGACATGAGAGTTAAGTAGTGACATTGTACTGTAGTGGGGACGTAGGTAGATTCGCTGGTTGTTAATGATGAAGGGAGTGCATAGTTTAACGAGATGATGGGGAACCACGAGTCTAAGGGGAAAAGCAGCTAGTTAGATGACGCTGTGTGTGTGAGGATTTGTGTATTGGAACAAATGGAATTGTGGGAGGAATTGTATCGAGCACAAGAGGTGTGCAAGATATTTGGTGAGTGGAAATAAGTAATGTGCGAGGAAAGAGGTGTGTGAGCACAAAAGGTGTGCGCGAGAAAAATGGTGCGAAATAAATGGTGTGTGAGAATATAAGTGGTGTGGAATAAAAGGTGTGGAATGCATGGTGCGAAGGAGTGAATGGGGGGGAGATGGACCCATTCATGGAAGCCTGGGGTGGGTAGTGTAGACCTAGGTAGTGGGCTTAGGTAAATTGTTTGGATATTGACACCTGTGGTGCAGGTAGTTGCCAAGTAGTGCTTTGGAGGGTGCATGAGTCGGTGAAATGGCTGGGCGTGTGGTTTAATTGGTGTGTATGGTTATTGGGGCACTCCACCACTGGTAGTTTGTCGGCCAGTTGAGGCCGCAGGTAGGCTCTGGGAGCCATTTAGGGTAGTTGTGAGTAGTGTTGGGTGGGGCCCGAGGATCCCAGGAGAGGACCCGGGTAGCCCAATGCCAAGGAGGGCATAAGGGGGTAAAGAGCCAGGAGGGGCCTTCCCCAGTTTAGTTAGTCACAGGAGCAGGTAAGCTCGGGTGGCGACTTCAGTGGCGGAGGTGCGCAGGTAGTTGGACCTGCTAGTGGAGCCACACAACCCAGCCCCAAAATTGTGCAAGGGCACAGAATGAAAAATTGGGGAGTGAGACCCAAATTCAAGGACACCACAGAGTGGTCAATGGGAATTCGGTTTTTAGAACCACATAGTTTAAAGATGGCCGATTGGCAGGGCACGACTCCGGGTAGTTTAAATAAGTGAATGTCAGTAGTATAGTTAGGAAGAGAAATCCTCTTCACGCCATCCACAGCCAGTCACCAAGGAGACGAAGCTCCACACCAAGGCTCTGTGAGACTGATTTGAGTAAGTGAGACGCATCATGACGTAATGATTGGCATTGTGTTTGTTCCATCTCTTCCCTCTTGGGAGGGATTGGAAGACGAATTTGGATGAGAGGGGGATATGGGAGACCAGACGTAGGGATGAATTTGTAAATACAAGGAAGGGCTCGGGTAGTGTAGCCGACGTTGGGGGGTACGAACGGATAGGGACGAGCCTGCTCTGCTCGCTCTTCCGTGCCCCTCATGCTGCATTACCTTGTATTTTTGTGTACCTCTGCGCACTTTCCGCTTTGCTGGTGGTGCTTTGTCTCTCCCCCCCACCCCAGGACCAATTTTGGAGGTGGAGTGGTGCAGCACCAGCGACCTTTGCAGCATCCTGCTGCACTTTACCACATCTGTGCAGCACCCCTGCTGCACGTTGCTAAACCTGTGCAGCCGAATTGTGTGGCACTTTGCTGCCGTATCCTTTGTTATAACTTTGCTGCACATGTGCAGCACTTTGCTGCCACAAACACTTCTTTGCTGCCACAAACACTTTGCTGCACCACATACACATTATGGACCACACGTTTTGTGGCCTTGCACCTCTGCCGTGTAGCACCTTGCTGCAGCACCACCTTGCATCTTCGGACCACTTGTTTTGAGTGGCATTAATGTCGCGGTCGGACCACATAGGGTTGGCCCTGCTTGGCCATGAAATAAAACGAACACGTGTTTTGTACATTTTTATTATTGGTGTGCAAGGGACAGGAAGAATTGTAAGTCTTATGCACACAAGATGCAAGAAGCAAGCAGCAAGTGTCATGAACGTTTTGAGTGTGTTTTTGTGTATTTTGCTGTGCTTTCTCTTCCCCTCCAATCTTCTTTCCAAAAAGGACAAGTCCTGGGTCATAGAACTGTAAATAAGGTTAGGTTTTGTGCTTGTATATAAAAATGCTGCCCACCGGCTCTATGTTTAGTTTGAGAACAATTCCGGATTCGGTTAATTGTGGGCGTGATTCTGTTAGCTACTCAACGCAGTAGGTGGGACATATTTAGTGCTTTAAAACTGTCGTATACATGGGTTAGAGTAAATGTTAGGGGGGAACCACACCTATATGTCACATGTAGAAGTAAAAGTTAGTTCCCAGATCTTTCTCAAAACCGGTCGTTCCAATTTTTGTAGGTTCGACTCGGGGACGAGTCTGACTAGGGAGAGGGGGTAGTGTTGCGGTTTTGAGTTTGTACAGTCAGTATAATAAAGGTTAAAATTGCCCCCTCATAGTTAGTCACACAAGCAACATGTAGCCTCATTTGTGGTATAGTAATTTCATTGTATTTGTGAGCTTAGTCCTTTTCCTAGGTTAGTTCTGCATTGAGTAGAGTCAGGAGAATAGGCCCTATTTCTACCGACTTTCCAGCTTCCCTAGCTTCATGCCCCCTTTGCGCTGACTTTGGTTCATTTTGGGCGAATTAACATGAGGCAGGCCTAGGAGGGTTGGGGCGGAGCCGAATGAGGGGCGGCAGAGAGCTGGCGGTAAGCACGAGCCACCAATCAGGGCTCAGAGGTGGTGGCGGCGGCGCTGCGTCACAGGGCGTGGTGAGGTTTGAGGGGGTTCGAGAAGATTCGGGGGCGCATCTATATTAGCCATTGCGCAAAGCCCCCTAGAGGACTTGCAGCAAAAGGATGAGTGCGAGAGGACTTACAGCGAGAGGACTAGCGCGAGAGGACTTACAGCGAGAGGACTAGCGCGGAAGGTCTCGCTGATGAGAAAGAGGATTTGCACCAGAAGATTAGCGCGGAAGGTCTCGCTGATGAGAAAGAGGACTTGCACCTGAGGACTTGAGGACTCGCTGGTGAACGGAGCACTCGCGCGCACTGACCAACCCAGAGGAATCGTTGACGTGCAGGAGTTGAGAGCGTCCAAAGAACATTGAGAGATACGCGGGTGAAGCAAGACGCGCATGAACCGAAATACGCGCTTTTATAAAGTGACGCTCAGTTGAGCTTTAAGCCGAGCTGCGTACAGTGCCTTCAGTTACGCGAGTGATAACGGCTGTGTAACCGTCAGCCGCGCTGAGACGCGCACTGTCCCTTATCCCTCGTCGGCTGCCTTTGTTCGGGAAACGCGCTACGAGGTTCCTTCCACCGCTGCTTTCCATCTTCGCGGGACGCACGAGGACCGTGGAGAGCCGGACGGGGCCGATCCTGAACGACCACGTCGACGCGCCTGGCTGGGACATTAATGCATCTGCAATTCCCTGTGTGTGTGTGAACTGGCCCGCGTCTGGGGGATAAGATAAGACTGTTTAAGTGCTGCTCTGTGTCTCTGCGTCCACCGACTTGTATATACGTGTGGGAATAATTAAACCTGTGTTCTTCCTTTCCTGATTCGATCGTTCCTGTGATTTCCTCATTGACTAAGCGTGGTGCGAGTACAACCGCTCCAATTGGGTTCCATATCAAGGTAACTGCGCGGACCACGTGTACGCAATCCGCGCTGCGTACTCAAATCACACGTGGTTTGTGCGAGGCTTGCTACCTCGCGGGTACTTAGGTAGGAGCGAGAATTGGTCCCGAAACTCTACTTCGCGCTCGCCCGGAAGGGGCATTTCAAGTCTCGGTTCCGCCATGCCAAGCAAGACCAAGGGTCCTAATCCCCCCTTGGTAGGGGGTAAAGGAGGGCGGCGTAGAACCGTAACAATATGTATATATGTATGTATATATATTGTTACGGATTCATCACTTCTGTCTGTGGTTGTCATCCACGAGAAGCATTTTTAGTTTCATGTACTATTATTGTTGCAGTTTGAGTGTGAAATGGAGATAACTGTCTTCAAAGGTAAAAATAATGTCTCAGAAGGAAAACGAGATGGGTGAGGGAGAAACCTGAAGAAGAAGAGGCGGGAGAGCGGATGGAGTGAGATCAGGAAAGGAAGGCCTATCTGCTTCGAGGTGTCGAGCGGACGCTGGTGGACATTGGTCACGAGCGAATATTGGTTTCCCCGGGAAAGGGATTCCTGTGACAGTGTCGTTATTGCTGTGGCAAATAAACCTGCGTGATGGGTTTTGCTTTTGGTTCCGAAAGTGAATCATCGCTGGAGAGCAAGTCCGCCTCCATTACCGGCCCGTCTGCCATGTCACCTCGCACCAGCCATTTCACCTCGCACCAGCCCTTCGCCTGGTTCACGTGTGTCGTGGATTTCACTTGGGAACTCGCGGTTCTTCGCGGTTCTCCGCTTGGGAACCGCTGATCGTTCATGTCAGCGTCATTGGTGAACCGAAGGTGTGAATTCCCAGTCGCCTTTTGGGTGAACTTTTACCGGACCGACGTCGGCCCGACACCTCACCAACCGGCTCGTCTGCAGCATCGACTGTTAGCCGTTCTGGGTTCAGGTCTCAGTACGACCTTTTCTTGTGATCGTGAGAGCCAAGGGGATCGACTTTGGCCTGGTATCGTGACACTGACTTTGGGGGATGTTACCGATTGCTCACGTGGGAATACCGTGAGTTGTTGATTCAGGAAATTGGTGGTACCATCATAGAAATTATATGGTGTTTGCTGTGCAAGTGAGGTTTTCTTGTACGTGCGTTACTTATTATTGTGTGGTTTTAATACAACACTTGGTTTTGGTAACAATTGATTGGTGTGGTTTCTCCATTGGTCCTTGGCACACATAATAGCACATCTTTCTGCCGTGACTCCTTTCGGGGCTCGGAGGTACACCGTGGCGGGGGTTCGGGGAGGAGCATGTAACTATATATATATATATATATATATATATATATATATATATCTATATATATATATATATATATATATATATATATATATATATATATATATATATATATACATATATTATATACATACATACATACATACATACATACATACATACATACATACCATTCAGAAAGTATTCATACCCCTTCACTTTTTTCACATTTTATGTTGCAGCCTTATGCTGAAATCATTTAAATTCTCTTTTTTTTCCCCTCATCAATCTGCACTCAATACCCCATAATGACAAAGAGAAAACAGGATTTTAGAAAGTTTTGCAAATTTATTAAAAAGAAAAAACTGAAATATCACATTTACATAAGTATTCAGACCCTTTGCTATGACCGAATCTTGTTTTTGTCTTGTTTCCGAATCACCGAATCTTGTTTCACAGTCAGAGTCCTTTAGGTGCTTTTTTTGTAAACTCCAAGCAGGCTTTCATGTGTCTTTCACTGAGGAGAGGCTTCCGTCTGTTCTCTCTGCCATAAATCCCAGATCGTTGGAGTGTTGCAGTGATGGTTGTCCTTCTGGAAGTTTCTCCCATCTCCACACAGGATCTCTGGAGCTCAGCCAGAGTGACCATCGGGTTCTTGGTCACCCCTCTTACCAAGGCCCTTCTCCCCCGATTGGTCAGTTTGGCCGGGCGGCCCGCTCTAGGAAGAGTCCTGGTTGTTTCAAACTTCTTCCATTTAAGAATTATGGAGGCCATTGTGCTTTTGGGAACCTTCAATGCAGTAGAAAATTTTTTGTAGGCTTCCCCAGATCTGTGCCTCGACACAATCCTGTCTCTGAGCTCTGCAGGCAGTTCCTTTGATCTCATGGCTTGGTTTTTGCTCTGTTATGCATTGTCAGCTGTGAGACCTTATATAGACAGGTGTGTGCCTGTCCAAGTCATGTCCAATCAATTGAATTTACCACAGGTGGACTTCAATGAAGGTGTAGAAACATCTCAGATACAAAACAATCAACATGCATTTTAAGGCCATTTTCCCTGCAAGAGTGGGGGTTGGCCTTGTGGTCCCCATGACAATCTTCTCCTTTTTTACCTATTTTCTGCATCTCCCCTTTTTACCCCCTTGCCGCATTGCTTCTTCCACCATCTTTAGCCAAGTCTTTCTCGGTCTTCCCCGTCCTCTACGTCCTACATTCATTTCAGAACATCTGAAATGAATGTAGAATGAATGAACATTTCAGAACAAACATCTCAAAGATGATCAAGAGAAATGGGAGGCATCTGAGCTATATTTCAAGTGTCATAGCAAAGGGTCTGAATACTTATGTAAATGTGATATTTCAGTTTTTTCTTTTTAATAAATTTGCAAAACTTGCTAAAATCCTGTTTTCTCTGTCATTATATGGGGTATTGAGTATAGATTGATCAGGAAAAAAAAGAAGAATTTAAGTGATTTCAGCATAAGGCTGCAACATAACAAAATGTGAAAAAAGTGAAGGGGTCTGAATACGTTCTGAATGCACTGTATATATATGTGGGTGTGTGTGTATATATGTGTATATGTAGATATAGATGTAGATATTGTAAGACATGCCAATTGTTTTTCTATGATAGTAGGCAGTGCCATCTTTTAGGCAGACATTGTAATACTCATTTCGGAGATTATTTTCTTTTTGAGTCATTGTTGAGCAAAATTCTGATTCTACTCTGACTATTCCTCAGTGTTCTTTTATTCAGCCAAACAAATGATGGTATGAAAGGGTGAATACAAGTCACTGCAGATCCTGGAAAATCTATTGCCTTTTTAGTGAAGCAGTCAAGGCTCTTGGCTTTGAATGACACGTTTTATTAATGATGTACTTGTCACTAGGAATTTGAGTGGTGTAAGGGAGAGCTCTTTTAACTGAAAGATATCCTTTGTAAGTGGTTTTGACACATCGGTCACCAGTACAAGTGGCTGCTACTTTAAACCAGAACATTGTGCATCGCTAGTCCAATATACTTTTTTTTTATGTGCACTGCAGCTCAGTTGAGAGTTTAGAAGGAAAGGGTATTTATTGCAGATAATGATTTTGCAAAAAAAGATTTCATCTGTTATTGTGGAGATGGATGCTCCACAAAAATGGGTTGCAAATGGATTGTATTGAGGTTCAACTGAATGCTAAGTGAAGCTTTTTCTTGTTTGCATACTGGAGGTAATCTATTTATCTAATCCAATGCTTCAAATGGATTGTGATTTTTACAGGATTATTTTGTGGAAGTAACCAAGCAAAGCGAATTCTTGTTGCTTCCGGTTGAGGATATCCAGGAATTTCTGAGCAGTGATGATGTGAATGTGCCCAATGAAGAAACCATTTTTGAGGCTCTTGTGGCGTGGGTCTCTCACAATCCTGGTCTCCGCGAAGCGCACCGAAGCAATCTCCTCTCTCGTGTTCGTCTCCCACTTGTCTCTCCACAGGTATGTTGTGCTTGAAAACCAGTGATGCATGTTTATTAAAAACAAGTGTTTGTGAAAGTGGAAGAGGATGCCTGACATGTTTGCATTCACTTGTCTGATTAAATCTCTCCTTTTACTGGCTCTTCCCCACAGCTTTTTTAAGGGATAAAAGCTTGGGGAATTCCCTAATTAAATGACTTGTCTGAGTTTCAACCAGGGACTTTTAATTATTCATGAAGTGACAACACTTGCACTTATTGGAACACTTAAATATCAGGACCAAAAATCTCTGCGAAACTTAATAACTGATTTCCCTTTCCCCACCATTGAGTACTGAATTGACCTCTACATTCTGTGTAAAAATCTACATTGAAGAGATTGGACAAAGATTGGGAGATTATCGATGTAAAAAATAAATAAAAATAAATAATCAACACCATAAAGCTCTCCATCGGTCGAGATGGATACTGTCGCGCGGACTCTTCGGTTAAGACCAGGGACTGCAGATGGACCAGAACGGCTTTAATGGAGGCGACGACCAAACACGGATTCGGCTATAAAACGCGGGAGGAAGAAGGGAAGTGGAAGCTGCGGTAAAAGCGCATACCTGTGGAACAAACTCAAACAAAACCATATTTGTGGGGAATGAAAAATAATACAAGGGTTTATTGTAATAAAAGGTGGGGACAGGAAAACACAATACTAAATAAAAGTCCTAAGTTGGGATCACACACACACCTCACTTCAGAAACAAGAAAGGAATGAGTTACGAAAAGAATTGTCTCGTCGTGTAATGCAAAATGTTCTGTGGGTGCGGCCTTATCTCGTATGTAGTCTTGTCCGTCGACGTCCCACGCGGCTCCCTCCGTCCGCCTCCGAGCACCAATCCAAAAGCACCAAAAGCACCACGCGTCCAACGCAGGCTAGCGAGCTCCACACAAGGTTGGTCTTCAACACGAGGCACAAAGGGACAGGCACGGAGAGATTGCAGGAGGAGAGAACAGCGTCGGGGAGAGTTACAGAGCCGACAGGAATCGAAGCCAAGCGCAGCGCGAAGCACGATCCAAGCCACGAGGGAAGAGAAGGATCCAAGTCGAGCACGAACCGGGCGAAGAGAGCTAGCTTCAATGTCGTCTCTGAGAACAAGCTCCTGAATCGGTCCAGCGCCCCCTTATATCACTTCGCCTGGTGACGTCAGACCGAAGCTTCTCGTCGTTCCCCGAACGTTCCAGCATCTTTCCTACAATGAATCCCCTTCTCCTCAGTTGCGTCCTCGTGCCTCCGGCGCTGATTGGCTGAGGTTCGCGCCTTCCGCGCCAACCAATCACTCGTTCCCTGTAGCGTGGTGATAGCTCGTGTCACTCTATGGTGCTAGGCCTGCCGGAGGTGTAGCTGGCTGCGGCCCATGCGGCAGTGCCCCGAACTGGCCTCTTGCCTGTTTCTTCCGAAGTCATGGTAAGGGAGGATAACTAATTAATGTGTGCAATAAAGGGCCGAGCCAGTGTTTATATGGGTGTGCGTTGCCATAAGGGACAAAGGTTTGATTACCAGGTGTGACGCACAAGAGCTGTTATCTTTAATCCCTATCTATCTAACACTCGAACATCCTGGTATGTTCACAAGCAGACATCTTAACCCGACAAACCGGACTAAACACATGGAACTTATTACAGGTAGATTCCCTATCGTGACAGACGAAGCATGTTACCTATTCAGATCTACCTGACTCTAGATATTGCTCTACCCTACCGACATAATACTTTCATCTTCCCATGTATTCTCCTAAATACATCTGTTGAATCTTCATGTGGAATCTTCCTTCTGAAAGTTGACGTGGGCAGAAATAATTTGTCAGTACATTGTTTTTACTGTTCGCTGATGCGCTGTAGTATCACACTGAGCATGGACTTCCATCTGATCATGAAGTATTTTTCATACATATCCCAAAACATTGGGCTTCCAATCAGCTTGAAGAAAACGGAGGTATTGTACCAACCATCACCAAATTGATTGTTCCACCTGCTATTTCTATGAATGACACAACCCTGCATGTGGCGGAAAACTTCACCCATCTCAACAGTACTATCTCCAGAAATGTCTGCATTGATGTTGAAGTGGCAAATAGAATAGCCAAAGCCAAGCTCTCTCTGCTTTTGTATTGCCCCACTGTGCAAAACCATGGAAGGAGATAGTGGTCACTTTAAACCAAATGCGGTCTACAATGCTGTGGTCATACCAACACTGCTGTATGCTCATGATACTTTGATTGCGTCTTTCAGACACAGGAAGCAGATGGACCAGTTCCACATGAAATGAATTTGGAACATTGTAGGCTTCAAGTGACAACATAAAGTGCCCAACACTGAGGTGCAAAAGATCTGTCTGGAATGGAAACATCCATATAGACTCAGCTGAAATGGAGGGTGGCTCATAGTACATGTGAATGATAGGATTCCCAACGCTGTCATCGACTCTCATCTTAAATGTGGTCATCACCAACAAGGGTGGCGAAGGCCATGGTATAGAGGTTCCCTGAAGGCAAATCTTGGGAAATGTGGCATGCCCATCATGGACTGGGCGAGGCTAGCATTAGACACAACTACTTGGAGAGCACACCCAAGGAAGAGGCTTCGCTTATTTTGAGCAACAGCATCTCGGGCTGGGCATTTCAGAAGACAAGGTGAGCTAGAAAGGGCAATTCAGCTCAACCAAACAAGCCAGTTTTTCCATGTCCTGAGTGCGTAACGCCCTGCAGATAGAGAATCTTCCTTTACTGCCGCACTCGGATGCACAATACATGAAAGAGAACTACCCATGAAATGGCTATCTTCAAAAATGAAGGGTCATCCGATGACTACGAGTTCTTTGTTGTCTGGTGTTTGCCTGTATGTAATTACGGTAGTTTTTGTCCAAAGTCAGACATTAACATTACAGTTTTAATTATCTTTACCCTCGCCAAAGGAGCGGGTATTGCATTTGAGTTCCTTTGTCTGTCTCTGTTTGTTTGTCAGCACAGAATAAATGTGATTTTTTTTTTCTGCATCCTTTGTTCTGATTGACAGGAAATAGGTGCACCTCCTCCTGTATAATTTTTTAATGATAATTATGACGTTGTAGGTCACGTGGTACGGGCGCCATTTGTAGGCATTGGTAGGGCGCCATCTTGGGAAAAAACGAAAAACTTTGCACCTCTATCTTAAACGCTGCATAGAAAAAATTGAGACGTGGCTCATTGTAAAGAACTCTCCATGGGGAATAAAATATGTTGATGATTATGTCATGGGTGCCTCCATTATGACGTTTTAGGGTCATAATTCGACAAGTACAAAACTTCATCCGATCAAGATGAAATATTTTGAGCGTCATATGGGGATAAATTGGTGGAGAAAAAAAAATTGATAACGTCATCGGTCACCTGTTTTGGCCGCCATATTCGTTTTAACACAAAAGCCCTAAAAAACAAAACACGTCCTGGCGAGGGTCTGCCATCTGATTACTCTTTCTTGTTTTTAAATGCCACTATAACAAAGCCCCATACATTAACTACAGCCAGTACCTTAATAGTGATGTGTCCCCAGCCCCACAAGCTATTAGTTGTGCATGTGCAACAAGGCTTCATCAACTGTTACGGATTCGTCACTTCCGTTGTGGAGGTTTGCATCCACTGTAAATATTTCCGATTCCATGTATTATTATTGTTGTGATTTAAAGGGAATAGATATTTCTAGTTTCAAAAGTTAATGTTAAAAGAAACAGGAAACCGGATCGGGAACCGGACGACAAACCGGAAGAAGACGAGGAGAAAGGAGGCGGAGCAAAAAAGTCGGACAAGAAGCTGGTTGCTTTGCGGTCTGGATCGAACGTTGTCGAGCAAGTCACGAGTGAACTTTGGGTTTCCTGGGAAAAAGGATTCCTGCGATAGAGTTGTTATCACTGTGACTGATCAATCTGTGTGTCAGGTTTGGCGTTGGATTCCGAGGAATCATCGTCGGGTCGTTGCATCTCGAGAACGAGCCGTCGGCCATTTTGACTCGCGCGCTTCACGCGCAAAACTTTCCTTGCTTCGTCAGCCGTTTCCACCGCTTTCAGACGTATCTGTGGTGTGTGTGTGCACCGAGGCTTTTGACGATTAATTTGCGGCTCGCCGACTGAACCGTGAAAGTTCATCCCTGGAGGGCGCCTGTGGATTTCCCAGTCGCCTTGAGTGTCCCTTGTGCAGCTTCAGCCGCGTGACCCTTTGCGCCGCTTTGGCCGCGTGCGCCTTTGTGCCGTTTTGGTGGCGTGACTGGGCCCGTCATCTGAACGGGATTCTGGTTTCAATTCGACATTGCTCTGGCGACCGCTGGAGGGGATCAACGTTGAGCTCGAAGACGGGAATATAGAGACATTGGGGAATGTTCTTTTTCCACTCACTTGGAGCACAGTGAGTTACCTTATACTAGCTGATGGTACCATCATAAGATGTATTGATTGTACTTTTGACTGCTATTATTGTTGTAATGTTATTCTTGTGTGATTTTTTTTTAATACAATATTTGTTTGTTGGTAACAATTGGTGTGGTTTCACTATTGATTTTTGACACAGAATAACACATTTTTCTGCCGTGGCTCCTCTCGGGACTCGGAGGTACACTGTGACCAGGGGGTCGGGGAGGAGCACGTTACACAACATTTTCGCATTTTAAAAATGGGTACCGTAATTGCAAGGTAAATTGTTTCCGATTGAGCGTCTTGGAAGAAAGAGTATTGACGTTGTTTTTTGAGGAAAGGTGCTAACTGCACTCTGCCTTCTTATGGTGTGTAGTACCTTGCAAACATTGAGTCACACCAACTGCTTGCTAATGACTTGGAGTGCCAGCGACTACTTGTGCAAGCCCTGAAGTATCAGCTTTTGCCGGAGCACCGAGATGCCACACATGGTCCAAGCACACACCCTCGCAAATCTACTGTGGGCACCATGATTGCAGTGGGTGGCATGGATGCCTCCAAAGGTGCAGTTTTATTTTTTAAGCATGATTTCTCTCGTGGTCTGCATTCTCAAATTTATTCATATATGTTAAGGAGAAATTGAGTTGGTAACTTAGTGATGAGGATTATTTTTTTATTTTTTTTACACAAGTCTATTTGAGCATAAATTGACAGCTCGAGTTCATATCCTGTTTAGTCTATTCTCTTGTCATTGTAATGTATGTAAAAGTAAATAATCCTTGGTTGACTACTCGAGCCTCGGCCAATATGTACATTTACCATGTTCATGTGGTATGTGCTTCACTTGAACATTTATAATATTATATATGAAATGCACTCTTCATCCCCCTTTGAACTGGTGCTGCTGCTTACCATTTTGCCTTACTACCTCTTCCACCCCACTCCCCACCCCCCCACTCCTTGCCATATTGATGTTTTGTAAGCCCTGATATTTGCATGTACAGGCTGTCTTGATCAATGGAAGTTTGAATGCTGTTTGTGCAGGTGCGACAAGCATTGAGCAGTATGACTTGCGAACGAATATGTGGACTCACCTTGGCAGGCTGAATGCACGGCGGTTGCAGTTTGGTGTTGCTGTGCTTGATGACAGGCTATACGTAGTGGGTGGACGTGATGGCCTCAAGACTCTAAACACCGTTGAGTGCTACAACCCTCGAAACCGCTGCTGGAGTGTGATGCCTTCGATGTCAACACATCGTCATGGTCTCGGTATGGGAGGTTATTCTTGCTTTTTTTTTTTTTCTTCTTTGCTTTCTTTACAAGATCGAGGCTTATGGAAGAGGGCAAGGTTGACTGCGGGTGTTGAATACAATAGGCAGGGGCATTAACAAACTGACAAAGAGAGAGGAGTAAAACCCTGTAACCTGCAAGTAATAGGCTGGGATAACGAGGTAATAAAGATGGGGAATGACATGATGTTGCATCACGCGCTTGAAGTCCTGAAGGGAAGAGTCCATGGGATAGATAGTTACACAGACTGGAAAAGTGAGTTGGAGGGGGTGGGGGGTTTAAAAAAAAATTATATATATTAGAGTGGTTCTTAAAAATGATAGTTAGAAAAGTCATGCTCCTAACACTTAATTTTTTGTTTGTATGAAAAAACCCTTGTGGTGATATTTTAAACCATTTGGACTAAATTTAGGGGTTGCACACGGAGTTTGTAATTCCACATATTTGACTCGCATAAATGTTTGGAGTTGATTATTTATTCTCCACTGCTATACTTGTGATTTTGACCATTACAGTTGACGATGACCTTGCTATGTACTGCACATTTTGAAGTTTTAAAGTTAATTTAATACTGCACAGCTGTTCTCTGGTGTATGCAGTTGCTCTCATTGAAGAGTACAATCGTCTCCTGACGAGGGATGAACAGCAAACCCAGTATCTGCTTCAAGTTGTGACAGAACATAGCAAGAGGTTTCCTGATTGCAGGAAATCGATGCTTATCGGGCAACAATGAGTGGCTGGCAACCATGAGTCACTGTGCAACCCCTAAAACTTGATGTATTAAAAAATATTTCACAGGCAGTTTTACCTCGATGCCAAAAAAATTAAAGGTTAGGAGTAAAACAATTCAATTTTTTTTGCCTCACGTAGCTAAGAACCACTCTAATATATATATATATATATATATATATATATATATATATATATATATATATATATATATATATATATATATATATATATATATATATATATATATATATATATATATACACACACACAGTCATCCCTCGCTATATCGCGGTTCACTTTTCGCGGCTTCGGTACATCGCGGGTTTTTCTCGCTAGTATATGTAAAATTATATCGCGGATTTTTCGCTATATCGCGGGATTTTGCGGTATAAATGTATTTTTATATACTACTATTTTAAATATTTTTGTGGTAAAATAAGCATTTTCTAGCCTAAAAAATTAAAAAACGTAAAAAAATAAGAAAAATACAGTTATTAAAACATATTACAAGAAATAAAATACTGTACATAGTGTACAGTAGAAGGAGAGACAAAGAGTCGTGCGTATGGAAAACGCAGATGCGGCAGCTTCCACTTGCGCTAGTTACCCACGTAATGGGTAATTGTAATGCTCTTTCTGGCTGTGCAGTACATTCATCATCGTCATCACCTTCATCGTCATCAGTACTGCACAGCTAATTCATCATCATCATCTTCATCACGCAAGTATGTAGTATTGAAGAGCCGGGGCTCTTGCTTGATACGGACGAAATGACGGGCAAGACACAAACTCGTCCGAGAAGATATTTATTCTCAAAACCAACTCGGGAACACTGTAAAGCCCGTTTATCGGGCTGCATTATAAAGCACAACCAGGAACCGAAACCGAAAGCCACGCCTCTCAAGCGTGGCGTGCTTCGGTGGTCACGTGATCAACAGGTGTAGCTGATTATACCCGCACGCGCGACACGCTTTGGTGGTCACGTGACCAGCCACTTGCGCCGCGGATCCCCGCCGGTGACGTCACCGGCTGGAGCAAGGAGATTCTGATGCTGGTCTTGCTTGGGGAACCCATGGGTCGCTACAGTATCTTCAATGGTGAGTACCCATTAGAATTTTATATGTTGTTAAAATTACGTATGTTTAAGAGTGTAAAAAGTGTTTAAGAGTATAGGAAGTGTTTATAAGAGTATGGGAAAGGTTAATAAGAGTGTGGGAAAGGTTAATAGGAGTGTGGGAAAGGTT
The DNA here is from genome assembly GCF_964187855.1 of Myxine glutinosa. Lineage (NCBI taxonomy): Eukaryota > Metazoa > Chordata > Myxini > Myxiniformes > Myxinidae > Myxine > Myxine glutinosa. The sequence goes on from NC_136264.1 coordinate 167,756,062, forward strand.
AATAAGAGTGTGGGAAAGGTTAATAAGAGTGTGGGGAGGGTCATAAAGCTTTAAAATATATATAAATAATAAAATAAAAATATGGTCGCTACTTCGCGGATTTTCGTCTATCGCGGGGGGTTCTGGAACGTAACCCCCGCGATAAACGAGGGATCACTGTATATATATATATATATTTAAGGTGAATTATAATAACAGATTCCAATAATGTTGTGCTTTCGATTCCACAAATCGAGGAAAAAAATAAAAAATTGTGCTTGGGTCACAATGTCCATCGGGGAGAGAAGTACTCGATTGAAGTTCAAGGGCCTGAACCTCTTTCAGTGGGTGTGACCACCCTAATTGAACTCCCAAGATGCTGATTGGAGGGTTTCTACTCTCACCTGGATTGCCATGTGGTTCGGGATTAATTAATTTGGCCGTGCGGCAATTTCAGCATGTTCATGGTTCTGAGGGGAATTTCATTATGCTGGAGGACTATAATCACAGTGCAAAATGCACGATAAGCAATTGGTTTAATAAATAACGGGGATGAGGGTGCAGGAAGTGAAATAAATTAAAATGTTAGTGACACCCAGTCTGCATGCTTGACGGAGGCAGTAATGGTCACAACAGCCATTCTATTCTTATAGTCACTGTTTATAGTCTCTCTCGAGGCTTCTGGCAGGGAAAACAACAACAAAATTCAGATGCCATGCCTGACATCTGAACAAAGTTTAAGGGCAATTGGGATACTTGAGGCTGGTGTAAGCCAGCGAGCAATTGCCCAACGTCTTGGTTGCTCACAGCCTGCAATGTCCAACCTGGCCAGGTGTTACGGTGAAACTGGAACTGTGAATGATGTTCCACGAAGAGGAAGACCACGGGTAACCACCCCAAATCAAGACCGCTGGATTGTGCTGCAGCATCTTCAATATCGTTTCCGCCCTGCGACGCAAACAGCTGCAGTGGCAAAAGGTCGCCACAACAACCGCATCAGTGTCTCTACTGTGCGGAGGCGCTTGAGAAGTCGGGGCCTGGTGGCAAGACGTCCTTGCAGAGGTCCAGTGTTGAACGCAGTGCATTGGCGGAACAGACTAAGATGGTGTCTGCAGCATCGCCGCTGGACACAGCCACCGTGGAGTACAGTCTTGTTCAGCGATGAGTCCAGATTTTGCCTCTATGCTGCTGATGGGCATCAACGGGTATGGTACAGAGGTGGGGAAAGGTATGCCTCCTGCTGTATTCGCCAGATCAATCGTTGGGGAGGACCCAGTGTGATGGTATGGGCCAGCATTTCCACCCGTTTCAGGACACCTCTGGTCGTCATTGAAGACAATCACATGAGTCCGTTATGTCAATGAAGTTTTGAGACCTCATCTGCTGCCATTTCTCCAGGCTCATCCTGACATTGCAGTTTTCCAGCAGGACAATGCTCGACCCCATGCTGCTTGCCTGACCACCAACTTCCTCCAGGAACAGGGTGTTGAAGTGATGCCTTGGATGCCTTATTCCCCTGACCTCAAACCCATTGAGCATTAATGGGATGAGCTTGGTCGACGTTCTGCATCGAGGATATCAACGCTGTCAATCGGCAAATGCTCATTCAAGGCTTGCAGGAGGAGTGGGACAGACTTTCTCAGGACCGCATCAGATGCCTGGTACAGAGCATGGGCCGGAGGTGTACAGCCTGCATCACAGCTCAGAAAGGACACACACGATATTGAGGAATGCTGTCATTCTGTCCTTGAAGAAGAAGAAAAAACCGAGAATGTAGGTGTGGAGGTTGAAAGAGGTGACAGTAAGGGAGGCATGAAAAGAAAGGCTGAGTAGGGTAGAGGATGATGTGGTTGAGCTTGAAGATGCAATGAGAGTCTGTTGGGAGCCGTTGGTGAGGTATGTGGATGGACAAAAGGACCACCGAGGCACTCGGAAACATGGTGGTGGGATGATGAAGTTGGAAAGAGGATTGACGAGAAGAGGAAGAAGTTCAAGGAATGGCAGAAGGCGAAGGGTACGGGAGCAGAAAAAGCAGAGCATGAAAGTTATAAGGCAGCCAAGAAGGCTGCAAAGAAAGAGGTAGCAAAGGCGCAGGAGGCATGTAGGAAAATGTTCGGAGAACGCTTGGATTCGGAAGAGGGTCAGAGAGCAGTATTCAGGATTGCAAAGCAGATAGCGAAAGAGGTGATGTGATGGGGGTGAGTTGCTTGAAGGACAAGTGGGACAAATCGTTGTGGACCCAGATGGAATTAAAGGAAGATGGAAAAGATATATATGGAAATGCTGTTGAGTACAGAGAATGAATGGGATGGCAACATGGAGAGTAACCCAGTTTTAGGACCGGCAGAGAAGATAACTGAGAAGGAAGTTGAGGAAGCGATAAAAGCAATGAAGAGTAGAAAAGCGGGAAGGCCGACGGGAGTTGTGGGAGATATGTTGAAGGCAGCAGGAAGTTGGAGTGTGAAGAGAATGACAGAGATCTGTAATCTGGTGGTGAAAGAAGGCCGCATTCCAGTGGATTGGGAATGGAGTACCCTCGTCCCTCTATACATGGGGAAAGGTGACCCTCTGGAGTGTGGCTCGTACCGAGTGATAAAGTTATTGGAGCATGGAATGAAGGTATTGGAAAGTGTTGGAGAGGAGGTTAAGGAAGAAAGTGAAGATCGACGAAATGCAGTTTGGATTGATGCCAGGAAGAGGAACGACAGACGCGCTTTTTATTGAGGCAGTTGCAGGAGAAGTACATGGAGAAGAGGAAGAAGTTGTTTCTTGGGTTTGTTGATCTGTAGAAAGCATTCGATAGGGTTCCACGTTAAGTATTGACATGGGCATTGAGGAAGTTAGAAGTGGAGGAATGGTTGATCAGAGTAGTGATGACAATGTACAAAAGAGCACGCACAGCTGAAAGGACGAAGGACGGGAACAGTGGTGAGTTTGAGGTGAAGGTGGGAGTGCATCAGGGGTCGGTACCAAGTCCACTACTATTTGTAGCTGTGATGGAGGTGCTGGCTCAGAACGTAAAGGAGGGTTTACTGTGGGAGTTGTTGTATGCAGATGATCTGGTGTTGATTGCGGAAAGTATTGATGGACTGAAGGAAAAGATGAACAAGTGGAAGGGATGTATGGAGACAAAAGGTCTGAAGGTGAATATCAGAAAGACGAATGTGATGGCAAGTGGTAAAGCATGTGGTGAGGTGGAAAGAACTGGGAAGTGGCCATGTGCTGTGTGCAGGAAGGGTGTCGGAGTGAACTCCATTCAATGTACAATGTGCGCTGAGTGGGTTCATCAAAAATGTAGTGGTCTGAGAGGGTCATTAACCAGTGTGGCAGCTACATTCAAATGTAAGGTGTGCACAGAGGAAGCTGGAGATGGAGGAAATGTTGAGTTGGATCTTTGAGACGGCGTGAAGCTGGAAGGTGTGAAAACATTTTGCTACTTCGGAGACATGCTGAATGGAGAAGGTGGATCAGACTCGGCAACGGTTGCTAGAGTGATATGTGCATGGAAGAAGGTTCGAGAACTGAGTGGCGTGCTGATGAGGAGGGGAGTGTCGTTGAAGCTGAAGGGAAAGGTGTATGCTGCATGTGTGAGAAGTGTTATGATTTATGGGAGCGAGACATGGGTAATGAATGTAGAGCAGCAACGAAGGCTGGAAAGGGTGGAAATGCGAATGGTTCGGTGGATGTGCGGAGTATCTTTGAGAGAGAGGAAGACAAATGATGAATTGCGAAAGATGATGGGAATAGAGCCTGTGATTGATGCTGTGAAGAGGAACAGGTTGAGATGGTTTGTTTATGTGTTGAGGAAGGATGAAAGTGACTGGTTGAGAAGAGTGATAGAAATGAATGTAGAAGGAAGTAGAGGATGGGGAAGACCGAGAAAGACTTAGCTAAAGATGGTGGAAGAAGAAATGCGGGCAAGGGGGTTAACAAGGAGAGATGCAGAAAATAGGGCAAAATGGAGAAGATTGTCATGGGGACTGAAAGGCTAACCCCCCGCTCCAGCAGGGAAAATTGCCTTAAAATGCATGTTGTCGTTTTGTTGTTGTCATTCTGTCCTTGACTGTTGGGAGTGTTGTGTCCATTCCTGTGTCATTTCATTTTGACTGTATTCAGGTGCATGCCTTTGTGTTGCAGTGCTGTGAATTTTGTTGCACCACCCTTTGTGATGATCATGCTTTTTGTTTTTTTATGTTTTTTTATTTATGATTGATGATCATGCAAACCTCTTGTTTATTGACATGTGTTTAGTAAAGCTAGCTGAACTTTACCTCTGTGTTCAAATATTTTTCGTTTTTGCATGGAGGATTTCAATGAGTGACCTTCTAAGGATTTGATAAGTTTATTTTGATGTTGAATATATATATATATATATATATTATATTGTTACGGATCTCGGCCGTCGGCGCTCCCCTTATCAAGGGGGGGTTAATCCCCTTGTCTTTTTATTTGGCCGACCCGAGTCCTGGGGGTTATAACGTCCTTCCCGGCGCAGCGTTAGGTAGGGTTTGTTATGCCTTGGGGTTCACTACTACCTAAATACTAACGCCGGCCGGAAATGAGGGAATAACTCCCGCTCGAACCACGGATACGATGGAAAATGCCGAGCGGATAGCAATCCGCGATCCAAGCTATTAACAGAGACTAAACCCGATTCTGAGCGGTTCCTACTCGTGCCACGTTTACCCAATGATAGAAAGGACGGATGCGATTGGATGGAGAGGAAACCAGAAGGCAGGAAGAACAAAGATGGGTTTATTTATTATATACAAGAAAGAAGAAGAGGAAACAAAAGAATGTCCAAGATAGGAAGAGGAAGCAGCAGCACACAGGGCATTCTTAAAACAGTCTTATTCTAATACCCCAGACAAACGTACACACTCACACGGGGATTGTAGATGGTCACCGGCTTGTCCAGGCTTCAGTCGGCTCCAGTCCATGCTCCGGACCAGCGGCGAAACCCGGCAGGCAGGTCCGCGTATAGTTGAACGCGACCGGACCTTATATAACGGGGGGAAGCTGGTGTCCTACGGCGTACGTAATAGATGCACACTTGTGCCAAACGCACCCTCTCCAATGTTCTCTTAATCAAGCGTGCCCTTCTTCTTCTCAGTCCTGTTCCATGCGCATTTCCCAAAGAGTCGTCTTACAACGCGCGTGCGCCTCCAACAAGTCTCGTACAACAAGCGCTCTCCCCTCAAAGTCCGTGAAAGGGCTTTGCGCTCTCTTTTTATATCTCTCCGCACGATCACTCCGCGGGCCCCAAAGCCATGCCTGTCGGTGATGTTACCTCAGCCCTGGTTGGCTGGTGAGGGCTTACCGGCTCCGCCTTTGACGGCTGGATGACGTGGCCACACCTTGTTCTTGGCGCTCCGCCTCCTTTCTCGGGCCTAACCACGTGGCTTATGGCGGCCTGAGCGAGCGCTAAGGCAGCGAACGCTGCTAACAAAGGTGCGTAACAAATTGAGAGAGCCATAAGGCACCGACTGTAGGGGCGCGTAATGGCGTCGCTTGGAGAGGGAGGTCGCAAAATGGACGGAATGGGGACCTACTCTTATTTGGTTGACACAACGCAGACACAACTATTGGAAACACGGCCTTATCTAAAACACATACTAATGAGATAACTGAAGTCCTATGGTGGCCTACGTGCTGCTTGTGGCCTAACTAGGGGGTGCAACCTTTAACCTTTTAATAATGGGATATTTACAAGAGTGCGGGTTCTAAAACCGCAACTATATATATATATATATATATATATATATATCTATATATATATATATATATATATATATATATATATATATATATATATATATATATATATATATATATATATATATTGTTACGGACACGACTTAGATGTTATGATGGGCCGAGCGGAATGGCCGCCGTGTTCGCACAGTTTACCCGATTACACTCGAACGTTGGCCGAATCGCGCTACGCTAGATCAATGAAGGAAAGGACACAACGGCTGGGATTAAGGCAACGACACAAGGGGTACAGTTCTCAAGACCTCCGGAGGAGGATATAATATTGGTTATGCAGAACGGTTAGATTACACGGCAAGAGGTAAAGCACAGCAAGATGGGCACTTAGACACAGTCTTATCTTATTCCCGACAGACCACAGACAAACGGGACAAGACTGACTCACACAGGGATTGATGGCAAGGAAGGGCAGGCAGTCGATAGCTCAAGGTGCACCTTGGCTCAGGGGCAGAATCGACCCGGTCCGGTCTAGAGATGCGGGGAGGTATCGTCGCGCTGGAGGTGGCGTCCTTTTCTCTCCAAGCTGAGGCGCATCTGACGTCACCTCCCTCTTCCTGCGCATGTCCAGCGGGGAGTGACATGCCCTCGGCTCGTTAGCTCCGCCCCAGATGGAATCGGTCCGCCGCTTCTTATTGGGTGCGGGGGGTTACCGGGCTCCGCCCTTGACGAGGAGCTGACAGTGAGCCCCTGCGTGGTAACCCCGTCGGAGCACATGTTCAATGGCGGCTAACCAAGCCGGAGTGAGGACGCACACTCCCCGCGCCGCCGCCGCTGTTGTTGTTGTTGGTGTTGTTGTTCCATGAGGAAGAGATGCGGGGAGGTATTGGGAGGTCCTAAACTTACTAATGGTGCCATACAATCACATTCTGGTGCAACGAAGAGTCAGAATTAATGGAAACGAGTCCTTAACTGACATAGACTAAGAATAACTAGCAAGATGTCCTATAGTTGTCTACGTGAGATGCGGTGAACCTGGGTGCGACATTTAATGGGGGAAATAGGGGAAGGTCGGGGCTACAGAGTGTTGTTTACAGAAAATGGGACGAGGGAATGGGGGATTGGGGATAGTTGGGAAGTATTGGGGAAATAGGGGAATATTTACAAGCGGATATGGATGGAGGCCAAATCCCATATCCGCAACAATATATATATATGTATATATGTATATATATGTATGTATATATATGTATATGTATGTATATATATGTATATATATGTATGTATATATATGTATGTATATGTATGTATATATATGTATATGTATGTATATATATGTATATATATGTATATATATGTATGTATATATATGTATATATATGTATGTATATATATGTATATATATGTATGTATATGTATGTATATATATGTATATATATGTATGTATATGTATGTATATATATGTATATATATGTATGTATATATATGTATATATATGTATATATATGTATGTATATATATGTATGTATATATATGTATATGTATGTATATATATGTATATATATATATGTATATATATGTATGTATATATATGTATATATATGTATGTATATGTATGTATGTATATGTATGTATATATATGTATATATATATATATTGTTGCGGATCTGCTGCCGGCCTTCTCCCCTTACCAAGGGGGGATTAGTCCCCTTGTCTTTGACTGGCCTGGCGGGACCTGGGACCTATGAAATCCCTCCCGGACAGCGCGAAATAGGGTATTAGGACTAAAGTTCGCTATTACCTAATTACTCGCGCTGCCCTGAAACGAGGAAATAAGCCCCGCACTAACCACGTGTGTTGAGACGCCGAGCGGTGCGTATGCGCGATCCGTGCTGTTTATATGGTGAACCCGGTTCTCACGGTCTTATTCGTGCCACGCTTAGTCAATGGTGAAATCAGAGGCGATCGAATTGGAAAAAGGAATAACAGGTTTATTTACACTATACAATGATTCCAGAAAAAGGGGACACAGTGCAGCCTTAGACAGTCTTACTTAATACCCAGGACAAACGGGCCCATCTCTCACACACACACACTCACACGGGGCTTGCAGCTGCAGGAGTATGGTCCGCACGTCCAGGGATGGCTCCCGTGCAGCTCCCTCCGGTCTCCGGCTTGTCCCGTGCAGATGGTAAGAAGAGAAGGCAGGAGCTCTCCGCGTGTCGTCTTGTACGCACAGGGCTATTTTGGGGCGAACGGTAGGGTGTGGGCCATGGCGGTTAATCCCTGGCAGGTTTATCCGCGTCTACTCGCGTGGCTGAATTAGGTGCTATTCGCCACCGGCGCGTCTGGCTGCAGCCGTGTACTCGTACCGCCAACGCCTCTTCTTCTTCCCCTCTGGCGCGTACGTTATACTGTGAGATACAGTTCAATGCCGCAAAGCGAGTGATGCGAGTCAAGTTCTCCTGCCAATAAGTCCTTTCTCTCCTCTGCGAGTCCTTCCAAGTGCTCACAATGTGCTCGCCCCCTCGAGTCCTCTCACCAAGCCCTCTCCCAACGAGTCCTCTCACCAAGCCCTCTCCCAACGAGTCCTCTCACCAAGCCCTCTCCCAACGAGTCCTCTCACCAAGCCCTCTCCCAACGAGTCCTCTCACCAAGCCCTCTCCCAACGAGTCCTCTCACCAAGCCCTCTCCCAACGAGTCCTCTCACCAAGCCCTCTCCCAACGAGTCCTCTCACCAAGCCCTCTCCCAACGAGTCCTCTCACCAAGCCCTCTCCCAACGAGTCCTCTCACCAAGCCCTCTCCCAACGAGTCCTCTCACCAAGCCCTCTCCCAACGAGTCCTCTCACCAAGCCCTCTCCCAACGAGTCCTCTCACCAAGCCCTCTCCCAACGAGTCCTCTCACCAAGCCCTCTCCCAACGAGTCCTCTCACCAAGCCCTCTCCCAACGAGTCCTTTCTCTCCTCTCTGCGAGTCCTTCTCGTAAGTCCTTCTCGCATCAAGCCCTCTCCCAACAAGTCCTTCCTCTGCGAGTCCTGTTCAAGAGCTTTGTGCAGCGACTTATATAGGCATGCCCCGCGAACCTTCTCGAACTCACCAGACGCGCCTCTCCATGCCCCTCATGCCATGCCGCTAGAGCCCTGATTGGCTGGTGGCTCCTACCGTCATCGCCTCTGACGCTCTGCCTCAACGCCGCCCCCACCCCGACCCTGCGCTCCTCCTTCTCAGGCCTACCTCGTGTTACTCGACTAGTGGACAGCCAATGCTTAACAAACTGAGCGGGCAGCCAATGCGTAACAAACTGAGCGGGCAGCCAAATGGGGCGCGGGATGGATTCCGCCCATCGAGGTGGAATTGGAGGGTGGACGCAAAATGAGCAGGACCTAATCTCATGTCTTTACACAACGCAGATATTAATAGGGGAAATGGCCTATACTTACACATACTGTGACATAACTAATACTACAAGTGGGCCTACGTGTTGCTCGTGGAACTAACTATGAGGGGCAAACCTTTAGCATTTATTGAAGTCATATGTAGAATCTCAAAACTGCAGCAATATATTTACTTCTGATAACATGTGAATGCATACATAGTACATGGTGTTATGTAGAATTATTTGATGTGAGTGCAAAATTTGCTATACTAGTGGAACCAATGTTTTTTGCTATACTAGTGGAACTAGTGGAACTAGTGGAACTAGTGGAACCACCTTTAAAATGCATCCCTGCCTTCATTTTTTGATCGATTGAGTTGAAACTTTGACCACTTATAGTATGCCATGTGATTGTATGCATATCATAACCATGACGTCATAGGTCACGTGACATGGCGGCCATTTTGGATTTCTTGAAAACCTTTAAAATGCGTCCCTGCCTTCATTTTTCGATCGATTCAGTTCAAACTTTAAACAATCGGATCCGGGCTGCCGTTGTCAGACTCTGGCGTGCACTCATCCAATCAGGATGGAGCGGCATGGTCCCCGGAACATCACTGCCCGCAGGTTTAATTTATATTTATATTTATATTTATTATTATATTTATATTTATTATTATTATTTTCATTTTTAAATATATAAACTTGTCGCAGGTCTACAAGGGCTTCGAGTTGTTGTTGGGGGTCGATTAATATAATATATATATATATATATTGTTACAGCATCCGGAGCGGAATCTCACTGCTGGCACCAATTTGTTACGGTGCTTGGAAGAATCCCCCTCCATGACACCGAATGTTACGGCCTGGGGTTCGGGTTTACTACGAGGTGGTTAACCTCTGTTCTCTCCCGAACTTACCGGACCTGTGGCTGCCACGCACGAATAACTTCTTGCTTAGCAGGTTGCGAATTAGCAACTATGAACGCCAATCGGAGAACATACCATACCCAACCACACACCATACACCTCCGGTGGTTTCCTTTGTTTCCTGATGGAAATTTACACGGCCGAGTGAAACCGTTGATCACCGCCAGAGGGATAATGCTAAAGCCGTTCAGTCAATGTTAAACTGGATATGAACAACGAATGAACAAGGATTACTGCACTGAGAGTTCAGTTAATGAGCATCTAGCTTTACAAGCCATACTTGCCAAGCCAGCCGTTCCTTAACAGTTTTGAATGGAGTTCCTACTTGAATGCTTAAGCCACTTGGTGAGCACTCTATAAGAAACTCGAAAACTGAACCCACCCCTGATGGTCTTGAGGCTTGAGTCATGATTTACTGTACATTTTTTTTACCCCACTGATAACATAACCCTTCCTGCCACTTCTGTTTGGAGTGGGTGCACTAGTTTTCTGAGCTGCTGCTGTTAATAGAGTGCATGTCTGCAAAATATGTGTACATGCATTTGTCTTATTGATGTCTTGCTCTTTTGATAATTACTGGCATATTCAGGTGTAGTCGTCTCGGAGGGTCCTATGTATGCTGTTGGTGGCCATGATGGGTGGAGCTACCTGAGCACTGTGGAGCGTTTTGACCCACACTTGCGCCAGTGGAACTACGTTGCGAGCATGACAACATCCCGCAGTACTCTTGGAGTGGGTGTCCTCAATGGCAGGTACTATTGTCTGCTCCTTCCCACTCTCCACCCCCCACATGGTCACATGTGCCTTGTCATTTCGGTAAAGGTTTGTTTTCACAAGTCGTATATTAACCATTTCGTCATGGTCATCGAAAGTGAAGCGGTACTGTTAGAGCTGGTATGAATAGTGTTTAAACTTTGAAGATCTGTGCGTACATGGCACACTGCTCTCTGGTGGTTGTCCATGCTGTTGTAGATTTTTTTCTCATGTGGTCTACTTTTGTCCCCTACCCCCAATTTGTGCAAAAATTAATACAATTTATAATGGCATGATGTTTCAGGTATCCTGGAATAAAAATAATTATCATTTCATGTTGTGGTAGGATTTTGCCTTTTTTTTGTTGTTGTAGGCTATATGCAGTTGGTGGAAGAGATGGTGGTTCATGTTTGCGCTCTGTCGAATGTTTTGACCCGCACACCAATAAGTGGCTTGCTTGTTCACCGATGGTGAAGCGGCGTGGAGGAGTTGGTGTTGCAACTTTTAATGGTTACCTTTATGCTGTTGGTGGGCATGATGTTCCAGCTACCCACCAAAATTCACGGTTTTCACACTGTGTTGAGAGGTAATGTGCACACTTGCATGCACTTTTATGATGGAATGGGGATCACAAGGGCATATTAATTATTTTGTCCAATATCTCAAAATTGATTTTGTACATCAGAATCGAGGGTAATGCTTCTCTTGAGCTTCTGGAGGAGCAGCATGTACATGTAGAACATGCTGGGTAAGTACATTGGAAAACATTTTGCAAAACAAACTATTCAGCCTGGTGGAAGGATGTACTCAACTAAGTGCCATTCTGGTTTATTTTGATTTTGCTTGGGTGTAGTGGGCTGCAGGGTGGAGATTGAACAAATGCTGTCAGCATAACTTTTTAATGATGCCCTCTCACAAACTTCAGTCATGATACATGTATACAAGTTTCCTTCCATGCCTAAGTTTTACAAAATCCTTTTAAAAGATAAAGCACAAGCGATACAGGAAGCACTTGGCACATGACTGTACGCAGCAAAGCAAATGACTGGCTCTTCTCCTGACCCTCTTCTCGCTGCTTTACCATTCACATATACTCAGTCCAAGGACGTTCGTGATATCACTCTTGACTTGATTAATAGACTTATAAAACAAGATGCTGATGGCCATAAATTCCCAAACTTTAGATCTTTGCACACAGTTTAGTCTAACAACCATATTGATACATGTCACCTTATTTTTTTATATTTTATTTTTATTTTTAAATAAATGCACAACCGTTAAAATTAAAATCTCACCTCAACAGAGTAATAACCCTTCCTTCCTTATCAAATAAATTATGGAAGCATTAACATCACTGAACACGATCTACCACCTAAGTTGTGAATAATTTTAATAGTCCTACCAGTATCCATGTAGCTCTTTGACCTCAATGATTTTGGCTACATATATAATTCAACTTTGAATCCACCTACTGTTTCTGCTACTGCTTTTTTTCCAGGGAGACCATTGCATGCATTGACTACTTTCTGAATAAAAGACCCCTCTTTACTACCATCCCAACTCTCCTCTTTACTCAGGCTTTGACTCCTGTGGCTCCTGTAAGTTTATTTTGCACAAAAACTCGACATTGATTAGCCCCCGTTGGACTTGGTCCGAAATGGGGGCTAATGGATTGGGTCTCGGCCGTCCGTGCATCCGCAACCATATATCGGATGTGTATGGACCAATTTTGTTCATACTTGGCACAAAGACAATACATGATGGTATACATATGCACATAATTTTGTTTTGTGAAATGATCAAATATGACTGACTGGAGGCCATTTTAGTTGTAAAAACAAAAACCCAATGTTGAACGCGTCCTCAGACATGCATTTACAGATCTTGTTTTGTCCATCTATACCGTTTATCTTCAACACCTTTATCAGATCCCTTTGTCATATCCTCCTTATCCCAATATATTATGTCTTGTGTTCTTCAACAGCTCCTTGTAGTTTAGTCGAGCTAATCCCAGAATCATTTTGGTTGCTCTGTGTTGAATCTTTTATGGCAGTTACTCTTCCTCAAATGTGACCAAAACTGTACACACTATTCGAGGTCGGGCCTCACTAAATTCTTCTTGTATTCATAAAGTTACCTTTTCACCCCTCAGCCCAATGGGCTAAGGGGTCCGGGCGTCCGTCAACTTTTGGTTTCCGTCAATTTCAAGGAGAACGGCTTGTCCGATGAAATCCATTTTTGCTGTGTGTGTTGCGGTTGAGTAGAGGAAGGTTCCTTTCGAAAATGGGCGCGCTGCGATTTTCAATATGGCCGCCACGGCAGCCATCCGGGCTTCAGTCAACTTTTGGTTTCCGTCAATTTCGAGCAAAACAGCTTGTCCCATTAAATCAATTTTTGCAGTGTGTGTTGGGGTTGAGTAGAGGAAGGTTCCTTTCGAAAATGGGCACGCTGCGATTTTCAATATGGTTGCCACGGTAGCCATCTTGAAATTGGTTTCCATCAATTTCGAGCAGAATGGCTTGTCCGAATAAATCAATT